>NW_023458564.1:16209892-16213448 GCF_013731165.1 Rhagoletis pomonella | reverse complement strand
CACAACACAACACAACACAACACAACACAACACAACAGCTTAGCCATTCAAGTACGGCGGCTGAAATTTAAGTGTGCTCTGCTCAATCCACAAGAAAGGCAACCCCGCCATACGCGCCAACTACCATGCGATCAGCATTCTAAGCATAGGTTACCAGGTCTTGTCGAGCGCATTTGAAAGACTGAAGCCCACTGTCAAAGAACTGATTCGATCTTATCAGTGTGACTTTAGACCTGGTAAATCCACAACGGACCAGGTATTCAGCTTACGCAAAATATTGGAAAAGATCCTCGAGAAAAGGATCGACACTCACCATATATTTTTCGAGTTCAAAGCCGCTAAGGAGTTGCCTATACGAAACTGATGCGGCTGTTTAAGATGACGTTGAACAATACCACCAGCTCCGTCGCTCCGTCAGAATTGGGAAATACCTATCCGACCCATTTGCTTCTAAGCGGGTTTTCAGCCAAGGTGACTTTCATGTGATTTCTGTAATCTGAGGTTGGAAAAGATAATCAGAGCCGCAGAACTGAACCGCTCAGGAACAGTTTACTAAAAGAGCACGCAATTGCTGGCGTATGCCGATGACGTCGACGTACGACACCCATATTCTAACCCCCCTATTTTGAATACATACGGTGCACGATAAACACTTGCATTCCGTTAATCCCTATTGGGCGTGGCTGATTTGTGTTGGATCACAATAAAAAGTGAACAAAAACCACAGCCATTCCCAATAATACATCTGTCGGGCGTATGAAAACGATAATACGAAAATGATTTTGTACGATACGCTTGCAAGCGAGAGAAAGATTTACGGGCCTTTACGCGTTGGTGACGGCGACTACCGCAGTCGGTGGAGCTATACAGCTGAGCTTTATTTATTTATTGGGATTAAATATGATATACATACATGCTGTTCATCAAACCTGGCAAATAACCTAGGATATAATTTTAAAACTATTTAGAGGTTTCCCTTAAACTGGAAAAAGCCTTGAAAACTTCGAAAAACTCAAAACATGCATCACTTGATCATGTGTGAATTGCAGCGGAATAGCTGAGCTTGATTGTAGTTGGCTTAACAAATGAAATAGTGGAAAAAAGCAACAAGAATTCACAAGGCGAACTTAGCACAGTGCGTAGGCAACTGGCTGAGTTAGAGGGGTCGTCGGTTCGAATCCTACTGAAAGAAGTCTGATGAGGAAATGTGGTGATTTCCGAAATATCTATCACTTCTACAATTTTTTCAATTTGTTGTTGCTTTTCACAATAAGTTTTTCATTAAAAACGGTCTCAAGCTCAATAAAAATGGTTGAATATAATTGTTATAAGGCCATAAAATAACAAAAAAAAAACAATTGTACGGACGTTACGTTACGGACATTACTCCTTTTGAAAACATTGATTTTTTAAAGCGATATTGTTGTATTTTATTAAAAGGTAAAGTGCTTAAAACCAATGCTATTTAGAGCTTTGTTTCAAGAAGTAAGAGGGTCAAATCAGATTTCTCAAATAAATATGAAATAAGAATATCGAGCCCTAACCGCCAAAATAACGCAAGCGACATATTTTTCAAAATTTTGTTTTTGATGCAGAAATATTCCAACAGCATCTAGATACATTTCTGCATCAAAACGAAAATTTTCAAAAAATGTCGCTTACATTATTTTGACGGTTAGGCCTCGATATGTTGTGCTATGGCTTTTTTGACTAAAAAAATGAAAGAATTCGAATTGCATTGATTTTGTGCGATTTTGGTTGACTATTTCTCGGATTCGCCCATATGTATACAAGTACTAGGTGGCTGTGTGAAAATTACGTTAGCATTCTTAAGTGGTGGTCAAAACCCAGGAAAGTTTTGCTCCATCGCATCGCAATGTTTTCTACACAGTATTAAAGTTCCCCCTTTTTTGTAAAAATTAGTATTTTTTTCATTACATTCGGTTAGGCTTACAAAAATTTGGTGCTTAATATTTTAGTGGAAATTTTAACCATCTATAAGCCATTTTTTAATTACCGCGGGTCCCGAAATCTATAACTAAGATTAATTCATGTTTTAAATTAATTTTAAATAATAAAGAAAACAATGAAAGATCTTTCTTCTTCTGATATTTTTTTTTTGCTTTATTGTTCGTATTTGACTCAATAAAACATAAAAAAGTGCTTATTTCTTAAAACGTTTTTAAAGAGAATTTTCTGAATTTTCGGAGGTTGCAAGTTTTATCGGGAGTGTCGGGTAAATATTTTTGCTCCGTCCCGCCCCCAAAATTTTTAAAGATCTTCCCGACACCGTGCATCCCGGCCATTTTGAAGTCAGTACGTGGATCCCGCGGTTTCCATACGCGCCTGCGTCGCCGCCGCCGCCGATTCTTTTTGTGGTTGACCACGCCGCCCCGCAAAATAAAAATAGTTTCTTAAAGGTTTTTTTGTTTTTTAAATCCCCTCAAATGACAAAACGGTTTAAGCTTGAAAAATTTGCATAAAAATATTTTTAAACAATTTTAGAAAAATGTTGAACGGAATCGTAATAATCAGATTTTTGATGCTGTTTTTTAACTTTTTTCAGAGATTGGTATAAGAAAAATTTGAATAACTGAACCTGAACTCTTCTGATTTAGGCTTGTGAGGCGTCATTTGATAGGTATTTTCTGACCCTCTTTATTTCTTTGCTAAGAAAAAGTGAAAAATTGGGACACGAATGACTTGTTTTTGGACACAAATAAAAATAGTGGGAAAATACCTTTCTACTGAGATCCCATAAGTCTAAATCAGAATAGCTTTGGCCCAGTTATTCAAGATTTTCGAAAATTAATCTTTTAAAAAAGTAAAAAAACAGCATCAAAGATCTCATTATTATGGTTCCGTTGAAAATATTTTTAAATATTTTTATGCAGATTTTTTAAGCTTAATCTGTTTTGTCATCTGAGGGGACTTTTTCCAAAAAAGTTCTTTAAGAAACTATTTTTATTCATAAAAAAAGATATTTTTTTGAATCGGTTCAGCTCACTTAAATCTTAATATTTTTCCGAAATATTTTGGTGGACATCTTATAATATATTTTGTAATACCGGCGGAAAAACCGCAACTTTTTTTGGTGATGCAGTCTAATGTACATACATATGTACATAAATATATCTTGCCAGTTATACTGCACAACGTTCTATGTCTATTATTACATGTTGGGCTTAAATGGTTCGGTAGGTGTAACTGACAGATTTACAGATACCAACCATAACATCAGTTATTAATTACTTAGTAATAATAAATTTCAGGATAAAGACGATACTGTTATAAATGATTTGCCAGACATTCCGCATCTTGTGGGCAGTGGTCGTAGTGTGGGAGGTGTCGTATCGGAGACGGTGGGCGCCTTGTCCAATGAAAATCCGGGCGAAACTCAACCTGTTCAGCTGCAGCGCATAGTATCACGATGTAAATGTGAATTCTTCTACGTTAGCTACGGTGACACTATCGATCCAAATACTATAACCGAAGTTCCACCGCCACCCTCAGAGGAAACTCTATCGCCGTGGGAAAAACAGGATGATCCAGTGGA
>NW_023458564.1:16197241-16209792 GCF_013731165.1 Rhagoletis pomonella | reverse complement strand
TCAGAGGAAACTCTATCGCCGTGGGAAAAACAGGATGATCCAGTGGATGCGTTCACTTTGATGCATCATGATTTGGACGTCTGCACGAACTCCTTGCAATATGCTATGATTCTAGATATCGTAAACAATTTGTTACTGTACGTGGAACCACAACGAAAACAAGCGTTAGAGAAATTGGCGCGTATGCGCTTTCAATTGCAGCTGCACTCGACGGAAGATCAGAAGCGGCCGATTCAGCAGAAGCAAACTATGATACGAAGCTTGCTGATGAAAATTCGTTCGCTGGAGAAAGACATACATCTGATAGGCAAGGATCGTGCAGAGGAGGGCGACACGCTGGAGTTGAGACAAGAATTCGAACGCGTACAGCTGCAAATTCGGGAGAGTAAAGAAGAATTGAATACACTAAGTGAGGAGCTTGATATGATGTTACTTTGTTACAAGGAGACTCAGCTTTCTCAACTCAGCAAAATATCGAATGTAAGTGAGATTTTTAAAAAAATAATTTCAATATTTTAATTTTTCATTTGGTTTTAAAAAAAAAACTAGGTTCGAGCCGATAAATCCCTAACTATAGTTCGTGCGAATGAGATTTGTTTTAAACGTGCTCAGTGGCGACTCACAGAAACTGATGGCCAAATCGGTATATCTGACTTGGTACTCAGCGGCTTTTTATATACAAAAAAATCGAAAAGTGACGACTCCGTGGAGCATTTGCTGGAATTGGGAAATATTCGTATGAGCAACTTGATACCGCGTGAGATTTACCGTGAGGTTCTCATGCCAACAGAGATCCAAAAAGATATGCCTATAGACACACATAAACGCGTGCTTCGTGTTTTTTGTCGTGAGAAACCTCCGGTAGGCGGAATTTCAGTCAAGGAACATTTTGAAATTAATGTGGCGCCAATTACAATCGCCATAACTAAGAAATTCTACAGCACAATGTTGAAATTCTGCTTTCCCGATCGTGATGCTTCCGAAACAGAGGCTGTAGATGACATTGAAGAGAATTCGTCCAGTTCTTCATCCTCGTCGGCAGCACAAACGAAAACTTCAAAGAAACCGTCGAAAACGAAAAAGAGTTCCAAGGATTCCGAGTTCTATGTAAAAATCGAAAAGGATGACGTGGAAAAGATGAAAGAGCGTGCTGAGAAAAATAAACTGTTTATTTACATAAAAATACCGGAAGTGCCTGTTCGTGTAAGTTACAAAGGAAACAAAGAGAAAAACCTAGAGGATATCACAGACTTTTCGCTAGTTATACCAACACTCGAGTACCATAATGTTACCTGGACTTGGCTAGATTTGCTGTTGGCCATGAAATCAGTCAGTCGACGGGTGATTTTATCACAAGCTATAAAGCAGAAACTTCAAATACACAGACGACAACCGGGAACATCTACTGGCGAACGTTCGTCGCCTCAGGAAGAAGACAAAGCAAAAATGTTATTTGGAAATCGCTTATTGGTAAGATATAGAATATTTTACCACCAGTAATTGTTTGAAAAAGCTTATAATGTTTATTTTAGAGCGAAAATCGAAGCCAAAGAAGAGGGGTTTTCAAATTCACCTCGACTAACAAGTGATACCAAGTGATCAAAAGCTATGAGACCCTAGTGTTGCACTGTTTTTAATCCATCTACATAAGTATGTACACAAACGATTATGGTCTGGTTGGTTCCATAAATGAGTATACCATGCAGTAAAATGCAACACTTCTATTTATTGTAGTTTTAATTTCGTGAATTTAGGTTGTTTTAACACAGATACAATTAAAATTAAATCGTTTTTCACAACACTGTAATGCTAGTAGAACGAGTGTATCATATTTTTTTAAACTACTATACTAATTGTATTAGCACACTTTATGCAACATGTCATAAAAATACATTTAAAAAGAAAAAAAAAGAAAAGATAAAAAATATGCTATGCAGAAATGTAAAATATACTGACACATTATGTCCATTAAATCGGATCCTAGTATGTATTTAATTTAACATTTAAAGAGGCATTATAGTAAAATTGCTTTAGAATTATCAAATTTCAATACTTTTATATTTTTTACAAGATTTTCTTTACATATTCCGTTCGCGAATATCAAACATTATAGATCGCTGTTGGGCATAAATATCCAAACTCTTCATTTCTATATTTTTGAAACTTTTTATCTTGCATACATACTCAGCAGGAGTCACTTATTCGATTACATTAGATGCTCACTTTATCTGCTGCTTCAGCGGTGGCTGTAATAAACAAAAAAATGGTCAAAAATTAGTATTTAATAATCTTTGCAAAGCACATGTCTAAAGGTACTAGTCCAATGAAGGCTTGCTTTGCTTGCTTCGCTGTGAGAACTGTCAAAAATTATTTTAAATATACTATAGACTGCGTCGAATAAAATTGCCCGTCATACTTCTTCCATATTATACTACTGAAGTAAATTTTTTGTATCATATTATCTCTACATAAAATGTCAGAAAATAATATGTGTCCTTTCGTTATTTAACGCGAATATTGCAAGGAAAATTGGAATTTTGAGAAAATGTAATTACAATTTTTCAGAAGCGACCTGATTGGTCTTTTAGAAAAAATTACCTAAAAGGTGGGAGTTACCACGAAGAAGATTTCAGGGTTGTTAAACACTTCAAAGCCGGATGACGTATTGCTAGAAAAAAAGTTTCGGATAAATAGAAGGGGTTACATGCTCGCGAAAAGGCAAGGGGAATTGTGACCACACTAAGGAAGAATCTGAACATTTCAGGGATGAAATTGGTAAGTAAGATTAGCTTCTTAGAATAATTTTTGCGAATAACAATATAAGACACAAGGTGGAAGATTCACAAGATTAAGAAAGTTTCAGAAAAAAACTCTGTCAAGAAGGATACCGCAAAAAACGAGTAAAGTTGTAGAAACAATTTTTTTTTTTTAAATCGTGTGTTGCGTATTAAAGACGAGAGTACGTGTTAGCGGACTTTATTTCATTTTCCAGGACAAGAATTTCTCATGCAGCTGATTCTCTAGGAAATGCAGCATTCCCGCATTCCGAACTTAGGTATTCTGCCTTACGATCGAATCGAAAGAGGATGAGGAAGATCGAAAACTTCTTTCGAAATCAGCTGTTTGCCTAGGAATGTGTGAAATCGAAACAAAACGATGAAATATTGGCCACCAAACTATAGCAGCTTATGAAGTTGGAGTTTGTAAATATTTTAAAATAACTAAATATATTTAGCATCACTAATTTAAAAATAAAATTTCGTTTGCTCTTAATTTAAGAGGAAACATAATTATAAGAATGAAATCCATAGCCGCGGCGTTGTTGCTTGAAAAGGAGGACGAGTCCCAGATTGCTGATGCGGAAGTTGAAAGGCGGAGATTTAGGGACATGTTTGATCCTTCTCAGATGAGTGAAGAGTAATAAGAAATTCATCTTGAACTGTATTACTCATCGCTCAAATCCAGTGAAATTATAAACGTTGTTTGAGCACTCTACAACATTTGCAATTACTACAGAGTAGAAGATTTTTTTTCAAAATTTTCTTTTTGATGCAGAAATGTATCAGCTGCTCTAGGAATATTTCTGCATCAAAAAGAAAATTTTGAAAAAAATGTCGCTTACGTTATTTTGGCGGTTAGGGATCGATATTTACTTGTTGCATTTCTGCATCAAAAAGAAAATTTTGAAAAAAATGTCGCTTACGTTATTTTGGCGGTTAGGGCTCGATATGTACATCTATTAATTTTATACAAAAAGAATAAATTGTATTCAGTGCATTTCACACTCTTATTTATAGATAATGAAAACAAAAACGCCTGAACTTCCTCTTTGAAAACCTCGCCCAATATCGCTTTTGGTTGCCATTATTTGAGCCAATTTTTCGTATTGCCCGTATGACCGCTCGCGAAAACACAGAAATCGAGAAAATTCATTTATGATGGCTTTTACAATCATGCACAGTATATTTTACTTAATTTTTTTAATAAAATTTTATTATTTAAACCCACGAAAATAACAATCGAAACGTTCTCCGTCAGCAAATTTGCAACTTAGAAAAACGGAACTACGATCGAAATGTAGAACAGGTATAATCGTAAATTTCGAATATTGATCGAAAGGATACGGAACGCAGAATACCAAAGTTGCCAAACGGATAAAATTTCGATTCGAGTCTAAATGCAGAATAGGGGTGAGTATTTCCAAAGAAGCCCTACTTTTGCAGCCCGTCTGCACTTGTGACAAAAAAGGAACTCATTTGTGGCATCGGGGACAATCAACAAAGGTTTATATGTGAAGTAATGCTTGCAGAAGAGCTGACTTCCTTTCCTACGCATACATGAAGTATCCATTTTGTTGTGGCTTGACCTTGCTTCATGTCATTATGGCACAAAGGAATAATGTATATTTGGTCCCAAAAGAAGTCAATCTGCCAAACTGATCCAAACTAAGGCTGAATGAAAATGGGCTTTTAAAGGAAAGTGGGCTTTAGCAGCTGTAAGGGTGTTAGACACTTCTATAACGCTAATTGCCGGGGTTCCGAAAAAACTAACACTTTTATTAAAAAACTGAAGCTCTTGTTTCTTTGCTACTTTATGTAAATTTGTGGTTAATTCTAAAAATAAAATGCTTTTGGTTTTGAAAATCTCACAACTAGGTAATTTTATTCGGCACAGTCCTTAAAACGTATGAAGTCCGGCCAAATAGCAGCTTTGCTTCACTTGCTTTAAGCGCCTCAAAGTTTCAAAAAGGCAAATGTTATACCTTAAAACGTTTTTTAGGCTTTTGGCAGAGAGGTATGTTCCCGTTCTAAATAAATTCGGACAAAGTGCTGCAGACTTTTATGAAGAAGAATTTGCTAACATATCGCAAACAATGTAAGTAATTTGAAGTTACATTATTTATGTAACAAGTAATTTTTAGCAAAAAAATTCCGACTTAAAAAAATATATCTATATATATTTCATGATCCAATAATCGGATCTAAACCAGATTAGTATGGGACCAGCTCTGATGATCGAAATCGGTTGACGTAGTCCAAGGTTATGCGGTAACATACATATAAAAAATAATAATATTCGGTGGTTTAAGAAAAATTTGAATAACTCAGCCTTAACTGCACCGATTCACACTTACAAGGTATCATTGGAAAGGTATTTTCTCATCCTCTTTATTTCTTTGCAAATAAGCTCATTCGAAGCATGAAAGAGGAAGGTAATACAAACGAGCCTCATTCCATGTTGAATTAGGATGTGTTGGTATTTGATAAAGAAAAAATTGCGACGTGAATAAGTTTTTTTGCAAAGATATAAAAAGGGTGAGAAAATGCCTTTCCTATGATACCTCACAAGTCTATGTCGGTATGGTTTTGGCCCAGGTAATCAAGTTTTTCTTAAACAAATATTTGAGAAAGGTAAAAAACGGCCTTTATGCAGATTTTAAGGTTTAAACTGTTTCGTCATCTGAGGAGATTTTTTCCAAAAAAATCCTTTAAGAAACTATTTTTATTCATAAAAAACTCCGTTTTTGGAGGTATTTTGCAATCGGTCCAGCTCACGTAAATCTTAAGATTTTTCCGAAATATTTTGGTGGACATCTTAAAATATAATACATTTTGTAAACTTTTTTTGGTGATGCAGTCTAATATGCATTAACACCGATAATAATGTCAGCATGGAAATCCAACGCAGAATCGCTATTGCCAACAAGTGCTACTTTGGACTGAGTAGCCAATTCAGGAGTAAAGTCCTCTCTCGACGTACGAAAACCACACTCTATAAGTCACTCATCATGCCCGTGCTGGTATATGGCACAGAAGCAATGACAACATTCGATGAGGCGGCTCTTAGAGTGTTCGAGAGAAAGATTTTGCGGAAGATTTACGGGCCTTTACGCGTTGGCGACGGCGAGTACCGTAGACGATGGAAGGATGAACTGTATGAACGTTCGAATGTAAAAGTGAACGGTTAGCCAAACTCGATCGGTTAACCGAATAATTGCTATTCGACTATCAACCGACACAAAAGTTGCTAAACAAAAGCTCTAGTTTCCATGCTTCTTTGGAAACTGCCCACTAACTACCCCAATCTACCTAAAGTTTGGTCTAAATGTGACTAAGGACCCCAACCACTTCTAATTTTGCCCCCATCGCATTTCTATATGTAGATTCTATGAAGCTTAGGAAGATTGCATATACTCCTACTTTATTAGACCAACCTCGACAATCCTTTCTCTGGTTTCTAACAGGATGTTTGATTTCTTCATTTTTTGCTCATCGTCTGTCGTTTGCGGGGCACCGAAATTGCGCATATGGAAACTGTATTTAGACATTATTTCGGTTTTCAACCATGTATGCATCACTTTTTTTTCATATGCATTATATCGCTTTTAGAACGTGTATGTATGCATTACTTTGGGTCTTTCATATGCGCTTTTCGGTTTTGAGTCGAAACTGTGCATGTATGCATTATTTCGGTTTTTTTTTATGCATTATTTCGGTTTTCAAACGAAAGTGTGCATATGCACTATTATTTCGGGTTTTTTCATATGCTTTATTTCGTATGCACAGTTTCCATATGCACAATTTCAGGGTGCCGTCGTTTACTTACCAATACGAAAACCTTCTTTGGTATGGACCGCTGGACTAATTCGCTGAGTGCATTGTTATGCGTGTCGTCTTTGCCGGGATCGGCTTTTGTATTGTACTCGAGTGTTAACTCGGGTAAGTTCACCCAGCCGACGCATAGAGGGTAGAGATTGTACACCAGCTGTTTTTCACTATAGGCATATATGGAAATATCAAGCTGAAATGCAGAGAAAAAAGAAACGAAATGAAAATAGCCTTCAAAGATTTTTTGCTTACTTGTTTGTGCCCAGAACAAATAAAATTATCTGCGATGCTTATGCTTAGTGTTGCCACCAAATGCAACACATTGGAGGTGGGGTTATGCAAAACAACCTTGTAAGTCATGGGCATTTTCACAAACATCTTCTCTTCAATGGTGCAGTAAATATTTAAGGGCGGCTCTTCTATCTCCAACCCATGAATAAGGAATTTTGATTCGTTTTCATCTTTGGTTCCGGTACGCCGCCATCTGATACAGTACACACCGAAATTTGGCTGCTGCTGTGTGGCTGCTACCTGCATTTCTGGCTCGGCCGTTGCGATTCGCTTGAAGAAACCCCGACAATGGCCGGTAGCTTGAATGGCTTCTATAGCTTTATTGAAGACTACTCGTGTGTTTGACGCACGCGCAGCTGCTGCAGATGACGCTGCTGCCGACGCTGTCATCGCTGTCGCTGATGTCGAATCGGCGTCAGCATCATCGCCCAATGTCAGTTTTTCGTCAAATGAAGTCGCAGACACACTCATCGAGGAGTTGGAATTCGTTCCCATTAGCAGAGAGTTCACAGAACCGCTGCTATTATTTATTATTGTCAAGTTGTTCGGTATTTTGCCCATGAGATTCTTGTTCATGTGCGTGTTTGCACAAGCATCAGTCGTCTCACCGACGACAGCTTCGCGGCTTATATTTTTCGCTGAACTTAGTTTCCGCGCCCGCCGTGACCGGCTGAATAGTTCATTCTGCAGATCTCCATTTTTGGTGCGGTCAAAGTCCTTAGCAGTTGTCCAATCGCTGGTAGCAGCATTCGTACGCAACACAATTACGTCTTCGAGCTTATCGTGACTGCGGTAGGTTTGCGTAAACTTTTTCCTCTTAAAGGTATATGTTGACTGAACCAAATTGTGGTCCTGCGATAAGACAATTATTTTTACTGATATAAGTTATACGTACTTATGTATCTATACTTACGCAAATAAAATATGTCTCGAGTATATCAATATCGACAGGTGACCGTACTTCCATGTTAGCGCGCAGTAAAAAATTTTCACCTCGATAAACTTTTGTTAGTGGTCGCTTGCTAAGTGTATAGAACCGTGCTGAGAACCGGTAGTCTAGTTCACATTTGATGCTGATTGTGTCCTCGCGCGTTTTTCGTAGTCGACTCTCGTCAATAAACTCAATATGAACCGCTGGTGAAACTGTAGTAGGTCTAATATCAGTAGGCGATACGAAGTTGCGTACGTTTTCTGGCGAATTGTCAGCGCTTCCGGCTGTACCGCCATCAATAACAGTCATAGTGGTAGCGACTTTAGGTCGCTGAATGTCTATGACGTATGAAGTCTTCTGCTCAAGCACAATAGGCGTCTCAACCAAGCTGAATACGTAGAAGAGCACTGAATTTGAACTCTGCATGGATAATTCGCCAGTATCGATTTGAATTTGGGAGTGCAACTTTTGTCGACCAGATGATAGATCTGTAGTAAGGAATACTAGAAGAAACCCCAAGAAGACTCATTGATGACATAAAGAAACAAATAAAAGCAATTAAGTTTAAGATAACACACCACACTCGGGGTTCTAAAATGTCTGGGATATACAAAATTTCCTTAAAATACAGATCACGCTATAAATTGAAGGATAAGGTTCACGTGTTTTTCAATGAATAACACAGTCCAACAAAACAGAAAAACCAGAAATACCTGGGAAGTTAATACGGTGGCCAGACGTACTGATTTTATCAGTAGAGTACTGATTTTTCAACTCTTGTACTGATTTTATTAATTTCTTCAATCAGTATGCTAATGTCCTGATTTTTCAAACTTTGTACTGATTTGTACTGAATTTGCAATTCAAACAAAATACTTTATGATTTTTTTAAGGCTTCTACACAACGTTGGAACTTGCTTAAAATGCACTGTAAAAAGTAGGAAGCAAATAATTGAATTGTAGTTGAAATGTTTCAAATAATGTTTGATATGCCCAAGAAATTATTACAACAAGAATATCAATAGTTTTATGGGCATATCGTCGGTCGTTACGTACCAGTTACGATAATATGATGAGCTTAAATTATTTAAAAAGAAGGCTGGCGTTTTTTTTGTCGAGTGTTGTTAGTTATCTCGAAAATATCTTTCAGTTTAATAACAGCAAATTTGAATATTCGAATGGCTTTTGCCTATAACTTAAGCTGCCTTTAGATGAGGCGATTTTTTGGGAGGCGATAATCGCCTGCAAAAGTTGACTTTCTGTCTACTTTGAGGCAAGCGATTTTTTTTTTACATGAGCGATATGTCTTCAGCAATATTGAATCGCCTAAAAAATCGCCTCATATAAATTCAGCTTTACAATTCTTTTTTCTCAATTTACTGACATTGTAAAAGAGTTTTGCATACAAGACATAGAGTTAGATACCTACTCTTTTTAGCAAATTCTTATGGTCTGATTATGGCAACTTAACGTAACTTACAGCTCTCTCTTAAAAATTCTTAACTTAACGTAACTTAATGCCACGTCGAAATCTGTATCATTTTGATTGTCTAAGGTCTACGTTCCGTTAAGTTAAGTTGCCATAATCAGGCTTTTAGTCTTTTCATGAGGATATATAGAGGAAGTTCTTAAAAAGTAATACTTTTCCACAGTTTGAAAAAATATGTAAAACGAAGCAACTGAGAGGATCTTAAGTATAAGGTTTGCTTCCTTGCGCAAAGAGAGAAACCGGCTTCTAATTAAAATTTTTGAAACTGAACTTCAAATTAAAAGTAACTCTAACATTAAATGTATAGGATTCTTTGACTATTTAACCACTGAAAATGGAAATGATCTCATTATCAATATTCAAAGATGTCATACATATAAAATAATTTATTGGCTCCTATGTACAATGATGTGTACACTAGGGTGGTCCAAAAATAGTAAAGTTGGAATTGTAATGCTCTCACCACCTAGGATTGTTCTATATCGAAAAAAGTATACCCCTGCTTTTTTATTTTGAAATCAAAAAATATTTAGAGGTCGCTCAAAGCGCTCAAAGTTTTCCGTAAATTTTTATATGGGAAAAATAAATTTTGTCGTAGAAATGGTATAGAACTCTTGAAAGTCAATATTTTTCGATCGGAAAACTCTGGTTCTCTTCAGGAGACTTTCAATAATAATACCCAATTGTCTATTTAACCATTTTCTAATACTAACGATTTTTTATTGGTCGCCCCATTGCATTTTTCGGGGTATTTGTGGGTTTTTGGCGGACCTATAGATTATAGTTGCAATGAAAAAATGGTTAAATAAACAATTGGGTATTATTACTGGGAATCTCCTGCAGATAGTAGAGTTTTCTGGCAGAAAAATATTGATTTTTAACTATTCTATACCATTTCTACAAAAAGTTATTTTTGCCCCAGATAAAATACATGGAAAACTTTAGGTGCTTTGAGCGACCTCTAAATATTTTTTGATTTCAAAATAAAAATATTAGGGTATATTCTTTTTTCGGTATAGAACAATCCTAGGGGGTGAGAGCATAAAAATTCCGACTTTACTTTTGTTATGTGGGAGGAAGTCCAAATGTGAATGAAGGAAATACATTTTTATGGACACGTTACAACCCATTTCACCGACGGCATTCAAAAATTCGTTAACAACCGTCGTCGCTTCTGTGGTTTATAAAGAAAATATTGCACGTCGCTCATAATTTTGCGAATTTTAGGTCCTATGAGAAGAATACCTACAATTCACAAAAAGAGATAAAACCGATGAACAAGTACTAGATGAGAGAGTAAAAAATTAATACCTCCTTTTATTTTGGCTTCACATAATTCTGGGAACTTAACTTTAAGATGGCAAAAAGCATTGCTATTTACATCCAAAATTTTTACAAATTAGGGGTATTCTCGGAGTCTTGCAAAGCCCTTGCACGGTGCACGGATTGCACGAAAAAAAACGCTTGCACCGTGATATAGTTTCATATATCCTAGCTGTAAATGCAGTGGTGGTAGGACAACATTTTCAGCTTTAACCAATGGGACGGTTAATACGTTTTTCCGGCCCATTTAATGCGGCTCTCGGGATAGCCATACTTTGCGATCATAGAAAACGTTACATTAAAAAAAAAAAAGGTCAAGCAACAGCTTTTGAATTTTTTGTTTTCATAAAAAGTTGAATAACTCTTAACCACTTGTTTTTTTTCGTTATTAAATTTTACAATCAATTTACGACTAGTATGGTTTTCTTATTAAATAGTGCGTAAATCCTCACCATAATTGAAAAAAGTAAAAAAAAATGTTTGCTGCGTAAATACACGAAGATCTCTTAAGGCTTATTTATTCGCATATATACACTGCAGGAAAAAAGTATTGGCACAGAAATTTTTTCGCAATATCTGCAAAGTTTTTTATTCCAATTTATTATCGATGGTTTCGCGAATATATTGATTTTTGTGTGTAAAATTCACTATCGTACGTTGTTCTATGTATATTTTGCAGATATGTATGATTTGCAGATAGAAAAGCATAAACAGACGGCAGCGTTGATCTGGATTAACTCGGGCTTAATCCGGATCAAATGCAGTTAATTCCCGAGTTGATCCGGATCAACGCTGCCGTCTGTTTATGCTTTTCTATCTGCAAATCATAAGTTGCTAGTGCAAAATAAGCCAATAATTACCGTTCTTTCTACGAAGAAACGGAATTGATTACTTACAGAAATGTATCTGTCGATAGGTTTTCTTTGAAATCGCTTCACAAGTTCTCGTGCAATAAGCGTTTTCGTGGAGCTCTAAAAATTACAACTACAAAATTTGAGCATAACCTCCATATCGAAACGTAAGACGTATTCTACGTCAAAAGGGGCTTAGTTTACAAAAAAAAAGAAAAAAAAGAGAAAAAGATTAAATATACTAAATAATGGTATTTTAACGTTGGATTCCAATTGGTTCTATTGTTTTTCTAATCGAGCTCTAACATAATTCTCCAACCTGATTTGCGATTCGAAAAACATTAGAGAACCACATTAGAATTCTAATGTAAAATCACATTTTTCTCTAACGTTAAAGACAGCGTTTGCTGGGTAGGAATTAATGATGCGGATTGATTAATATTAGTGTATTGTGTAAAAATATTAATATTGAGAATGTTCTGAATGGTCCGTGCTAATCTTCGAAGAAACGATCTTCTCGAATTTTGAAATTCGATCTTCTAAATTGAGGATGTAATTGATTGCAAATGGTAGTGCATAAATACATACATACATATTACTTCTTTGTTGGAAGAACGCTATAACTCAAAATCCAAAAACTCTAAAAACCGGCTTCAAAGCTTTTTTAGTCAGTTATATCTTCTAGAACAAAAATACCTAACAACGAAAAAATATCACAAATATAAGCGGGAAATTTAATCCAGAGTATAAAGTTTGATGCAGTTCAACAGAACTCTTTAAACGAACTGAACTGCATTATAATTGTCATAGCCAAAAACTGTTGACTAATGCCCTTGTAATTAACCGATTCATATACAGTATATCCGAGTACATAAGTTGCAGTAGAAAAATTCATAAACACTAAAACTGGAAAAATGGACTTCCACCAACTACTTAAAAATATGAATAAAAATAATTTAATTCTATTGACAGTTTTGAGCCACAATCTGCTTAATCCATGCTTGCACCGCCCTTATGTTGGTGTTAACTCCAGGATAGTTGGGACGTCCACAACCTGC
>NW_023458564.1:16177666-16197141 GCF_013731165.1 Rhagoletis pomonella | reverse complement strand
CTTATGTTGGTGTTAACTCCAGGATAGTTGGGACGTCCACAACCTGCACCCCATGAAACAATGCCGTATTGTCGCCCACGAAACATCAACGGTCCACCAGAGTCGCCAGAACAAGAGTCTGCTCTGCCGGGGACGGAAGCACAAAACATCGTATTGCTTAAAGTAGCTTCTGCCCGATAGTCTCGACTACATTCTCCACGCCTAATAACTGTCACCGTAACTGCCCGCAATGCCAATGCACTTTTACTACCATCCTCACGCCTCAAACCCCAGCCATAAACCCGAATACGCTGGCCAGGCCTTACATTGTCGTTTGCCAAATCTACCGTTTTCACTCTATTACCGCTGAAGGGATGGGTCAGACGTAGAATTGCTACATCGAAATTGTTGGTACGGTATTTATAACTTTTCGGAATGAAAATTGACTGCACACGAGAAATTTGACCTCTATTCGAGAGAATCGTTGTACCACCTTGGACCACGAAACGATTTGCTGCCGTGCCAATGACACAGTGGGCGGCTGTGAGCACACAATTTGGACGCAGTAAAGAGCCTCCACACATAAATCGGCCATTCAAACGTAGGTTCACTACAAAAGGCGCACCACGAATTGATACGAAGTCTCCGCCGATGATGCGATTGCTGATCGTTTCGTTCAAAGCCATTGGATAAGCAATCGTTATATTTGAACTAGATGTGAGAACAGCATAATGGGATAGGATCCAGAAAAGCAACGTAATCCAGAAGATTTTAGTGCTAGGCGCAGACATTTTGTTAATCACTCTTACTAACTGGCTTTCCGGAGTCGTTTAAAAATTTTGAATAAAAAAATGTGTCTACTTTTGATCCACATTTTTATACGTTTGAAAAGTTTGTGCCCATGATCTTGATATTTTATTATTTTTTAGTTATTAAGTATATATGTATAATGTACATACATATGTTTACTCAAATTTACTTCCCCTCAAACTCTAGCATCTGGAGTTTTACCTTGTAAAAGTGTTGTTAATATTTGAATTGGCGCGGCTTAGGCTGGTTGACATTGGCCTACAAATGTTTATTTAACACACAATGGATAAGATGTAGAATGGGTTGTATTATAAATAAATGGTAATTTTTAAACCTACTTTGTTAGTTATATTCGAGCTTCGAATGAGGATAGTTTAATTTGAAGAGTCAATAAAATGAGATTATCATACGTGATATTGATATTATTACTTCAAAAGACAAGCGCTTATCGTGCAGATCTTAATCGTGATCGCCGAATAGTCGGCGGCGATCCGACGCAAATCAGCCAAGTTCCCTATATCGTGAACATACGTCGGAATGGCCATTTCCATTGTGGTGGATCGCTGGTAACTTCCCGATGTGTCTTGACGGCGGCACATTGCATCTACACCGGCGTGCCAGATGATTTTGTGGTCCGTGGTGGTGTATCTTTGCTGAGCGATAGCGAAAACAAACGCACGGTGGAAAAATTATTCATACCTGTCGAGTTTAACAATCAAACATTTGAGCATGACATTGCCATTTTACGACTCAATGCGAAACTACAAGGAGCAAATGTCAAGCCGATCGCAGTCGGCGACTTTGCTCCCATGCACGGGGACTACGTGCAAGTTTCAGGTTGGGGTCTAACCCGTGAGAATGCTGTAAATCCACCAAATCAACTGCGCACTGTGCATCTCCGAGTGTTGCAGCAGGAGAGATGTAAGGCATTCTATGTCGACTATCGGAATGTTACGGAAACAATGTTCTGTGCATCAGTGCCGGGACAAAGAGATGCCTGTTTGGCGGACTCAGGCGGTCCAGCAGTGGCTCGGGGACATCTTGTGGGCGTAGTATCGTGGGGAAAAAGGCGCGAATGCGGACGTGCCGATTCACCGGGTGTATATGTGACATTGAATAAAGTGAGGAAGTGGATAATGAATATACTTTACACACACTGTTAGGAAATCCTTGAGACCTCAAGTAATAAAAATGTGTTATTATAATAAACACGGTATCTAATAAGTCTGGAGACAGGTCTCCGTAATATGAATTACTAAATATGTATAAACATTGTTTTGAAATAAAAAAAAGACTGAATAATAATGCTAACAAAAAATAACTTACAAATCTACTTCTTAATTTGCTCTTCAATGAACTCCTTCTTAAATAGTTTTTTTTTTGTTTATTTTAGAACTTCACCGACTAAGCTAAGCATGTCTTATCGGTCGGGTTATTTTTTGAAACTTTTGCTTTCTCGCGTTTTAATAAGATTTCAAAGCATGTCTGAAAGATAAGAAACAGGAATTAAAGGTAATGCTTTCCATTTTGAACGGTCCATTCGGGTCATGATTTTATTTTTCAACGAAACTACCACTCTACAGAATAGGTTAAATATGATTTTAACTTGACTATATGGCACATCTTCTAGATTGTCTGCAATTTATTTTTGCAAATGCAAAATTAAGGCCGGTTATCGTGTATAGGATCTTCACACACCATCTATTTATCGATTTCAAAGCCGCTTTATACAGCACGAAACGAAGTTGTCTTATGCCACGATGTCTTAATTTGGTATCCCCGCCAAACTAATACGGATGTGTAAAATGGCGTTGAGCAATACGATCAGCTCCATCAGAATTCAGAAGGACCGCTCCGAGCCGTTTGATACAAAACGAGGTTTAAGACAAGGTGGCTCCCTTGGGTGTGATTTATTTAATCTGATGTTGGAGAAGATCATAAGAGCCGCAGAGCTTAACCGCTCATGTACAACACTTTACAAGAGTATACAATTTCTGGCGAATGCCGACGACATCGACATTATCGGTAAAAACAAGGGCAATGACTGTTCTGTCTTCTCGGAATTAGATAGAGAAGCAAAGCGAATGGGTATGGTGGTGAACGACGACAAAACGAAGTACATCCTGTCTTAGCACCTACTTCACTGTTGACAGTTACATGTTTGTAAAGGCCCGTCCACATAGAACTTTGGCGTTGCGTTGGCGTTGGCGTCGCTTCAACAGCTGACTATGAATACATGAATTCAAATGCAGCCGTCCACATAGCCAAAATTCGACAACGCTCACGCCAACACAAAGCAAAAAGATGGCCAACTCTCATCTTTTCGCGTGCGTCGCTCGTCAGCTGTTGCAAATAAATAAAATTATGTGAAATATTTTCCTTTTTAATCAAGTGCGGGCAAGAAATATCGTTTTTAATGCAATTATTGATATGAAATATTAATTTATCTGTCGTTAGTATATTAATGTAGTGGCCCAAGCATTCGCTGCCAAGCGCTCATTGTAGCAAGCATACTTTTAACGTGCGTTCTGTCAAACCAACGCCAACGCCAAAGCTAACACGAAAGTTCTATGTGGACCGGCCTTAAAAGTAGACGACTTCGTTTATTCGGGAACCAGCATTAACACCCATAATAATGTCAGCCTTAAAATCCAACGGAGAATCACTCTTATAAACAAGTGATGCTTTGGACTGAGTAGACAATTGAGAAGTAAAGTCCTCTCTCGTCGTATAGGTCACTCATCATGCCTGTGCTGGTTTATGGCACGGAGGCATTGACAATCAAAAAACGGCTCTTGGAGTTTTCGAGAGAAAGATTCTGCGTATGATATACGGGCCTTTACCCGTTGGCAATAGCGAATACCGCAGATGATTGTGATCTATGATCTTTACAACGATATAGACATAGTGCTAGGTCATGTCGTTCGAATGGTCAGAAACGCTACAACTCTGAAAGTATTCAACACGCAATGCTGGAAAGACCAGGTGGAGAAGGACTAGGCTTCACCTGGCGTTTCCAATAGGCGTCAGTTGCCAAAGAAGAGAAACGGATGGCGTGCTGTTTTGAACTCGGCCAGATTTTTTATGCGCGAAATCAGTACGTTAGACTTTTTCATGCTAAAAAAATCAGTACTTTTCAGTACATTTTTATTCAACGCAAAATTATGAATGTAAGTAACATATAATACTTTAAATCGCCAGAGAACTAGTTTTAAACAATATTTTGGTATATGAATAAAATATACTTCATAAAAAATAAAAGTGTTATTAATTTTAACATGAGTGTACACATCATTGTACACAGAAGCCAATAAATTATTTTATATTTATGACATTTTTGCATAGCAATAATGAGATCATTTGAATCTTCAGGGTTTAAATAGTCAAAGAATTCTATATATTTAAAGTTAATTTTAATTTGAAACCCACTCTAAAAAATTTTAATTAGAAGCCGATTTCTCTCTTTGCGTAAGGAAATAACTATATACTTAAGATCCTCTTGCTTCGTTTGAGTGTGGTATTGAAAAAATATTATAAATATTTTTCAAACTGTGGAAAAGCAACACTATTTAAGGACTTCATCTATATTTCCTCATGGCTTAAATTAATTTTTTCAACTACGCAAAAACTTTGTAAGACTAAGAATTTGCTGAAAAGAGTTTCTAACTCTATTTCTCGTATGCAAAACTCTTTAACAATGTCAGTAAATTGTGAAAAAACAATTGTAAGTTATAGGCAAATTTGTTGTTATTAAACTGAAGGTTATTTTTGAGATATCTAACAACACACGGCAAAAAAAACGTCAGCCTTCTTTTTAAATAATTTAAGATCATCATATTATCGTAACTGGTACGTAACGACCCGGCGATATGCCCGTAAAAGGATTGATCTTTTTGTTGTATTAATTTCTTGGGCATATCAAACATTAGTTGTGTCTGTTTACAAATTATAACTTGCCAGCAACTCTCCAGTAACTTAATTTCTGATAATTCGCTCTCATAGAAAAAATATCCAAAAAAGTACGCGAACGCAAATCCAGTAAGAATTTGCAAGCTGATAAATTTCTTGTTTATTAGCTGCAAATGCCTAATAAAACAATATATTTTATATTTATATTGGTTTATTTTGAAAATTTCAGCAATAAAAACCTATAAACAGTTTCCCTTATTAGTTTAAATTGCATCCAACAACATGCGATCAACTGTTTTCCGTACTGGCAAATTCATACAAGTAAAAATTTATCCAGTAAAAATCCAGTAAAAACTTGCAACTTCAGCTGTCATTTTTGCTCTCTCAATTTCCCCTACTACTTTACAAGTTTTTGCGTACAAAAACGGCAAAATATGAAAGTTCGTAAAAAATTTTACTGGATTTTACTGGAAATGAGCAAACAAACACAACTATTATCTGAAACATGTGAGCTATAATTAAATTATTTTCTTCTTATTTTTTACAGTATAGTTTAAGGAAGTTCCAACGTTATGTAAAAACCTTAAGTAAATCCTAAAGTATTTTGTTTGCATTGAAAATTCAGTACAAATCAGTACAAATTTTGAAAAATCAGGACATTAGCATACTGATCGAAGAAATGAATAAAATCAGTACAAGAGTGGAAAAGTCAGTACTGTACTGATAAAGTCAGTACGTCTGGCAACCGTAGCGCCAATAAAGAAGAGACAAGGATTTTAATTAAGAATAATTCTGTTTTTAGAAATGTAATGAGTTATTCGAAACGGCTGCTTATCAGTGATACCAGATTTTTTCAAAAACCAAATACAAATTGGTTTTATTAAAATATGAAACATAAAAATTTATTTCATATTTAATGGATTTTTCTTCCATATACATATACGTATGTATAAAGAATAGCTAGTAAAACTATTTTAATTCACTCAAAAGATCACCGTTAT
The DNA here is from genome assembly GCF_013731165.1 of Rhagoletis pomonella. Taxonomy (NCBI): domain Eukaryota; kingdom Metazoa; phylum Arthropoda; class Insecta; order Diptera; family Tephritidae; genus Rhagoletis; species Rhagoletis pomonella. Next base: position 16,191,442 of record NW_023458564.1, on the reverse strand, counting down.
AAACTTTTTTTTTACAAACTTTGCACACTAAAACTTTTTTATCACTACTCGTATTCAAGTCAAAAAAAGCTGTGGAATTCAACGCTTCCTCTCCCTTCAATAAATAAACTATACTAACTGGAAGCAAACTACCGAAGCACTTCCCGCAGTATTTTTAACATACCTTCCTGGATATCGTTGCATTTAAAGCAAAAAGTAAAACAAAAGGTCAATTCGAAACGTAAAAAAAACATCAAATCAAATAAAAGTTTAACCAACTCAGATAAGCTAAAAACTTGTTATACAAGTTAATGTGAGTGATAATTTTTTTATAACAAGAAATAAATGACAATTTGTGACACAGTAATATATGGACCGGTTATTTTCGGTCTCTGACATCTTATTCCTAAACTGGTGTTTAGCACGTTTCTTTAATTCACTATCAATATTAAAGCATACACTTAGGAGGCATTTCCGCCCCAACCATGTACATGTATGATATTGGTATTGGTGTCGCTTTTGAATTGATCTTTTCGCTTTATGTTAAACTAATTTGAAATTTTAAAAATTGTCTGCACATCAGCATCAAAATTTCTTTCTAATCTATATATATAAAAATGGTGTGAAAAATGTATAGTAATTCATCAATTGAGAACGGTTGGGCCGATTTGGCAAATTTTTTTTTTAGTTGTTCGTAATTGCCAGGAGAAGGTTTTTATGAAAGAAAATTTTGGGAAAACCCTCCGGAAAGTCGGGAAATTGGAAAAATCGAAAATTGATTTTTTTGTATGGAATTTTGTGTGCAATTCCTTCGAAATGGCTTTCGAATGGAAAAATAGAAAATTCTAGGTGGAAAACTCGGAAAATCCGGAAGAACGCGAAAAATTTTATTTTTTTTTTATGAAATTTTGCATTTTATAGCATGATTTGATGATTTTGGACGATGCAAAGGTGGGAAATTCATTGTGAAGCTTGAAAAATTTCGGATAATTGTAAAATTCTTTGCGAGCATGAATCAATTGGGAACAATTTTCTTCTATGTTTCATAACAGATTGGAATGGTTGCTGCTTTTTTGGAAAGGTGTTCTGAAGGAGGAGTGCACAAAGTTTTCATTTTTCCCGATAGGTGGCGCAAGGGTCGAGCTACGCTAAAAAATGCATTTAGTACGTAGGTAGGCTTATGCCTAGATTAGCATATAGGATCCATTTTTTCCGTGAAGTGGGCCAGGGACCGATCTATTCGAAAAAGTTTATTTATGGTCCGAATTGCGTGAAATTTGGCGTAGGTAGCTTATTGCCTGGACTAACATATAGGAAACTTTTTTTTTGATAGGTGAACCGGGACCAATCTATTCAAAAAAATCTTAGTTATGGTCCGACTTGCATGAAATTTGGTAGCTTATTGCCAGGATTAACATATAGGATACTTTTACTGATAGGTGGACCAGGGACCGATCTATTCCAAAAAATCTTATTTATGGTCCGATTTGCTTGAAATTCGATACCCGTATTATAGATATGCCTAGAATAGAATTGATTCATTGTTTTAGAGTTCGAAAGGTGTTTGAAGGCGGCGCAAACATGCGGGGATTGACTATTTAACAATACTTATAACACAGGCCAACAAAAATGGGAAACAATTTTATGCAGCAAATGTTAACCCTATTTTTTACTCATTTTTTTGTGCTGATTACGAATCCGTAAGTATAAAGCTTCCACCAGCCCCATATTTTAAGAAAAACGAGGTCAAAGTGTCAAAAAATCGTGTTTTTTGCAATATTTGAGAAGCTCTATCAAATAAGTAAAGGGTGGTAGAACCTTCCACTTAGACTTAGATTAAAGCTAAAAATCTCGACTACTATCCCTGCAAATTCCTGCACCTTTGCTTGATGGTCACTTATAGTCATTTGATGAACAGGAAAAACTTATTTTGGGAAGTTTGAGTACCTACCGCAATTAAGCAAAAGAACCTTCCACGTTAGCTTAAATTAAGGCTTGGACTTATGACTTCAATTCCTGAAAATACCATTCCTGCACCTTGACCTATAGTCATTTATTGAACAGCTAACCCTGATTTTCACAAAATGTTTTTTTTTTTCAATTGCATAATTTTGCAGTATTTTTTTGTATTGTTGGACGATAAAAAGTAAGGTGCAGGAATGGTATTTTCAGTAGTCTGTAGTTCTAGCTTAAATTTAAGCCTAAGTGGAAGGTTGTATCACCTTTTGTTTCCCTGCTAGAGCTTCTCAAATATTGCAAAAATGAAATTTTTTGACATTTTCACCACGGTTTTCTCAAACTATGGAGCTGATGGAAACTTGATACTTACGGATTCGTAATCAGCAAAAGTCTATCAAAAACAGCTTTAACATTTGCCGTATCAAAATCGGTGTTGCCATGTGCTACCTATACTAATTATATAAAGAAGCTCCTTCTTTTTATAAGAGGTGATCTCGCGAATGGCTGTACCGATTTTTTTGAGCGTGGCATCAACCATACATATCGAAATTTTCATAGGGTATATCTCTGGAAGTATTTGTGGTAGTGTCCTGGAAATTGGTATAGAGATTTCGGGACTACTGGAAAAGGGGGCGTGGCATTTTCCAAACTTATTGAAACCTTTACCTATCTGTAAATATATACACCCAGAATACAGTGTTTTTTCTTTTTGATAATAATTTTTTTTTTGTTAATATTTTATAGAAATATAGTTCATTTTGCATCAAATGGCACCTAATTTTGAGCATGCAGTTTTGTAGTTCACTCAATTTCAGTATCATAAGCTCTGATCCAGTACTCCATGAACTTACAGGTTTTTACACGAACTTGCAGGAAGTTACAGGTAAAATGATCCCGTACTCCAAATTCCTCCAAAACCCTGTAAGTGAGAGCGATTTTTGGAGAGTTGTATAGAGAATGAAGTTGCAAGATTTTACCCGAAATTTTTCTTCTGGTAAAATCATGAAAAGTGTCAAGCGATCACTGGTTGACGTTTTTACAGGAAAATGCTTTTTTTTTCCCGAACTTTTGTTACTTTTTACTCTCACTTCAGAGAGTAATTTTGCTGTTTGACATTTTTAAAGGATTTTACACGAAAAGTATTGGATCACAACTATAAAGTGCAAGTTTTAAATGGCTATAAGTTACCGTTGATTTTTGAAAACTTTATCGCTGATAATGTTGCGCATTTTCTCCGTAAAACGAATGCGTGATAGTTTGTTTTTGTATGGGAAAAAATGCCGAAGAGTGTCAGTATGCAAAAGACTTATTCTGGTGGGTGAACTCCTCCTAAACGACCGAAACGATTTCAATTAAGTTTTTCTTTTGTGTTTGAGTAGGTCCCTGTACAGTTTAAGTTCACAACTTAAAACGCCAGGTGGGGCTGGAATCGAGTTATTACTCAAAATCGTATTTGTGATCCGATTTGACTCATATTCGAGATATATATGTATTGGTAACGACAGGGGCAATACTATTGCAAAAAAAGATGCGCAAGGTGGCGCTGGAGCCGAATTATTGCCAAAAATCGTCAACTAGGAGGCACCAGGGATCAAAGTCAAATTACCCCCGTTAAATCAACCATCAGAACCATTGCGGTCTTTGCTTTACGGTGACTAAAAAGAATGTGGACCAATGATACCAGTTTGGAAATTGCCACCAACTATACTATACAGATTCAAGGTATAACGCTTTCGTCAGGTTATTTAAGACGGCAATAGAGGATATGCCTTCTGTTGACCACAAAACCAAACGTGAACGTGAATTGCTGGCGAAAACGTTGGATCAAATGTTTCAATAAAAAAAATAATTTTGGGCGGGACGAAGTTCGCCGGGTCTGCTAGCAATTAATAATTATTTATATCTTAGAAGTATAGTTTAGCCTTAAAAGGGGTGTAAAGTAAACATGATTGCCTATTTACATATAAGAAAAGATATACAAACGGAGTAATTGCTTTTGCGGCTTTCGAACAAAAACGAGTTATCACGGTAACTCAGCGATTTAGTACAATGCCACAGAACTTCCGCTGTCAATTAATGATCACCCCTATGCAGGAATCCGAATTTTTGTAGTTACGAATTCGGAGTTCGGCTCCGCAGAATATAATAATGGTATGCTGTAATCCGTTCGTAGCTCTCATCGCGTTGCCAACCAGAACCAGGGACTTCGAAGTTCTTGATCAAATGTTTTGGCAGAAATAAGTAAACCACAAGTAAAATAAAAGTCCCGATTTTTCAGCGTTTTCTTTATTAATTTAATAGCAGTATCCTTGTACTTTGGCCCTAAAACAATTTTTCGTACAAACGTGGCAGCACTTTCGTTATCACAAACGACTATAAACATAGCCAGCATCCTTATTTAATGTGATCTTTGGTTATGTTTTATTCAGTCAAACTGGGTTTTTGGTTTAACAAAGCAAGTTTTTTAATGAAACCATTTTACCTTGTTTTTAGTGAAATTATAAAAAATGATACTAATTCCCTTAAAAAAATTAGGGATGTGAAAAATATAAGCTGTAGATACAGTGGCGAAAATATAAATAGGGAAGGCACATTTTAGAATTATTTGCCTATTCCCCTTTCGATTATTTAATGGTTATTATTTTTTTATGAAAGTGAAAGACTATGTAATTCCGATGTGGTTTCTACAAAAAATGTTGCCTTCTCATCGCCTTCTCCTTAGTGTTTGCGCGTAGAGGGCAAGGAGAAGGTTGCATCTCTCGGTAAAATTTTTTCGGTTCGAAATTTCAGATTTTGTACAAAAATTTGCAAAACTCTACAAGGTTTCATCAACATTTTGACCTTTTTAATTAGGTGTCTGCGAAGCATTCTGAGTATGCAGTTTTGTAGCCCGTTCGATTCAAAGAGCAAACTTTAAGTGACTAGGACTTACCGTTGATTTTTGTATTTTTTTTTTGTGGAATGTGTTGCTCAATTTCTCCATACAAAAAAATTGCTGAACATACTTTGTATGGAAGAAAATACGCAAACAAAAAATTGCCAAAAATCAAAAGCAAGTCCAAGCTACTTCAAACGTGTACTTACCCAGCAAAAAACACGATTACCACAGAAAAGAAATTGGAAACGAGCTAGGCGATGGGAACCGCTTACCCTTTCGCTTCAAGAAGGCATTATTTTAACATGGGCATGTCATTGGCAGTAAGCTCTTACCCGCAGCATTACCTTCAAGCGAAAGGAGAACGCATGGATAAACAGAATCCAGAGAAGCGAACAAAGAATGCCATACAGAGAATCTAATGTAGAATGCCTAGATAAGTACATACTTATTTAAATTAAATTGAAAGATTAAAATTAGATAACTAAAATTTTTATAAATCAGTTTTTATACATACATATGTATGTATTTAGGTATTTAGATCTTACTTAAAATTGTACTTCCTCACTCTTGTACTTCACTTCATTGACTGAATTCAAGTTCGCTGCAAATTGAACAAAGCAAAACATGATTTTTATGTGAGACAAATTTCCACAGAAAGTAACGGTAAAAAAGAAGAAGTATTTTTAGATATTCATTCTATTTTTCAGCAGACTACGATGCAGCATTCTACTTTGCCCCCAAGGGCACGAGGATAAGCTTGGCCAAACATTAACATATTACTTGCGTTCCAGATGCTTCACGCGTTGCAAGTTTTACAGGATTTGCAGGAAAAGCTATTTTCTCCATTAATAAACCTTATGGAAGGTGGTCACCTTGAACGGCTTCCTGTAAAAACCTGCAAATCGTGAAGCATCTGGAACGCAACTATTGTGTAAGCGCCAATGTTTTGCTTGAACCTAGAAAATTATATTGACCTCAAAAGAGAATAACTCATTTTCTTACGTGTTATTCCTATGCGGAAAAAACACTCCCTCTTAGAATTATCGGAGAGAGGGGAGATTCATACCAAACACTAAAATCTGAGTCGTATTCCGGTCGCATTGCAGGTTTTTTTTTTTACATGATCTACTGTATACACATATAGTATGTATGTAAAATTTTTGAGTAATAATAAAGGTAAAATAGTTCACAAAACTATTGTCATGGCTTCAGTATCGTGGAAGTAAAAAAATTAGTTATTTCACGGCTGTTTTGTAAATAAATACAATAATGCAATACATATAGGCATGAATTATGAAATGTTATGTATTGTTCGAGTATTGTTGATCTGATATGAGTGATTTTTATACCCGAGCGCACTTGTGCGCAAGGGTATTATAACTTTGTTCGCATAACGGTTGTTTGTAAGAGCCAAAACTAATCAAGATCGATATAGACAAATGTATACATAAATGCTCAGAATGAAAAGAGAAATCGATTAAGCCATGTCCATCCGTCCGTCCGTTTGTCCGTGTACACGATAACTCGAGGAAAAATTGAGATATGTCAAAAAAATTTGGTAAGTAGGTTTGCCTTTATATAAGGTAGGTTGGGATGGAAAATGGGCAAAATCGGACAAAGAACGGTATTTTCGAAATATGCAAAACCTACGATATTTCCGCAAATACTGGATCCAGAATGTTTAAAGTTGGTATGCGAAGTAGAATTTTGGCATAAAATAGGATAAATGCTATATCTCTGTAGTTCCTTTACCAATCCCCGCCAAACTCGGTGGACACATTATTTGGGGCTTGATTAAGAAACCCTTTGAAAATGTTTGAAATCATACAAAAACCACACCCACCTCCCACATAACGGTAGTTTACAGAAATACGATTAATTAGTAGCTATTTAAGCTAATTTGCTCAAAATCGATATATGCAATGACCTCTTAGCAGGAAATGATGCTTAGGAAATGGGCGTGGCACCGTCCAGTTACGCCTACATATGTGTATCTCGGCAAACGGATTATCGATTTCTACCAAACTCGGCACAGTTATCAACCTTGGCACAAAAAAGCAAGATGTTGAAAATTTTTGAAATCGGACTAAAATTACTGCCACTTACCACATAACGGTAAATTTCAGAAATACGAAAACTCCAATTTTTCAATAAATAAAGACGCCAACTTACAACAATGACTTAACAAGCCACAAGATTATTGATTTTTGTTAAATGGGCGTGGCAACACGCACTTATGACCACATAAGTGTATATCGATAACCGCATTACCGATTTCCACCAAACTTGGTTCAATTATTTCAATAAATCATAGCATATTATCGAAACTGTTTGACATGCAGTTTACTGGAAAATGTAAAAACGATATTTAATATGTGCGCCGGGTATATAATGTTCGGTTTCGCCCGAACTTATACTTATTTACTTGTTACAAATAATTTGCTGTGTTTTCTAATTACTTCGTTCAATCAATTGCAAAAATCACACATGTGCCTGGTAATCAAACCAAATAAATAGTATGGAGATGAACATATACACGCATATTAAGGTGGTCCACACAAACAATTGGTTACAAAGTTTGAATGAACATGTTTTTCTTGTTTGAATTTAAAGTGCAAAATATCAATAGTTTTTTTTTTTAATTTATTTGAATATATCGAGTAAAAGGTCTAAAATTTAAAGAAAAGGCAATTATTTAGTTTTTATTCAATGGGTCTTATGAATAAAAATTTAGCAATTGTTGTTTCTAAAAATTTCAGACCTTTTACTGGATTTATTCAAAGAAATTTAAGTAAAAGGTCTGAAATTTTAAGGAAAAGCAATTACTTAGATTTTATTCATAAGGCGAAATGTCTTTACTTATAGTTTGCAGGAAGTCGGGTAACTTTTTTGAAGAGTTGGGCTGCCTGTATATAAAAGTAATTTCGAGTGCAATGATTGATTTTGCGGAATCAGTAATGCGTTGTCGTCGGGGACTAAAAAAAGGAATACCCAGAAAAATGGTAGCAGACCAGGGATTGGAAAGTAGGTATACATATATGTACTTTTGAATAAATCTTAAATCAGGGCCAAATCACGCAATTTGCGTATTTGTACGCATTTGTACATTTTGATAGTTACAGAGTGGCATTGTTTAGACATTTTCTTTATTGAGCTGATCCCATTCCTGATAAATATTTCTAGACAACACCACTCTGGGATCGACCAAACAAACTTTTCACAGTTACAGATTTACGTTGTTTGGAGTTTTTTTATTTATTTAGTTGAATTGATTCTTGATACAAAATTTTAGACAACACCACTTGTGAACGATCCAACAAACTTATCCCTCATTTACTTCAATAGTGTCATAGTCCAAAAGATACAAATACTGAGTGAGGCATGCAGGAATTACCGCCACCTATTCTTCATAGTTGTATCGATTACCAGTATCTCACTAGAATGAAATACATATGTATTTAATTTTAATTATGTTTAAGCAAATTCAAAACATTAAAGTCTTTTTCCCGAGTTTTACTTTTTTGAGTTATGACACTATTCAAGTAAATGGATGTTATGCTTAAGTTTGTATAAAAAATGGATGTTTGAAAAAATCATGTTACTTTTTTCTTAGTGTATGGTCAAAATAATAGGAGTGGTCATAAGTGAGCGGTGCCACGCCCATTTTCCAAAATTTTATCATAAACGTATTTCTTGCTAAATAATTATTGCAAACATCAATTCTGAATAAATTAGCTTCCGTATTTACTAATTAATCGAATATTTCGTATTTCTATAAATTACCGTTATATGCGATGTGGGCGTGGTTATTGTCCGATTTTTAAAATTTTCAACCGTTTGGTATGTTACACTATGTCTAACTATGGGAGAAATTGATGGAGCGGTTACCTAGATATATACATGCAATCATAAGTGGGCGTGGCTACGCCCATTTTCCAAAAGTATATAAAATTATTATTTTCGCCTAAAAATGATTGTAAATATCAATTTTGAGTGATTAAGCTTCAGTAGTTACTAAAATATCGCAGTTTTCGTATTTCCGAAAATTGCCGTTTTTTGTACGGTGACCATTCGTCCCGATTTTGGCGGGACAGTACGGATTTTAAGAAAATTGTGCCGCTGAATATTTTTTAAAAGTCGGGACGTATAAGTGTCCCGATTTTTCATATTTGTACCGATTAAGTCCCGATTTTCAGTGTTTTCTTTATTAATTTAATAAGAGTCACTCTGTGGTCTGGCCCAAAAATAATTTTTCGTACAAACGTGACAGCATCACAAAGAACATAGAATATAAGGGAGCTATAAATATAGCCAGCATCCTTATTTTCTAAGATCTTTGGTTATGTTTTATTCTGTCAAACTGGTACTCTCGCTATATTGGAGTCTGTCATTATTCTCTATTTTTTTTTAAAAACGGAGGTTATTAATTCGTCAGAATATTTTTTGTATGTATGTTACCGCATAATTATGGACCACCTTTACCAATTTCTATAATAATTTGTTTAAAGGAAAGGTGGTACTTCAGAGGTGGTCCCATTCTAATTTGGTTTAGGTTCGATCATTGGATCATTAAGAAATTAACGGTTAACTTAAATTGTTATATTATAATTGAAGTCGTTTTGTTTTATGCTTAAAAATCAATTTTATAATTCTTTGTTCACTTTTTTTTTATTTTTAATAAAACGATTCAAACTTGAATTTAGTGAGATTATAAAAAAAAATACTAATTCCCCCCCAAAAAGAATCATAGATATGAAAAATATAAGTTGTAGATACAGTGGCGAAAATATAAATTGGAAAATGACATTTTAGCATTCTTTGGCGATTATTAAATGTTTATTATTTTTTTATGAAAGTATAGCTTGTCATCTAACAAAGACCATGTATGTCAAAGTTTCAAACTTTGCACAAAATTTAGCAAACACGAAAGCCTTTTATCAAAATTTTGAGCTCATTAATTATATTTCTCAGAAATGAGAATGAGTATGCAGTTTTGTAGTCCATTCAATACAAAGGGCAAATTTTAAGTAGCTTGGACTTGCCGTCGATTTTTTGGTAATTTTTTTTTGTGGAAGATGCTGCTCATTTTTTCTATACAAAAAAAAATTTTGAAAATACTTTGTATGGAGGAATATGCGCGAACAAAAAATTTCCAAAAATCAACGGTAAGACCAAGCTACTTCGATTTTGCTCTTTTTAATACAACAATTTAATGGGCTACAAAACTGCATACTCGAAAAAATACTAGAAAATCTGATTAAAATATTTAAAATTTTGACCAACATTTGTTAAAATTCGGCGAATTTTTATAAATTTTTTACAAAGTTTGAAATTTTGATTTACATGTTTTTTTTAGATAGTAGGTTATATTTTCATAAAAAATAATAAACATTTTTAAACAAGTAGCCAAAACTTGCTAAAATGTCTTTTCGCTATTTACATTCTTGCCATTGTATATGTATATTTATTGTGTGTATACATTTTTGCGATAATTTTTAAAGTTTTTCTCTTTGTTTTGTTTTAAATAAAACTGTATTAAAAGATGTTGTGTCTTTCTATTCTAAAAACAATATTGTAGGTTCGGATTCGATGCTTTAGAAATGACACACTAGTTTTTAACAGTTTTATAAACTAAAATGTCAACTAGTGTTTGTTAATAACGGTATACGCAACAAATATGATTGCAAATGAACAAAGAAGATTTAAAAATTTTCAAAAACTAACAATTAGCGACCGCTATGGTTAGCAGTGCCCGCTACCATTCCACATTGCCTGTGCTCAAGCCCAGTTTCCGAACAACATCAAAAAATAAAATAAACAAAAAAGTTTTTTTCTAATAGCGGTCGCCCCTCGGCAGGCAGTAGCAAAACCTCCGAGTGTATTTCTTCCATGAAAAAAATGCTTCTCATAAAAAACTTTTTTCTCTTTGACTGTAAAATATGTTTTATCGACATATTCTATTTGGTCTGTGCGTCAAAGATAGACTTAAGTTGTTTTGTCAAATTTCCTCAGATATATATAAAAATTCCTGACTCTCAAATCTTTCAATAGCAATTTGCATATAGTACATTTTTCTTAGAAATCATACTTTTTTTGTGCAGTTTTATTTAGTTCAAAAATTTCCTTAGTTTTTTAGCAAAAAAAGAGGATTTAGTACCAAAACAGAAGCTAGAAATTGAACATAAGCTAGGCACACCCGCCAAACATACCTTTTAGATCTGCATATAATATGTCAGTGTTTGGCCGAGCTTCTCCTCCGATTTGTGGCGTGCGCATTGATGTTGTTATACAAAGCGGAGGGACCTACAGTTTTACTCCGACTCCGAACGGCGATTGTATTTTTTTTTACGAGAAACTGTTTTTCATGGCAGAAATACACTCACGAGGTTTGCCATTGCCTGCCGAGGGAGGACCGCTGTTAAGAAAAAACGTTTTTTCTAAATTTTTTTTTTGCGATGTTGCTTTGACCAGGGCTTGAACCCAGGCGTTGCGGAGTGGAAGCGCGCACTGCCTACCACTACACCACATGAATATACATTAAATAAATACAAGTTAAAAAAATAAATAAAGATAAAAAAAAATAAATAAAATTAAATAAAAAATTAACATAATGTTTTTTTATTGATATTTTATGTCCAAAAGTAGTTAGTTACAAGTTAGTTGACATGTAATGCAGGGGTATCCAGGTCGGACCTTTTTGCGGACATCACTCCACAAAAGTAGTTAGTTTTTTTCGAACAAAATATAAAGTTAATAGTTAGCACCAGTGTTCGCGTAAGCAGACTAAAGTTAAGCATAAGCTAACGTCACTTCCTGCAATGTCTGTATCCCATGTACTATATGCAAATTATAGTTGCTAGTTGCTATTGAAAGATTTGAGTCAGGAATTTTTATATATGTATATCTGAGGAAATTTGACAAAACAACTTAAGTCTATCTTTGACGCACAAACCAAATAGAATATGTCGATAAAACATATTTTACAGTCAAAGAGAAAAAAGTTATAATTCGAAAGAAGTCTTAACATATTTTATCGCTACTCAGAATCTTTTAAATGTCTCTGTTTTTAACAACTGAATGTTTTTTTTAAGTAAAACGTATTGCTCTGACGGTAAAAGAGCTTTGGCGACATATGTATGCTCTCTAGTTCGTTCGTGAAAGATAGACTTAAGTTGTTTTGTAAAATTTCCTGAGATATGTATGTAGTAGGCACTCGAAGTGTTAACCAAAATGTATTTAACATGATTTTGACATTGCTCTCATAAGCACCAGCCTAAAAAGTCAAATTGAAAAAAGAATCTATGAATTTTGAATAGTTTGTTTATATTTTTTGACAACTCAGTGCGGCTCTCTTTTTAGGTATATCAGTCTTAGTTTAAGAATTCATAAATGAAAAAAAATGAGATCAAATTAAGCATATACAACTTTTTCATGCCAAGTATGAATAAATTCTCCAAAAGTCTAAAAAGAGGGCTAGGGGCAATTTTAAATTTATGTGGCCAAAAAAGGTATGTGGTAGCTAAATCTAGCCACCAAAGGTCTAAAACGGCAACACTGTTCAGAACATTGGCAAAATTTCGCTACCGAAATTCCAATTCATCTTTAGACATACGGTAAAACCTAAAATTACCCTTTTCAGCGTAATTTTTGTTATCAAAAATAGCGCACTTAAATTTTTAATAATTTAAATAAACTCAAAGGCGTAGAAAAATGCACAAACTTCAACGCAAATTGAAAAACGGTAAATATCAGGGTTACAAATACTTTATATAAAACGTGATGTATTTTTGAGACCAAAATAGTGTATTTTTATAAGATAATTTTTTAGGAATCTGGCAACTCCAAAAATTGATCCATCTACGTCATCAAGATGGCGGCCATGGCTGATGTCGTAACCTTGTATTCTATGAACCTTGTTGTTTAATACACCTTGGTGTTACGAATTAAAAATGCTATAGTTTTGTAAATTTTTTTTTGTATTTTTTTTTTAAAACACGTAAAATCTTACGAAAAGTGTATTACTGTTAGATTTAACCACTTTTAGCGTGGATAATAGTATCAAGTCTATCCGGGAATGCTTCACGACTGCACGATTGTGGTCGGACGATATTTTGACGCAGTGGCGGCGAAGAGCAGTCTTCAAGGCATTGAATTTCTCATATTTTTAGTTGATTCTTTGGCCTCGAGGATGGACCATATGGAAAAATGCATTGGGTTTAAGTCCGGTGAATATGGTGGACATTGTTGTGAAGAAATGAAGTGGGAAAGTATTTTTCCTAAAAAACGTTGGATATTGCAATTATTTATACGAAATTGTTTTCGTGTCCAAGGTAATAAAATATCGTTTAAAATCTTTTCATGTTAGATTTGTTAATTTACCTTTACGCCATGCTCAATGCAAAATTCGACTAGACGACATTCGTGCAACATGTGAAGCATTCCCGGACATCCACGCCAAATTTGGCTACTCTTCTTAAAATTTGACTAGCAAAAATTTACAAAATTTTAGCATTTGTAATTTGTAACACTTCAAGTGGATAAGTACTTATACCCTACCTATATCGCGCTCATTTTAGTCAAGATATTCCGCAAAAGGAGATGTTTTTGTTATTTTAAATAAGTATTAATTTTTTTATCAACAATAAAAAAGCTGGACTTCAATTCGATGTGATATAAAAACTTTGCATCGTATGTTAACGTGCTCAGTGATAAATTGACACGCTATGTGTTTGAATCTAGTATTAATATTGCAATTATTAATGTTATATTTTGTATTAGGCCATGTTTATTCAGCAAAACTGTCCGAGCGAATCGTGGGCGGTAGCGCGGTGACACAAAAGAAATATCGCTACTATGTGCGGCTGCATTATCAAGGCGAGTTCAAGTGCGGTGGCTCTTTGTTGCGGAACAACGCTGTGCTGACGGCAGCGCACTGTGTCAAGGGCAGCAATATGAAGTCG
>NW_023458564.1:16164244-16177566 GCF_013731165.1 Rhagoletis pomonella | reverse complement strand
TAGCAAAATGCGATTCAGTTTAACTCTTCGCTCGCTTGCAGATAATACATTTCGAGATGCGAATACGAATTCGATATATTGAAATATTTCTTTTACTATTTTTACAAATTACTGTAAATATTGCTGCACAAAAATTCTCCACTCTATTGGATGGCAGAATAGTAGGTGGTCAAGAGACTAGCATAGAAGAAGTACCGTATTTGTTGAATTTACGAAACAGTGGTCAATTCATCTGTGGCGGCTCATTGGTAAGCGGACGTTGTGTGCTTACAGCTGCACACTGTGTCAAAGGCGTTCCAGCTTCGAGTCTAACGGTACACGCTGGCGCCAGTCGACTGTCGGATCTGGGTGTGACACGTCAAGTAGAACAGCATTTCGTATCACCGTTCTACTCAACCGCCACTTTGGACATGGATGTGGCAATATTGAAATTGAAAGATGCTCTTAGTGGACCAAGCATTACTACAATTGGTCTTTGTAATAAAAGTCCCAGTAGTGATCAGTTTGTAAAAATTTCTGGTTGGGGCATTACGAACGAGTTTAATGAGCGGCCATCCGATCAGGTGCGTACGACACATGTGCGCGTTGTAGCCAAGAGTGATTGTATGCAAGCATATTTGGGTAAGGCGCTGCTAACGAGTACAATGCTCTGCGCGACTATACCGGGAGAAAAAGATTCCTGCTCTGGCGATTCTGGCGGGCCGTTGGTCTACGACGGCCGCGTTTGTGGCATTGTTTCGTGGGGATTTGGATGTGGACGCAAAGAATACCCTGGAGTGTACACAAATGTAGCGAGCCGACGAGTAAACGCTTTCGTAAAACAAATTTTGATGCAACACTGCCTTTAATATTTTTTACTTTCGATTCTGGAGTATCAATATGATGTCTCTAATAAATGCTTTGCTTATAAATAAAACTACTTTCAAAGTTATAACCGAAGTATTTTTGGAATTATTGGTGTGAACCAAATGTATTTATTACTATTAGGTTAGAAAATGTAGCTTTTGGGTTAAGTGAGTTATTTTAAGAATACATTTTGGATGTAATTATTTATTAATTAACACTAAAATATGTAAAAACACGGAATACACCCGAAGCAAAACTTAGTGTAGGTTGTTGGTAGGCCAAAAGCAGAAAAGCAGAAAAGCTTCATTCTCATACTTGATGCACTTATCTATTGATAGCTTGACTATTTTCCATCCGATTTTAAAATACAATAGAATTCAGTACTTTAAGTATCTACTCGACACTGAGCACATGTATCAAGGGGATGATTGGAACAGACTATTATTGAGTACTGAGTACTTTCGAGTTATTTCAAGTTCTGAGTTTCTGAGTACTTTCGAGTTACTTTGCGAGTACTGAATACTATGGAGTACTTAGTATCGTTACCTTTAAAGATCGGGTACTGTCGATCCTTTTGAGACCCGAGTTCTGAGTACTTTATATAACAGTTTTCCATTTAAAAATTTATAATGTAAGGCTTTGTGACAATTGCCTGCAATGCTGCTTTCTAAGCCTCCTGCCCAAGCACACTCTCGAAGGGCAAAAAGAAACCCCAATGGTGGAATCTTGAGATTTCAGCGACGAGGACAAACAGCAAGAGGCTATTCAATCAAGCAAAGCGGACAGGTCTATGGCAACCCTACAAAGACGCACTCAAGGTCTTCAAGAAGGCCATAAAGATAGCGAAACGCGAATCGTAGCAAAACTTCTGCAACAACATAGAACAAAACTCTGAAGCCAACAGGCGAAGGAAGTTCTTTCGAAATCCTCTTCAAGTATGAACTCTATCCAAAAGCCTAACGGTGACTGGACGTCATCATGTAACGAAATTCTGCAGGTCCTTATGAGCACTCACTTTCCGGGCTGCTCGGACGACACCTCCGGCAGTTCGCCTAGTCCTAGGACCACCTGTCTCTGGGGGATACCGTTAAGGACACCGTAAGTGATGAGAGGGTGGAATCGGATTTAATGTCCTTTCAATCCTACAGATCCCCCTGCTTTCTCAGATTTGTACAGCCCGGCTAACTCCAACTCACATACCATACGAGTGGACGAATGCGAAGGTTGTATTCCTACCAAAAGGAGGCAAGGCCGCTCATGTGAATCACTTCATTCTTTCTTAAAGCTCTAGAGAGGCTCATCGACGAATATAATCGACGGAATACTAAAACAGGCAACCTCTCCCCGAATCAGCGTGCATATTCCAAAGAAAAATCTGTGGTGACCGCACTTCACGAAATCGTTTCGACGATTGAAAAAGGATTAGCCATAAAGGAATACACGCTCGGAGTTTTTCTCGATATCGAGGGTGCTTTCAACAATGTCTACCATAGACATAAGCAAAACGGTGATTTGACAATCACTGTGAAAACTGTTACTGTCATTTCCTGATAACAGTGATTTTAATCGGAGATTTGAATCACTGTTTTAGAACTATGGGAATTTTCGATAGTACAGCTTGGTACAGCCATAATTTTATTAATACCGTTATTAAAATGCAATTCATAAAGCTTTAAATGTATATTAGTTTCTTATTATCACATTTTTAAATAAAAAGTGACAAGTTTCTTTGTTGATGAAAATATAAATATAAATTATTAAACATTCGCATCCGCTTTCGCATTCGCAATAATCAATGCGGAGCTTTTGCGAATGCGAATGTTGTGCAAGTGCACCGATAAAACGTATATATGGCAAACAAAATGACAAATTGTAGCCAATATTTTTGCCTGTGGTCGTGGGAGTATTTGTGTAACAAAGCTGGTCAAATGTCATATTTATCAACTTTGACAAAAATGTCGTTAAACATATTACTTCTTAAGCTATATAGCCGCGTTATCAATGGGCAGTTGCAACTTTCTACTTGACCTTTGACGTACGTCAAAGGGAACATAGTCTTTTTAAGAATTTTTTTTTCTGGGCTTTAAATACCAGCATTGGTTTCTTTTTTTATTATGACTTTTTTGCATCAATCTTAAAAAGACTAATAGACACCAAAGAAGAAAGTGTGCACTGTTCATAGGGATATACATTGAATCCTTGGCTAAAAACTTCTGTGGTAAAAATGTCCCTTCTTTGCTATTTAAAGACAAATAGTAAGCTCCTTCAATAGGGATTTCCAGCAGAAATGATCAACGTCTGGCTATAAAGAGAATCGACCCAATAAACACCAAAAATTCATAGTTCTCAAGTTGATATCCAACATCATTCTCCAACTCATCTCTAACCGACGCGCAGATACGTAAAAAGTGATAAAGAAACGAATTTTTAATTATCAAGTGGAAAACGAAAGCTATGTAAAGAGGAAAGTGCACGTTTACAACAATAAAATTTGCAAATTTACCGAAATATGCACATGCAAGACCATATGCACCGAAGTGTGAATACAATGAATTATGTTAAACTTCGACTGCTCTACGACTTGTACGAAAGTTTGTATTTGGAAAATATGGTATTTCAACTAAATGAGAGGGTGTTGTCCGAACAAGGTTGCCACCTTTTTATAATTACCTAAAAGTAATTCACTTGTTTCAATATGGATATCAAATGGAAGATATTTTTTACAGCTTTAACTTACATATATGTACGTATTTGTTTAAATTTGTTTATCAAAAGGAGAGTTATAAATTTAAAACGGATAAGATAAGATTTAAATTTATTTCTATATTTCAAACTTTTTTTCTGATCACACCTGATAATATCTAAATTAAGCTTACAAGGAAAATGCGGAGAAAATAAAAAAACTGGTGCTAGATGCGATGAATCTGCTTAAAGCGCCACACACTGAATTACTTAATGAAACTGATACTTAGCACACCTAACGGTATTGACTCCAGTTTATTCTTAACTTGAATTTTTTGTCTGAAACTGATTGAGTAAAGTATTTCAGATTCCATCATATTAAAAAATAGTTCGAAAGTTCGATACTAATTGCTCTGAACTATTTTTGCTTCTATGTACCCTTATTAATATATGTAAAGGCTCCTTCATCAGCCGAACAGAGTCTTAGAGTGTTCAGGTTTCTTTTTTATAAATTTGAAGCTTGTTTTTTTCTGAAAACAAAATAGAGTTGCATCGAAACAATAATATTTTGATAAAGAAACAGCTTTACATTTTTTAGGTGAGTATTGAAAAAACGTAAAAATGTACTTAATACTTGCAACTTCATTTTTGTTTAATAAAAATTTCTCTAGAGAATGTATTCTCTCGGAAAAATTATGAAACCAAATATTGTAAAATAACTTTCAAATATATCTATGTTAAAATACTTCCAATTACCTTTTATTTGATACCCATATTGTCATACTTTTTATAATTTATTTTATAAGTTATCTTATCCATTTCTTGTGGCTATACTTTAGGCTATAATTCCGGTACCGGAAGAGGTATCGAAACTAGTTTTAGTTTCAAATGTGTGCCTTCCAAAGCAGATTAATATGCTTGTCATTTGAGAAAAATCGGTCACGGTTTATAGGAGATACAATTTTTTCGTGCTAAATGTGAACTCTGAACCACTGTGGGCCAGTTCGGGCGGAGCCGAACATTAAATATCCGGCGCAAGTATTAAATATATGTTTTTAACCTTTCCGAAAGCTACAAGGTGGTTTTACCCTTATTTAGAACATCTTTGATAGAACGCTCAGTTAGATATAATGAGATTAACTTATATAGTCATATGTGGGCGGTATCACGCCCATTTTACAAAATTCCAAATAATGTTACTTCTTTTCAAGGGATTGTGGTTGGTATCAGTTTTGAGTAAATTAGCCTCCTTAAGTTTCGAAATATCCAAGTTTCAAGAATTTCTGAAATTTACCGTTATATGAAAAGCGGCCGCAATTTTAGTCCGATTTCAATAATTTTCAATGTTTTGCTTTTATGTGGCAAGAACAATAACCATACCGAGCTTGGTACAAATTGGTAGAACGGTTACCGAGATATATATGTGTGATCATAAGTGGGCGGTGCCACGCCCATTTTCCAAAATTTTATCATAAACGTATGTCTTGGTAAAGAATTATTGCATTAATTTTGAATGAATTAGCTTAAGTATTTACTGGTTTATCGAAGATTTCGTATTTCTCTAAATTACCGTTATATGGGATGTGGGCGTGGTTATTGTCCAATTTTGAAAATTTTCAGCCATTTTGTATGTTGTACCAAGGCCAACAACTGTGCCAAGTTTGGGAGAAATTGGTGGAGCGGTTACCAAGATATACACATGTAATCATAAGTGGGCGTGCCTACGCCCATTTTCCAAAAATTTATAATATTCTTATTTTTCGTCTAAAAATCATTGTAAATATCAATTTTGAGTGAATATGCTTGAGTAGTTAGTAAATTATCGCAGTTTTCGTATTTCTGAAAACTACCGTTATATGGGAGGTAGGCGTGGTTATTGTCCGATTTTCCCCATTTTCAATACCATCCATCCGTCCTACGCCTGAAAGAAGTACGCGTACCAAGTTTCGTTACGGACGGACGGACGTACAGAGTCATCGCTTAATCGATTTCTCTCTTCATTCTGATCATTTATGTATACATTTGTCTATATCTATCTCGATTCGTTTTGCCTGTTACAAACAACGGTTATGTGAAGAAAGTTATAACACCTTTGTGCACAAGTGCGCTCGGGTATAAAAATGTGAAATAAAACAAAACAAACGAAAATAAAATAAAGTAAACTTAAATATATAAATCAAATAAAAAATAAAAATATTAAAGTAACAATAAAAACAAAATTGTTTTGACAATCAATTGATCCAGCCGAGGATCGAATCTGGCACCTGCGGGCTTGTAGTACGCAACTCTCACCACTCGGCTACCGCGGATGAAGGGAGCGGCTGCTTTGTTTGCGTATTTGTTTGCTCAGGTATCGTAGAACCCAAAGAAAGTGCAAATCTAGAATGGACGTATACCATGTCGTCGTTAATGAAGTCCCCGTATTAATTAAAATAAGTTCTTACTCGATTTAAATCGGCTTCCTATCTGAATTAGTATGTATGGTGACTGCATTACCGATGAAACGGTATATACCCATGCTAGATTTGCATATTCTCTGTACAGGGCCGTCGAGAGAAAACTCGGGCCCGGGACTAAAAATCCGGAAGAATGGCCGTCCTAGGCACCAGTTTGATTCGATTTTTGAGTATGAGGGCATATGTTGGACAACAGGGGGAGTATAAGGGACTCAAAATGGAGAAACTTTGCGTATGGTTATAGAAGATATGAAATTAATTAACTGACGAAGACCTGCGTGCCAAATGAACTTTTCTCTCAAAGTTTACACTGCTGGCAAATGTAAATAAGGATACAACTAAAGTAAAATACTTTTTTCGCAAAATCTATAAAGGACCCTTATATTTCTCAAAACAACCTGGGTAACAGTTATTCGTCGCCACGCTGTATATCTGGGTCGTACATATTTTGAGGTATCAGGTATATAAATATTAACAAGAATCACCTTCTCTCAGACATGAAAATTCACTTAATTCTGAGACACCTTTAAATTAATGAAAATTAAAAAAGCACTACGTGAAATTAAGGGTTATTTACATTTAAAGGCCACCATTTTTTGCATTATACTTGCTTCTCTTCGATTGCCTTGAATTACTTTTAAGTTAATAGAAGAGTATTCGACAAGATAATCAGTGATTACTTTTCTTAATGAAAATAAAGTGGCATCATATTAGTTGCGATCCCGTACGAGTCCGGACTAGTCAGAAATAGTCAGAATCAGTCAGATTTTACTGGAAATCGATCCCGTACTCGGTTCTCTGACTATTGAGGGGACAAAAAGGAGAGCAAATACGGTTCTCTCTCTGTCAGAAGTTACCAGTTTTAGTCCGAGAATCTTTTGCTGGTAAATTCTGGTAAATGTGTCAAACGATCAGCTGTAGTGTGTTTGGAAACCAAATTGTAAACAAAAGAAAAGTGCACTCTGCTAATTCAAGTTGAAAAGTATTTAATTACTTGTTTAAGTGGATTCTAATGAATTTGAAAGTATTTTTGGTTATTTTCATGTGTGAGCTGAGTGTGTTTACATACAAACTAAGCAAAAATTTACAACCAAAACTTGGAGGTTATGTTGAAGTTGACAGAAGTTACCATTTTTTACTAGAAAGCGATCCCGTACTTTTCAATGTTACTCTCTCGCTCTGAGCGAATTTTTATTTTTTGACAGTTTTACTAGTCCGAGTCCGAGGAATACGGGATTGCACCTATTGTAAGGTAATGTCCAAAATATAAAAAAAAAGTTTTTTGGCGTGGAATCCACCAAGCTAAAATATGGAAAAATCTGGTTTTCTTCGAGCATTTTCGCACTTCTTTACAATAAAGCAGTTTCCTATACTCTTCATTATCCATGTGTTTTCGGTGCAAAACTATTTGTCACGTAAGTCTTTTTACTAATTGAATTTGGGCTCATTTGAAAGCAACATTGAAAGCTTTTCAACGTCCTATTGACCCACAGTTAAAATTTATTTCTTTCTAACTCAAATAGGCTCAGAAAATAAAAATTACGTAGAAAAATAAAAAAAACGCAAGAATTATATTATTTCAAAAAGGAACGAGGCCAAACGAAGCACAATAAGAAGCTAAAAGAAGAAGATTTTCTGATTAAATAGTAAAAAGCTATTAGAATTATTTCAAGTATTTTTCTAGTACTACTATTATCCTTGAAATGCACTCTCGAATGGTGCTATACGACTTTTCCCTCAAGAGTTACGGCCACTTAAACTTCCGTGTCCTCGAATCTAACATCGCCAAACCAAGCATAGGCTTTCTAACTCATTACGTCATCTTCCGATGGACATAATTTCTGAAGGAAAAATCGTAAAGCACCAGTCGAAGGCGCATTTTGAAGGGTAAGAATAGTACTAAATGGCATAGAGCAAGCAAAAGTGGCCATTAAAGCCGTTTTTCGTATACTTAACCGCGAAAAATCTCAATATCTTGGAGCAGTTGTAAGCTCGAGCTAGAGTTCTAAGCAGAAATTTACTTCAGAATCGACCTATTGCTGCACAGCAACATAAACTTTTAAATCTGTATTAATAATTATCATACTCTTAATTTCTTTGGATTACATGTCAAATCGCAAGTCAACTGAATTCATGCTACTTATTGCGTAAAACAGACTACAAGCCATTTAAAAACCTAATTCTAATCTACACGTATATATATCGCATAGGTAACGTAAGAGTCCTTTTCTATAACGTAACAGTCGGACTACTTTTTGCAAACATTGACCTCCAAATTAATTTTATCAGTTCAATAAACACGTAGTTCTTGAGATATAGAAGGAGAGCAGACTTTTTCGATGATATAAAGCAGTTTAAAAATTACTTCCAAAAATAGTAATGTAACAGTCCACTGGTGGAACATTTATAACTCCTAAACAACAGGATTGTAGAATATATTTGAGGTATATATTAAATATTGCTACATACTTATGCTTTCAGATGCAAGAAGAAAAACTATCCGAAAGTTGTATTCTAGCAAGTTTCAGTGGTATTTGAAAAGCACTGTGAGTCAAAACGTATTGTAACAGTACGTGTTTTGGGCGATATGATAATTTTCTTTAATTTATAGAGTCAGAAGCAATCAGCACGCATCCGAAATATATTTATAATATTTATAATAAAAACCCAAAAACGAAGGAGCAATTACATTGCAAAAAAGTAATAACAAGTTATGGTTCTGATATTTCGGGGCCCTTAAGAAGCCCGGGCCCTGAGCGATTCACCCCTTTTCGCCCTCACTCTCGACGGGCCTGTCTCTGTATTCTATGTTCTCTGAGTTTAGTGATACACATAAGGGCCACTAAATTCTTTTGACCATCGTTTCACAAATACAAGTACACCGCGGTGTCCTTGAACCAGATTCAACTGAATCGGCCTAGAACGATGGAATTTCCAATTATACTATTTTGGGGGGAGGTATTCTCGAATCAGAGTACGCGAAGTTCAAAATCGTAGCAAGTGCCGATTTCAAAAACGGTCACTTTTTCGATTGTAAGCTGAAATTTTCATATTTGTCATATAGATAAGGGTGTAGATAACTGATTATATACATATTTACCTGTATATTGCATCCATATGTATATACTAATATGTATATATACATTATTATACATATACTCACAATCAGACACACACACAAAAATTCCGAATAATAGTAGTTTACTAGTGAACCCGCACGGCGGTAAAACGCCCAAGATTGAATTTCAAAAGCCTACAAATCATTCCAAATGTTAGAGTGATAAGCGATTCGGGAGTCAAATGGTTATCAGGTTATCTGGTTATGTGGTTATATTTTTATTCAGTTTACAACAATAGGTGTATTCTCGTATTTTTCCAGCAGAAAACTGTCAGCAGCAAAATTCTAATGAATTTTTATCTGTTCTCTCTCAAAGAGAAAAATGTTAGCAAAGGTACACGAACGCAAAAGTAGCAAAAACTTGCAAGTTTTTAGTACAGCTGATCGAAATTTTGTGTACATGCAAAAGCATAAAACAGAAAACATGAAAAGAATATATATTAAAAGTTTTCCTAAAGCAATTTGCTAATCAAACATGCGTAAATGAGTATTAGCTTTCTTCCGATACATTGCAGTTCTAATAAGTTATTTCAAACCTAAAAATCATAATAATAAATCTACATCTAAATCTAAAATAAATTTGCATATTTTCATAAATTGAAAACTGCTGATCAGCTGTTTTTCTTGCTGGCATATGGCTGCTGGCAAAAATTTTTCCACCAGAAACTAGCAGCTTTTCATCAGAATGAAATGTCAATTTGGTCTCTCAATTTCCCCTACTTTGCTGGATTTTTATGTACGCGAACAAGAAAATCTGATAGCTTTGATCATGATAAAAACATAGTAAGGTAAAACCGGTCTCTCAATTCGTCGGCCATGATTTTTTTTGAAGTTTGCCAAAATTTTAAAATCATATAAAATTGAGAGTAAAAAAAAAGGAATTGTTCAAAGTTGTTGTTGGTTGAGATTGAAAATGAGAATGTGTGTGAGTTTGTGTGTAAAATTTTAAAATTAAATTGTTTGCAAACGTCAATAATTCGAAAAATTCCTCTCAGCAGTTCTACCTTGGTTTTGATAACTATCAATAATAATTTTTAACCAGATAACCAGATAACCAAGCAAGTGTGAACAACCTTATTTTCGTTTTTCGTCAATGTTATTGTGGCTTATTAACATTTTATTTATAATATTTTTGTTGAGCTTTGTACCACGTTTATGTTTATTAGGAAAATGGAAAAAGCAACAAAGTCTAAGCGGTAGAAGTTATAGCAGCTATTTCGGAGATCACCACATCTCCTCATCAAACTTCTTTTTTCTAGACTTCAGCGGGGTTCGAATCCGCGTCATCGATGTGCAAAGTCAGAAGCGTTAACCACTGAGACATGCACACCCCGTAAACTCTTGTTGCTGATTCATTTCCTTATTCAACCAACAACTATTAAGTGCAGCTGATTTGCCGCTATTTAAACTTGACAGCGTGGTTGTTGTTGTCAATTCTATATATTTATTTATTTCCTAAACTGTGTATTTGTCAATGTTATTGTGGCTTACTAACATTTTATTTTTAGTATTTTTATTGAGCTTGTACCACGATTATGTTTATTTGGAAAAATGGAAAAGGCAGACAAGTCCCCGCTGAAGTCTAAAAAAAAAGAAGTCTGATGAGGAGATGTGGTTGGTGATCTCCGAAATAGCTGCTATAACTTCTACAGCTTACACTTTGTTGCTTTTTCCATTTTTACTAATAAACATAATCGTGGTACAAAGCTCAATAACAATATTAAAAACTAATTGTTTTTCTTTAATCAAATTTAAGGATTTTTATGGTGCATATTTTTTATTTTCATTGAGCATATTTCGTTGATTTTAGTGCTTTAGTCCACATTTTTATGTTCTCTAGTTATTACTGTATTATCTTACCTTGGTTGCGTAGATTGTTCGGTACACTAATGTTTAGGCTAACGTTTTGCAGGAAAACATTGTATGGATTATTTATTGTAGTTGTTATAGGGTAGTATTCGTTAACTAGCATTTGCGTTTCTTTGTCAAGGTTGCATTGCGTGTTCAAATGGAATCTACAGTAAATAATATGAAATCATACATAACAACATTAAAACGTTGCAACTTCCGGCTTGCGATATAACTTACGTTGGAGTAATATAGCACAGCGGATTGATTTCAATATTATCATCGAGATCTTTTCCGCGAGAATAATGACGAAAGGCATTGCGTGAGAAAACGGCTGATTTTGTGAATTGCACCGCCAACTTATCAGAACCCATTTGAGCTTCGATGCGTGCAACACGTAGTTGTGTGTTTTCCAAAAATTGACAAGCGTCGGTAGAGAAACCTAGTTGGTAATATAAGTGCGGCTCCAACTTCAATTCTGGATCAAAATGCAGCAGTGTACCTTCTGGTGGTTTACTGTTCTTTTGAGTCTCTTGTACATCGAGTAAACACTGGAATGATTTGCACATACTGGCTGGCAACTTGTAAAAGTTTGTACCATCTGTGAGAACAATGGCACAGTGTCGTATTTTAATGGGAACATCAGTAAGCAACCTGCATAAAGGATATACATGATAATATTTGATTTCTCAAATTATGGTTCTTTTATAACGTACTTTATGATGAGATAAACGTTAATGGTTTCATCATTTTTCAATTCTAAGTGTTCGAAGCTGGCATACATTTTAATCAGTTTTGTCAACTTATCCAAATCGATAGTAATTGGTGACTTTATTGCAACGAAAGCACTATCCCAGCGTTCTATAATTTCAGGTGCACTTTGACCGTGAGAGATGGGTGCCGCACCCTACAAGCAAAATATGTATACTCAATGAAAGGAATTCGCTTCAACAGATGGGAAACAAGACACGTACTTTAAATACTTTCCATAGATTTTCGAGCACAATAATTCGGTCTTTCTGTTCACATCTAACTCGCAAGGACAGCGCTTCAATACTGCATGATATAAAGTCGGTAATCGAAGCTGACAAAAAAGCGCATCGTAGAGTCTTCAGTAAAACATCAGAGAATATAGACGACCATTGTTCACGTCGATAATCAGTTAGCATCACAGAGTAAAGACTGAAAATAAATTAATATATAACTAAATTTAAATTCTGGCATGTACATCACCAGAACATACGTTAATGCATTAGCGTGATCACCACTTTTGTAATATTCCTCGGCCATGTCGATGGCGAGTTTATTTCGAAATCGTGGACATTTGTAAATTTTGAACTGAGCTCGTGCTAAACTAAGCAAGTTTATGATGGCGTTCTGTAATTGAAAGATGTTATTGTTATATTTACTAGTTGTTGGGATTTTTACTGGCGGGTTTATTTTTTTTACCGAGTGATTGAAAGATTTCTCATTTTCCCGAATAAGCACATTTATTTGTTGCTCGGACACTGGGTCCCCAGTTTTGACAGCTCGAATACCAAAGAATTCCGTATACAATGCCACTGAATTGTTGTTTTGCATTGAATTTGGAGATGTCGGGTCAGTAGGACTTAACAAAATAGCTAGGATGAAACGATACATTTAAATGGCTATTTAGTAAGAGATAATTTTAACGAAAAAAAAAACAACTGACTTAAATGCTCATATAAAAATTTACGAGAACCATTCGTTTCTTTATGGTCCAATGATTGGCATTAAACCAAATCAGTATGGGAACACCCTTCAAGTACCATTATTCCGGTAAAAAAAATTATTGAAAACGGTTCACGTGGTCAAAAGTTATCCGGTACCATACATAAAAAAAAATATTTTCCGGAGAATAGATAATTTCCTCCTTTTTTGAAGTCGGTTAAAAAATAAGATACGAGTTTTTGTTTTTGGTAAGGCATACATATACATTTTTTTTAAATATTTTTGTAGTTAGCCTTCTTAGAACGGAAATAGATGAGCGACTGCGAGTTACTCAAACTCGGGCAAGTCTTTATAATTACCATTACTCTGTAGGAAGGATTCTTTGCGCTTCATTGTATATTCTGCAGCTTTGTTATAATAAATGCCAGGATTTTGAGTCTGTAATGCAGGTAGCCCATTTTTTATTGCCTCACAAAATAATTCCGCAAACACGCTATGTCTAAAAATAAATATGTAAGAGATAAAATGATATAACTTAAAATATGCATGTCTAAAACATCCACTTACTGGGTGCTTAACCAAGCATAGTGCTCAAATATTAAATCCTTGAAGCCTATACGATTCTTATATTTCTCTATGTGACTTATAAAGTGGTTGATTGCATCACGCGGCACCTTTAA
>NW_023458564.1:16156803-16164144 GCF_013731165.1 Rhagoletis pomonella | reverse complement strand
TCTATGTGACTTATAAAGTGGTTGATTGCATCACGCGGCACCTTTAACTTAAACATTAACCGACATAATTTGTAATTCAAGAACCCGGCTATGGTTTTCATTTCGAGGCAATTGGCATCAGTGATACGTATCTCATCGAGTGTGGCATATGCCTGAGTAAAATGTCTGCAAAAAAGTTTTAAAAGAGTAAATGTATTTGTAGTTAAAGCAGATTTATTACGAGTTTTAAAGTCGTGGTTCTCACAGTTTCCTATTATAAAGGTGTTATTTTTATCGCGTTTTATCTTTAAAAGACTGCTGCGTTTTCGGTAAAGTCTGCGATATCGCCGCCGTTTTGTTTTAAGACACATATTAAATTAACGCAAACAGTATATTCACGTATTACCTATACCAAGAAACTGTGAGCACTCTAGATATGAATAATGTAAGGTGTCAAACTGGAAATCTCATCATTCATAACTGCTACCATAGTCGTGCAATGCCTACTTACTTCAGTGCAGTGCTGAAATCTTGTCTTATCTCCGCAACAAAACCTAACTTAAATTGATGTCGTATTTTGAGTGTTGTGTGCGCAGCAGTTAATTGATCACGATGTGCACGTATACGTTTGGACATGAGTGCGTAATAGGATTGAGCCATGTCTAGGAACGCAGATTCCAAGCGTAATGTATAGCCCATTAAATGCTCAGTATGCGGCAGGATGAATAACATTTTAATATTAATACTACAAGCTGTAGTTAAACTGGCAGCGCGTTCTGATGCCAGTAAGTCTTCACCTGGCGGTAAAGGTGATGATTTCTGCAACAGCACAAGGCACAATCGAGTGTTTCGTTCCTGAAATTGACAACCAATTCGAGAGCGATTAGTTGAACACTCCTTATAAATAACAAACCTGTAATGCGATCTTGAGACTTTGGATTGTTGAGGCGCACTGCACCTGTTTTTCCGACCATTGAGGGTCATTCCATTCCATGTCTTGAAACAAAACTACAACCGCAGGCAGTACATGCAAATGCTTAAGCATCCAATTTCTTTTCAGTACACCCTTGGGTTGGTACCATTCGTAGGAAGCACGTTTAGGCTTTGCGACTGGAAACTCGTAAGCAGGTGGTAAAATCTTGAATTGCACAGAAGCTCTGAAAATATGGAAAGATATTAATGATGCAATCGTTGTTTTTTTGGGACAATACGCCTTACCTATCTGCTTTTTTATTGGTGCTAAACGCATCCCATATAGCCTTGTGTACTAGATTGTGCGTTGTGTCCAAGCCGCAGAAACCTATAAGAGGCTGTGGTGCAACCAATAGCTCTGACGGAAGCACGCTGCTGTCGAAGGACATTCTTGATTTTGGGGCTTTAACTGCTTATAAGTTTATGTTTATATATGTTTGAAGTAACGACCACGGCATAGACAATTATTTGCCTGAATAAAATCTATACAATTATGAGAAAAACTGTGGAACCAACGTCCGAGTTAAAGCAACTAGCCGTTTGCTAGAACTGCATGGCCTCTGGTTAGCAATGAACGTTTTAACTTAGAGTTTACCCGTTTTGCAATTAATATTATTCGTAGGCAAGCAATAAATAATTTTATTGGAAATATTCGAGAAGAAAACAGCACTCCAGCAAAAGAACCACTATAGAAAAAATTTTATTGAAAATTATGACGGCAACAACTTTATTTGACGTTTCAATTGCCAAATCAAAAGGTGGTCAGCTGATTACACGCGTTGCCACATAGACAGGAGTAATGTAGCGTTGGAACGGGATTACAGAGTACGGGAGGCTTTGTGAATTCATGGTGCAATAACACCATGATCCAACTACACAAGATCTGACAAGATGAAGCAAAAGAAAAAATTAATTTTCTGGCTGACGATTGTAATTTCGGCGCCATGTTATTTTCTTTGAGAAGTAAACAAAGAATATGAAGACGAAGCGTAAAGAAAAATTTGCAAGCAATTTTGCCGCACATGTTTGTGCAAACCAAATTATTATTTTGTACGTGTTTTTGGCACCAATCACCGCGCACTCCATTTTAATTCCATTTGCACAAAAAACTTATTGAAAATCGCTTAAAAATCACTGAAATAATCCACCGACAAAATACACATAAAGCAAGAAGCAAAACAAAAATAGCAAACTTCAAAATTACGAACGTCACACAGTTTTTTCTCAATTGCTATTACAAATGGCGGAGAAACTTTCCACCATGGCCATTCGTTAAAGATGCGGTGGTCGAAGGGGAAGTGGGCGTGGCACCTCCAACCGACCTTTTTGGGGAGGGCATGAACCGCCATTGACAAAAATTCTACCCCCGACCACCTAGGCCCCCTATGGTTCCCAACGGATTCTTAGAAAAATGGCCAAAAATCGAAATTTTACTTGCGTCCACAGTATTTTTGCGTAGAATTCCTTTCTGCGTAGGCGGCCTTCGGCCGCGCTTAGGGATCATAACCCTTAAGCTGAAATTAGTCAAGAACGCAGAACGTATACTTAAACGCAGTCTGTATACGCAGAATTTTGTCGATTACTGGAGCCCTCAGTGTTGCTTATTACAGTGTTGCCACTCATCAATGCGTTTTCATAAACTTACCTTTTCAACTACAACTTTTCGTGCTATAGATCGTAGCTAAATATAAACTACTTAGTTTTCAACAAACAACTTTATTCAATAGTAAATTTCAAATATTTTAAACGTATTTTGAATAGGAAATTATAGATTTCTAACCATTTGCGAAACTGACGAAGTGGCAACCATCTATAGAAGGACGAAATCAGGTGACACGGAAAAATCTAAATTCCGCAGATTTCTGCGCTACGGGCTACAACTACAGAAAAATTCTGCGGTGTTGAGTTTTCATTTACATGGCGCTCTGGAAAGACAGATCGTGTCAGCTGACTCGGGTTTACGTACCGGTAGGTTTACGTTCTTGACTAATTTCAGCTTTACTGCCATACCTAAACAAAAGCGTCAGCGTTGTCGGGCTGTCAAAAAATTCTCATGCCCATACAATTTGTATGAAGCATACCGAAACAACGCGGCGTCAACGCTGAGCGGCTGGATACTCCGATTTTGACAGGACGTTAGGTATTAAAGTTGGCTGCAGAAAACGGCGAAACTGTCATTTCTGTGTTACACACAAACAAACCTATGCTTATTGTTTGTGTTATTTCTGCATTTGACGTAGCGTTGACGCTTTTGTTTATGTATGGCACTTCGGCGCTAACGCTAGGCGTCAGAAACCGTTGCGCCCAACGCTTTTGTTTAGGTATGGAAGTTACTACGAAGAATTCTCCTTTCTACCGCCACAGTGATGTAACCTTGGGAAAGGATGAGGTAACTAGAATTCCCTTCCTGTGTTGTAAACCTGGGGCTGCCGCCCCAGTGATATCTATTTTGGTTACTGGGTGTTTTATAAAAATGTCTTGTATATAAAAATGTGTATATAAAAATGTATTGTGTAAATGAATATTAAACATTTTTTAAGCGAATAAACGCAAATGAAAATTGTGAAAATTGTGATTTTTGGTTCATGCAGTAACACCAAGAATGATAGAATACAAGTAGTCTGTTCCGATAGCAGTCCGGTTTACAGGATTTGGTCAGAAATTACAGGGAATTAAGTGGGAATACTTTTGAGAGAGCAACTGACCAACTGTTCATAGTCAGAAGTTACAGGATTTAGTGCGGAGTTTTTTTTTCCTGTAAGTTCATGAAAAGTGTTGTTGTTATTGTTGTTGTTGTGGCGGCTACAACAACCCCGCCCAGGACGGTTGGTATCTCAGTCGTTGTCGTCAAGTTCCACTAACGGCAGCCCTAGGAAGCGTGCAGCTTCTGTTGGGTTAGTCCACAGGGACAAAGCCGTTAGGGTTGTCGGGTTTTCCGGGCATGCGAAGAGATGCTTCGAGTCATGTGGGGTCTCTCCGCATGCCGGACACTCATTTGGCACATCCTGGACTTCGTCCGCCAGTTCATATAGTTGCCTGCTGACGTGACTATGCGAGGGCTCCTCTGCAAGCAGCTGTCTGTTTGGGTGGCCACTTCTGTTGCTCCCGATCAGGAACTGCTTGCAGAGCATTATGTTGTGCTCCTTTACGGGGAGCATTTGCGCCTCGCCGTGGAGATGATGTTCGGGCGATATCAGGAGGCATCCTGTCGCTTTCCAGTCTGTAGCTTCGTCCACTGCGTCCTACTAATCCCCGGCGACCACAATGACGCTGCGTAGCATAAAACCGGCCGGACTATTGCCTTGTATGTTGCCAGCAACGTTTCTTTGTCTTTGCCCCAAGTACTGCCGGCCAGCGACTTGAGGACCTTGTTGCGGCTCTGTACTTTATTGACAATAGTGGTTGCGTGCGCAGAGACGGAGAGCAGGCTGTCGAATGTTACTCTGAGTCTTTTGGGGTTATTCACCGTCGGAATTGGTGTGCCATCGACGTGAATTCCCAGCGGTTGCCTGACCTCCTTCGTCCAGGTTGTGAACAGGGTCGCAGAGGATTTCGTAGTGAAGAAGCGAGAAAGTTCGGAGAGATACCCGTTTACTTTCGAACACAGGTCATTAATTCTATTCCCAGTCGCCATGATCGAGCAATCGTCGGCGTAAGAGACAAACGAGACTCCCTCTGGTGGTTGAGGGAGCTTTGAAATGTAAAAGTTAAACAGTAGCGGGGAAAGGACACCACCCTGTGGAACCCCCTGTTTTATTTTTCTGAGTTTACTCGTTTTGTGTCTAAACATTACCGACGACTGTCGACCACTCAGATAACACTGGACCACAAATTTCAACTTTTTCTCTTTACCAGAAACGCCGTTATGAAATTCTTATGTAAAATCACCCCCTGATTCCGAAAATCAAGGTTATTTTTAATTCTATGGTACCGTTTTTGAGATATTTGCAATTTACCGTTTTTGCAAAAAAAAAAAAATTGGGGCCACTTTATCATATATATCTCAAGAACGAATTAAGCAATTCCAAAACGGTTTGAAGCTTTTAAAAGGTAATAAAATTTTCTATAAACTGTGCATACAACACTTTTTGCTAGGCCCTGTAGATTCAAAGATAACGAACAATCATTACCGATTTTTTCAATTTTTTTTGTAAAAATATAAAAAAAATTGTACTTTGCGGGGAAGGATCTCGAAAACCTTTTATTTTTTTGCAGATTTTTTTTTTCTCCCTAAGCTCTGTTGTATTACAAAAAAAATAAGCTATCATCGAAGAAAATCGATGCAAAACTACGTAAGTTATAAGCGATCAAATAAAAATACCCAGGTTGCGCAACTTCAATGTATGTACCTATACATACATACATATATTAAAGGTATTCCGGAAAAACGAATAACACCATAACAATGATAACACTTTTTCTTTAAATAAATCAAATAGTACTTTTAATACTCGAATTGTATTATAGTAGGTAGAGTGGTTGCATCGAAAGGAAGAGTGGTTGGGTTCGAAACCTGCTGTAGGCATGTAGTTATAAACATGTATTTCCGTCAGTTATGGGTAAGTATGCAGGTAGATTTTCAAAATTATAAGACACAGAAAATTTCTAAAGCCTACATCTAAAACAGGTAGTATTTTCTTTTCCCGGCTTGTTATAAAAAGGAACCTTTCTGTCTAGGTAAGATTTGATTTTTTCAATTTTATTCTTGTTCCGAGTATAAATATGAGTTAATGCGCTTCATAACATCTTCAAGGCTCGCCGGAGATAGTTCAGTTCATAAGTCTAGTTTCAAAACCGTGATTTATTAAAAAAAATAAAACGAGTAAAAGGACGCGAGAATTTGAGTGTAATAAGGATCCAGATATGTTCTGTTTCATGTGTGGCCAATATACTATCATAAGGCGACGACGAGTGTTCTCAGATCATATCAAAACTTTATACTCCAAGTATTTTGGAATTGAGCCTAAAAATGCTGAAAAACCATGGACACCGAACACTATGTGTACATCGTGTCGAGTAGAATTGATTCAGTGGGAATCAGGACAACAAACAAAATTTGATACACCAATGATATGGAGAGAACCTACTTGCCATTCAATAGAGTGTTATATTTGTCAAACAAAAGTACTTGGCGTTGGAAGATCAAGAGGAGTAACCTATGCTAGCGTACCTACATTCAACGGCAGTTGCGGATCCAGTTCCATTGTCAACAATAACATCTGAGTGCGGGGGATCAAGTTGTACTGAATTTCGCATGGAAAACGAAAGAAACGTTCTGTCACAAGCACAACTTAATGATTGGATAAGAGATTTCCACTATCCAAGGAAAAGGCCGAGATCCACACTTCTCGTATGCAACAATTTAAATTTGTGTCATCCGATGTTAAGGTGACATATAGTAGAACTCGTCACGAACCATTTTCCAAACACTATACCAAGAAACACTATACCAGTATATGCTACTGCAACGACATCCCTGGTTTATTCAAAGAGTTTGGTCAAACATATGATTCAAAAGAGTGGCGATTGTTCATAGACGGCAATAAACTGAGTTTGAAGGCTGTATTATTGCATATTGGTAACAAAAAGCCTTCTATCCCGATTGCACATGCAGTAAATACAAAGGAAACCTACGAGGAAATGCAAAAAATACTCAAATTTATCAAATATGAAGAGCATGATTGACAAAATATGTTCTGATCTCAAAGTCGTTGCAATAAGATAAAGGAAGGTATTTTTGTTGGACCACAAATAAGAAAGTTGATCAACAATAATCAATTCAAAGGACTACTCTCATCAGTTGAGGCAGCAGCGTGGGAATCCTTTGAAAAGGTCGTTGCTTCTTTTCTCGGTAGACACAAAAGCCCTAACTACGAGCAGATAGTGAACGACCTAATCAATAATTATGCGAAAATGGGCGTAAATATGTCTTTAAAAATTCACTTTCTCCACTCACATTTGAGCTTTTTTCCGGCAAATCTTGGCGACGAAAGTGATGAACATGGCGAAAGGTTTCATCAGCAAATGAAATTAATTGAGAATCGATATCAAGGATTCTGGGACGTCGCAATGATGGGTGATTACTGCTGGTTTCTCATAAGAGAAACCGATCCTAAACTGAATAAGCGTCAAAGTAGAACACATAATTATTTCGACAACATAGTAAAATCAAATTAAGATAAAGATTGTTAGAATATAGTATAAACATAAATAAATAAAAAAAAAAGTTAAAATATGGGTAATTTCATTCATAAATTGAACTTTTAACTCAATAAAAACAGAGCATAGCTAGATATTTCACTCTTCTTTATACCATACATACGTTTTGAGGTATACGTTGAAATTGCGCAACCTGGGTATTTTTATTTGATCGCTTATAACTTACGTAGT
>NW_023458564.1:16151600-16156703 GCF_013731165.1 Rhagoletis pomonella | reverse complement strand
TCTATGTGACTTATAAAGTGGTTGATTGCATCACGCGGCACCTTTAATTTAAACATTAACCGACATAATTTGTAATTCAAGAACCCGGCTATGGTTTTCATTTCGAGGCAATTGGCGTCAGTGATACGTATCTCATCGAGTGTGGCATATGCCTGAGTAAAATGTCTGCAAAAAAGTTTTAAACGAGTAAATGTATTTGGAGTTAAAGCAGAATTATTACGAGTTTTAAAGTCGTGGTTCTCACAGTTTCCTATTATAAAGGTGTTATTTTTATCGCGTTTTATCTTTAAAAGACTGCTGCGTTATCGGTAAAGTCCGCGACATCGCCACCATTTTGTTTTAAGACACATATTAAATTAACGCAAACAGTATATTCACGTATTACCTATACCAAGAAACTGTGAGCACTCTAGATATGAATAATGTGAGGTGTCAAACTGGAAATCTCATCATTCATAACTGCTACCATAGTCGTGCAATGCCTACTTACTTCAATGCAGTGCTGAAATCTTGTCTTATCTCCGCAACAAAACCTAACTTAAATTGATGTCGTATTTTGAGTGTTGTGTGCGCAGCAGTTAATTGATCACGATGTGCACGTATGCGTTTGGACATGAGCGCGTAATAGGATTGAGCCATGTCTAGGAACGCAGATTCCAATCGTAATGTATATCCCATTAAATGCTCAGTATGCGGCAGGATGAATAACATTTTAATATTAATACTACAAGCTGTAGTTAAACTGGCAGCGCGTTCTGATGCCAGTAGGTCTTCACCTGGCGGTAAAGGTGATGATTTCTGCAACAGCACAAGGCACAATCGAGTGTTTCGTTCCTGAAATTGACAACCAATTCGAGAGCGATTAGTTGAACACTCCTTATGAATAACAAACCTGTAATGCGATCTTTAGACTTTGGATTGTTGAGGCGCACTGCACCTGTTTTTCCGACCATTGAGGGTCATTCCATTCCATGTCTTGAAACAAAACTACAACCGCAGGCAGTACATGCAAATGCTTAAGCATCCAATTTCGTTTCAGTACCCCCTTGGGCTGGTACCATTCGTAGGAAGCACGTTTAGGCTTTGCGACTGGGAACTCGTAAGCAGGTGGTAAAATCTTGAATTGCACAGAAGCTCTGAAAATATGGAAAGACATTAATGATGCGATCGTTGTTTTTTGGACAATACGCCTTACCTATCTGCTTTTTTATTGGTGCTAAACGCATCCCATATAGCCTTGTGCACTAGATTGTGCGTTGTGTCCAAGCCGCAGAAACCTATAAGAGGCTGTGGTGCAACCAATAACTCTGACGGAAGCACGCTGCTGTCAAAGGACATTCTTGATTTTGCGGCTTTAACTGCTTATAAGTTTATGTTTATATATGTTTGAAGTAACGATCACGGCATAGACAATTATCTGCCTGAATAAAATCTATACAATTATGAGAAAAACTGTGGAACCGAGTTAAAGCAACTAGCCGTTTGCTAGAACTGCATGGCCTCTGGTTAGCAATGAACGTTTTAACTTAGAGATTACCCGTTTTGCAATTAATATTATTCGTAGGCAAGCAATAAATAGTTTTATTGGAAATATTCGAGAAGAAAACAGCACTCCAACAAAAGAACCACCATAGAAAAAATTTTATTAAAAATTATGACGGCAACAACTTTATTTGACGTTTCAGCTGCCAAATCAAAAGGTGGTCAGCTGATTACACGCGTTGCCACCTAGACAGGAATAATGTAGATTTGAAACGGGATTACAGAGTACGGGAGGCTTTGTGAATTCATGGTGCAATAACACCATGATCCAACTACACAAGATCTGACAAAATTAATTTTCTGGCTGACGTTTGTAATTTCGGCGCCATGTTATTTTCTTTGAGAAGTAAACAAAGAATATGAAGACGAAGCGTAAAGAAAAAAATACAAGCAATTTTGCCGCACAAGTTTGTGCAAACCAAATTATTATTTTGTACGTGTTTTTGGCACCAATCACCGTGCACTTCCATTTAATTATATTTGCACAAAAAATTTATTGAAAATCGCTTAAAAATCACTGAAGTAAACCACCGACAAAATACACATAAAGCAAGAAGCAAGACATAAATAGCCAACTTCAAAATTACGAACGTCACACAGCCCCTATGGTTCCCTACAGATCCCTTAGAAAAATGGCCGAAAATCGAAATTTTACTTGCGTCCACAGTATTTTTGCGTAGAATTCCTTTCTGCGTAGGCGGCCTTCGGCCGCGCTTAGGGATCATAACCCTTACTGCCATATCTAAACAAAAGCGTCAGCGTTGTCTGGCTGTCAAAAAATTCTCATGCCCATACAATTTGTATGAAGCATACCGAAACAACGCGGCGTCAACGCTGAGCGGCTGGAAACTTCGATTTTGACAGGGCGTTAGGTATTAAAGTTGGCTGCAGAAAACGGCGGAACTGTCATTTCTGTGTTACACATAAACAAACCTATGCTTATTGTTGGTGTTATTTCTGCATTTGACGTAGCGTTGACGCTTTTGTTTAGGTATGGCACTTCGGCGCTAACGCTAGGACTTCAGAAACCGTTCCGCCCAACGCCTTTGTTTAGGTATGGCAGTTACTACGAAGAATTCTGCTTTCTACCGCCCCAGTGATGTAACCTTGGGAAAGGATGAGGTAACTAGAATTCCCTTTCTGTATTGTAAACCTGGGGCTGCCGCCCCAGTGATGTCTATTTTGGTTACTGGGTGTTTTATAAAAATGTCTTGTATATAAAAATGTCTATATAAAAATGTATTGTGTAAATGAATATTAAACATTTTTTAAGCGAATAAACGTAAATGAAAATTGTGATTTTTGGCAATTTTCCTAAGGGGTCCTTAGGGAAACATAAGGGACCTAGGTGGTCGGGGGTTGCATTTTTGTCAATGGCGGTTCATTCCCTCTCCAAAACGGTGGTTAGAGGTGCCACGCCCACTTACCTTTCGTCCACCGCCCCTTTAACGAACGGCCACAAAGGTAAGCCAACCCCAAATGGCTGCTTCTCAACCAGTCGGATCTGTTCTAATTGGTTCATGCAATAACACCAAGAATGATAGAATACAAGTAGTCTGTTCCGATAGCAGTCCGGTTTACAGGATTTAGTCAGAAATTACAGGAAGTCGTTCCTATTGAGAATAGTTCATGAAAAGTGTTATTGTTATTGTTGTTGTTGTGGCGGCTACAACAACCCCGCCCAGGACGGTTGGTATCTCAATCGTTGTCGTCAAGTTCCACTAACGGCAGCCCTAGGAAGCGTGCAGCTTCTGTTGGGTTAGTCCACAGGGACAAAGCCGTTAGGGTTGTCGGGTTTTCCGGGCATGCGAAGAGATGTTTCGAGTCATGTGGGGTCTCTCCGCATGCCGGACACTCATTTGGCACATCCTCTTTCAATCTACTCAGGTAGGAGTTTAACCTACTGCAGTAGCCAGAGCGAAGTTGGGCTATTGTCGTTCGTGTCTCCCGAGTCAGATGAAGCTCCGTCTCGTCTATGTCCGGGGGCGGTATGCCTAGAACGACATTCACAGGTCTAGAGTCTACATAACTCGAGACTGACTCCCTGTGAATGCCGTTCAGGACCAGTCGGTAAGCTGACGGGGCCAGAGGTTGCTTGATGAACCTCTGGACTTCGTCCGTCAGTTCATATAGATGCCTCCTGACGTGCCTAGGCGAGGGCTCCTCTGCAAGCAGCTGTCTGTTTGGGTGGCCACTTCTGTGGCTCCCGATCAGGAACTGCTTGCAGAGCATTATGTTGTGCTCCTTTACGGGGAGCATTTGCGCCTCGCCGTGGAGATGATGTTCGGGCGACATCAGGAGGCATCCTGTCGCTGTCCAGTCTGTAGCTTCGTCCACTGCGTCCTACTAGTCCCCGGCGACCACACTGGCACTGCGTAGTTTAAAACCGGCCTTGTATGTTGCCAGCAACGTTTCTTTGTCTTTGCCCAAGTACTGCCGGCTAGCGACTTGATGACCTTGTTGCGGCTCTGTACTTTATTGACAATAGCGGTTGCGTGCGCAGAGATGGAGGGCAGCCTGTCGAATGTTACTTCGAGTATTTTGGGGTTATTCACCGTCGGAATTGGTGTGCCATCGACGTGAATTCCCAGCGGTAGCCTGACCTCCTTCGTCCAGGTTGTGAACAGGGTCGCAGAGGATTTCGTAGGGGAGAGGACTAGACACTTTGCAGTGAAGAAGCGAGAAAGTTCGGAGAGATACCCGTTTACTTTAAATTCCATTCCTAGTCGCCATGATCGAGCAATCGTCGGCGTAAGAGACAATCGAGACTCTCTCTGGTGGTTGAGGGAGCTTTGAAATGTAAAAGTTAAACAGTAGCGGGGAAAGGACACCACCCTGTGGAACCCCCTGTTTTATTTTTCTGAGTTTATTCGTTTTGTCTCTAAACATTACCGACGAGTGTCGACAACTCAGTTAATTTGCCGACCACCGTTTGAGCCTCTGTGGGAGAGAGGAGGCCTCTATATCTTCTAGTAGCGTGGAATGGCAGATGGTGCCCAACGCCTTTGACAAGTCCAACGCTACTAGAATCGTTCTCTCACAGGGACGGTTTCGGTTAAGGCTACGAGTTATCTGAGTGTTTATGGCGTTAAGTGCTGTTGTTGTACTGTGCACTTTACGGAAACCATGCTGATGCATCGCTGGGGTCAAGTGG
This sequence comes from Rhagoletis pomonella, assembly GCF_013731165.1. Classification (NCBI taxonomy): domain Eukaryota; kingdom Metazoa; phylum Arthropoda; class Insecta; order Diptera; family Tephritidae; genus Rhagoletis; species Rhagoletis pomonella. The sequence goes on along the minus strand of NW_023458564.1, from coordinate 16,152,007 downwards.
TTTGTGAAATACGGGAGTAGCAAGGCCTCGAGTGTCTTCGCTACCGGGGAAAGGAGTGTTATCGGACGATAAGAATCTCCTATGTTGGCTGGTGAATAACTCAGTGTGAGGGCAGGACCAGGATGAATTTATTTGCATAAAAATGTATTAAAGCAAAAATGTTTTGGGTAGGCGTCGGAGCCAATGATAACCATCAGTTACCACCTCTGCATGGTTGTAAGTCATGCAGAGTCCCTACGGCTTGTAGCGCTGTGGCTTTGCCGCTTAAACTCTGTAAGAGTTTTTTGGGGGTGTGCGTCAAGCGGGAGTGTTGAGCACTGGTTATTGATTCAACTTCAAAAATTGGGTAGGCGCTGTGGCCAATGGTAGCTCTTGTACCACCTCTGTATGCTGAAAGTCATACAGAG
>NW_023458564.1:16130507-16151590 GCF_013731165.1 Rhagoletis pomonella | reverse complement strand
GGTAGCTCTTGTACCACCTCTGTATGCTGAAAGTCATACAGAGCCCCAACAGCTTGTAGCGCTTTGGCTTTTGCTGTTTAAAACCACTCCGGAGGAGTGGTGATGCATCAAGCGGGATTGTTGAGCATTGTGTGTTGATACGTCAAGCAAGTTGAGCATCGGTTATGTATTTAAGTTTAGAAAATTGGGTAGGCGCCGTGGTCAATGGTAGCTCTTGTACCACCTCTGTATGCTGAAAGTCATACAGAGCCCCGTGAAGAAACTCCGGAAGAGTTGTGATGCATCAAGCAAGATTGTTGAGCATAATTTGGAGTGCCAGCAATTAACTACTTTAGTAGGTTTTGTTCTGCGGCAGTTGAGAAGTGCATTAAAAAATGCATACCCAATGAAGAACGAACGAATTATTTTTAAGCACAAGTGCGTGTGTATATTCGCTGCACTTGGTTTTGGGTGGGATTGCAATATACAAGTGCGTGTGTGTGTTCGCTGTTCTTTGTTTATGCGGGAAATGCATAAGTCGCTTAAACAGCTGGTTTCCCCGGTTTGAGCAGTGGGACCACACTCCTTCCAGTGTCTGGGATGATGAGAGTGGCCATAGACAAATTGAGGACCTCCGTTAGGTACGCTACCACCGCAGGACCCAAATTTTTCAGCATCAGCATGCATATTCCGTCGGGACCCATGGCTTTGGAGGCTTTCGCCTTCCCGATGGCCACCTGAACTTCACCGCAAGTGAAAGCAAGGGGGGCACAGGTTGTTGGCAGTTTGTACAGCCTTCTGGTCACTCGACGCTCGGCTTTGTCCACCGGAGGATCCAGTATGAACTGCCGGCTAAAATAGCTCGCGCATCGCTCCGGTTCCGACGAAGCATGGTCGCCGAAGGAAATTTCGTCTCTGTCATCGTGCTTCGTCGGATTGGACAGTGACCTCACGGTTGACCAAAGCTTGCTCACACCAGAGGTGAAGTTACAGGTCTTCAGATGCTCCTCCCACTTCTTCCGCTTATGTACGTTTACTAGTTGCCGAATCTCCGCGTTGAGATCCCTGATACGGGGATCTCCGGGATCGGCCTGACGAAGGCGATCACGCTCATCGGCTAGAACAGCCGCTTCGGAAGGGAAGTTTGGACGTGGGTCCGTTATACATCCTGCCGGTATGAAGCGAGCTGCAGCAGCAGTGACAGCCCTGCGGAACTTACGTTCACCGAAATGGACGTCGGTTGGTGTGGGGAGCGCTGTGAAGGTGTTTTCGGTAAACTCCGCGTAACCTTTCCAATCAGCTTTAGAGAAGTTGATATAGGTCCGGTGTTTAGCGGAGGCAAAGTCGGTTGGTTTATCTATCGAGATGACTATGGGTAGGTGGTGTGATGCTAAAGTCAGCATAGGTCGCCATGGTATGCTGTTTATCAGACCAGCGCTGACTATGGTGATGTCTGGCGAACTACTGCAGTTACCCATAATCCTGGTGAGTGCGCCGTCGTTCATTTTGCAGAATGTCGAATCGTCTATCTGCTCAGCCAAGTCTGTTCCCCTACGATCGTTTGACAGGCTTGAGTGCCAAAGATCGTGGTGCGCATTAAAGTCACCTACTACCATACGGTTTTCACCTCTGAGGAGCGCACCTATATCAGGGTGATATCCTGCCGGGCAGCAGGTGACAGGGGGTATGTATATGTTAAATATTTCGAGCTCGACATCGCCTGACCGGATAGCGATGCCCTGACATTCTAGGGTGGTATCCCTGCGGTCGATGTCTGCTTCGATTAGACGATACTGCACGGTGTGGTGCGTGATGAACGCTAAGCCACCACCATTATCTCGCTCGCGATCTCGACGGTGCACGTTGTACCGGGCACAATTCAACAAAGTTGAATTGCTGTGCAACTTCGTCTCTTGGACCGAAGCTATAAATATACCATGCCGACACATAAAGACGGTTATCTCCTCAATCTTGCTCTGTAGCCCGTTGCAGTTAAATTGAAGGAGCTTCAAGTGGTTCGGGAGACGTGTCGTGATGTGGGGTGTAAGGGATGTGTGTGTTCTTACCGCCGATGGCTGTGTGCGCTGCTGTGATGGTTGCCGCCCTGTGGTGGTGGCGGGAGGCGTCGCAGTTGAGGTCTGCGACCGAGCAGCGCAACACGGGCCCTCGAAGTTCCCAGTCCAATCTCGCGTGGTACGCAGACCTGAGCATGCCCTAAAGTGGCACCAGCCAAGGCAGGTGTGGCACTTGACTGATGTCACATTACGGAATATCCTGGTCTGACATACCGTGCAGATTGTAGGGGGAACCACGAGTTGTTGGCGGCGGCGTGTGGGTAGTGGTGCGGTTGTGTGTGTTATGTGGTCTGTCGTGGCTGTGGTATGGTCTGTGGTGTTATTGGGTTGTTGTGCTGTGGTGACTGTGTGAGGCTGCTCGGGTGGACTGAGGTTAGCCGTGGAGGCTGCTCTGTACGTCGTGGTCCACTGTCGATGTGTCCGTAGTCCTGAGCAGACTCTAAGGTGACGCCACCCCTCGCAGGCATTACACTTGACTGAGGTGGAGTTGTGGTCTAGTCGTCTCTGGCATACACAGCAGGTATAGATTTCTGGACCTGGGTTTGACTCGATGCCAGCCCTGAGTAGAAGAATACGTAGTGAATGTAGCCCTATGGACGAACAACTTCTGAGATACTTCGCCGACCTAAACGTGGTTAGATCGCCGAGACAACAGCCCTTGGTCGGGTAAAACCGGAGTCATTCCGGTACGTAAAACCGGCTGTCGTGGGAATGTCATGAAAAGTGTCAAACGATCAGCTGATTTACATGTGCAAACAAAAACAGAAAGCGGTGAAAGCAAAGAACCTTATATTTGTTAAAAAATGGAAGTAAACAACTAAATATTTCAATATGTATAGATTTTTAATAATGATTTAGGCCCACTTGCAGAACAGCAGGTTATCTATTTAACTCGAGGTTTACTGGTTAAATTGATAAATTGGCTTGCACAATCAATAGTTAGGAGTAAAATTAGAGTTAAATCGTTAAATATTTAGCCCAGCCATTTTCAAAGGTTAACTTCGTAACTCTACGTATGTATGTCAATTCTGTCAGTAACAAGAAAAAATTAATTGAGATTTCAAAAATGTTTTTGAAAATATATGTACATACATACATACATACATATTCACGTATTCATTATTTCGCCGTCAGCTCTGAGGCTTTGGTCAGTCTGGCGTAAAAAATATATGCGATTAAAATGCACCAACCGTGTTAGTAGTAGGGATGGGTAAATTCGATATTCGAAGCTTCGATATTCGAATTTTAACCGAATTTTAGCTCCAAAATGGCGAATTTTTGAAATCGAACTTTGTGTTCCTAAAATTCGGATAAAATCGAATTTTTCTAGAAAAAATCGAATTTCATCTTTATTTCCAAAAAAAAAACAACTCTTCTACTTTCTTCTTTCTGACTAAATTTGCCATCACTGTGTGTGGCACTCCATTTGTCTTAGGGATGCAAGTAAAAAAAATACATGATTTTCGAACTGATGCATCGGGACAAAAAATCTGTGCCTAGAAGGAACTGTTATTCCAAACTCAAATTTAAAAATTTTGTTTGTAAAAAACTATGTATGTATGTATGTATAGAGGCTTTTACGTTGGTGGCATGAAGCTTTTACCTGAGAAGACCACGAGTAAAATTTCCCGGAGAATAATTTTCTAGAATATATCAATCCTCTGACGACCTTCCAAATTTGCTTTTTGCAGGATTTCTTGAAGTAAGGGTCAAAATGAGCTTTTAGGCGCGAGCTAATGGGTTAAAATGTTCTACAAAAATATTTCCCATGAAATTTTGGCTGGCTTCCAAAACGTCAACTGCTTTCCATACGTACAAAGTGTAATATTCCATAACGCCGAACTACAAAATATTGACAATGTATACTTTTCCAAAACGCATCGTTAGAGCAATCAGCGCATCAGAAACAAAGTTGATGCTTCGTTTGTTATTGTTACCATTTGTGTTTAAAAAATGGAAAATCCAGAAAAATTGTTCATTGCTATATGGAATATTCAAAATGTGCAATGTATATGGTTGCAATGTGTCGCAGCTCTGCATATACAAACAGTTTGAATACCGCAGTATAACAGTGTCCAAACATTGTATTGATACGTTTTGGAAGTCAGCCTTTATTATATATGTCTTAAACTTTGATTTCGCTCAGACATTTATTTTAACTATTTTTTCGACTTTTCTGAAAACTACTTAGGCCGAGACATGAAAACTTTAGTAGGCCATGAAATAAAAATGCGAGCTAACTTTTGCAAATCCACCGGGTGTTTTATTACTGGATGGGTATACTTTCAGAGAATGTTAACAAAGTCCGGATTGGTTTCGGCTGTCCCACAGTGTAATTTGAGTTTAACTTTTTAGGCAGGTGGTCACTCTCTTCAAGCACCTCAAAAATATTTTAATTGTTGCATAGTATTTTAAGCACAACACTTTTTAACTATATTCGAGGTTTCAAACAGGTGGCACTCCTCCTAAATATAATTAAAAAATAAAGCTTATTAAAACCATCGATTGATAGCTATATTGGGGTAATAAGTTAAATATTAACCTAACCTAAAACCATATTACACATCTACACGGCAAGCCCTTTCATTTAACATCTACTTCCTTTTTGAAAGTCGAACGAACGATAAAGATTTTATGACTTGGTGTTAAATATTTAACGTAAACATCTGCGGAAGCGATTATTTGAATTTGACACCTCATTTTTTTTAATTGAACGAACGATACAGATTTTATGACTTGGTGTTAAATATTTAACGCAAACATCTCCGAACTCGATTAAGAAGTTTCAATTAAACAAATTTTTGGAAAATTAGAAAAAAATTCGAATTAAATCGAATTTGCACCACCAAATTTCGAATCGGAAAATTCGGAAACAATCGAATTTCAACCCCCACTACTCATCCCTAGTTAAGAGAACTCTCGGAAGTGCCGCTGGCCAATTTACAATTTGTACCTATTTATGTATGTACACTGAGGGAAATAATGCATAGTAAAAATGAATACTTTATATTTGATTATCGTTTAAAAATGTTCGTATTTATAAATAATATTTTCATACAAAATTTATTACGCACGTATTTGACTGTTCACAACTCAGTATGTACATGTAAGTGTACATACCCTGCAAAAAATTGTGCCACTATCTCTAAAGAGAGTATTCCGAGATTACTCTCAATCGGGTACACTGGGCATTAATTAGTCGCAACTAGTCTCATACGGGTACTAATGGGGATCAATTGGTCTCGACTCATCCCTTACGGGTATAATTGGAGATCAATTAGTCCCCGACTCATCTCTAACGGGTACTATTAATAATTTAATGATATGTACGCACTTAGTCAATGAAAGTCCATGTGGGGCGTTGGCACATAGAGAGAGTATTCGCCTAACGAACCTAAGCACCTTGGTTCGAATCGCGGCTGGAGCAGATTTTTTTTGTAATTTTATAAAAGTGACTAGTCACCTTTTGTACCCGTTCTGGTATAAAGGGGAACAATTAGTCTCTTCATAGGATATACTCGAACAAAAGCGAACAGTTCATTCCATATAAAGAGATCAAAAGTGGTATTAGTCGCATGTTCCTTTGCGATTACTCCCGGAGTAATCCCGAATTAGTCGCATTTTTTGCAGGGTACGCACCCCAAGCATGCAGAGCGCCGCTCTGAGAGCGGTGACAACACACACACACATACATGTTTATCCGTACAAATCGCATACTGTGGTGTTGATGGATATTCAAAATTTGAAGGCAAATTTATATGCCTGGGTGTAGCTGAGTGCGCAAAGATGCTTGCCACAAGTTGTTGACGATGGTCGGATTCGAATTCCACTGCAGGCAACATGCAAATTAATTTTTATACCCGAGCGCACTTGTGCACAAGGGTATTATAACTTTGTTCACATAACGGTTGTTTGTAACAGGCAAAACGAATCGAGATAGATATAGACAAATGTATACATAAATGATCAGAATGAAAAGAGAAATCGATTAAGCGGTGACTGTCTGTCCGTCCGTCCGTCCGTCCGTCCGTCCGTCCGTCCGTCCGTCCGTCTGTGCACACGATAACTCGAGTAAAAATTGAGATATCTTAACGAAACTTGGTACGTGAACTTCTTTTGGGCGTGGGACGGATGGTATTGAAAATGGGCGAAATCGGATAATAACCACGCCTACCTCCCATATAACGGCAATTTTAAGAAATACGAAAACTGCGATATTTTAGTAACTACTGAAGATAATCCACTCAAAATTGACACTTACAATGAGTTTCAGACAGAAAATATGAATATTATAAATTTTTGGAAAATGGGCGTAGCCACGCCCACTTATGGTTACATGTGTATATCTTGGTAACCGCTGCACCAATTTCTTCCAAACTTGGCACAGTTGTTGGCCTTAGTACAGCATACTAAATGGTTAAAAATTTAAAAATTCGGACAATAACCACGCCTACCTCCCATATAACGGTAATTTTCAGAAAAACGAAAACTGCGATATTTTAGTAACTACTGAAGATAATTCACTCAAAATTGATATTTGCAATGAGTTTTAGACGAAAAATGAGAATATTACAAAATTTTGGCAAATGGGCGTAGCCACGCCCACTTATGGTTACATGTGTATATCTTGGTAACCGCTGCACCAATTTCTTCGAAACTTGGCACAGTTGTTGGTCCTTGCACAGCATACCAACTGGCCGAAAATTTCTAAAATCGGACAATAACCACGCCCACATCCCATATAACGGTAATTTCGAGAAATACAAAATCTTCGATAAATCAGTAAATATTGAAGCTAATTTATTCAAAATTGATGATTGCAACAATTCTTTACCAAGAAATACGTTTATGACAAAATTTTGGAAAATGGGCGTAGCACCGCCTACTTGTGATCACATATATGTATCTCGCTAACCGTTCTAGCAATTTGCACCAAGCTCGGTATGGTTATTGTGCTTGCCACATAAAAGCAAACCGTTGAAAATTGTTGAAAACGGACTAAAATTGAGGCCGCTTTTCATATAACGGTAAATTTCAGATATGCTTGAAATCTCAATATTTCGAAATTTAAGGACGCTAATTTACTTAAAATGTATACACCCCGGCTTAGCATGTAGCGGTAGCTTTCGGAAAGGTGGAAAACATATATTTAATACTTGCGCCGGGTATTTAATGTTCGGCTCCGCCCGAACTTAGACTTTCTTACTTGTTTTTTTAGTTTTTGTCTTGACTATTCACATCACGGATGCTTGTTCAGTACGATCGCGGTCATTTTAATATGCGCGTAATTGTATTGAATATTTACCAATATACAGTACTTTCGTTGACGTTTATAGTAAGATCAATTACGTTTCTATTTGATTTTAATATTTTTTTCCCTCAGTGTATGTATGTATGTATGGAAGTGTTTGAAATTCTATATTCAAATCCTTATAAGAAATGTAAATAAACGTCAAAAAAGAGAGAGTGGTGCCCACTTAATTTAAAAATCCCTCGGGTTATGTAACTCTGGGCCAGTTTTCAATGCTGCAAGACAATGTCTGGTTTAGGAATATAGCAATTTAACTCTGAGCTTCTTATCTCTCTATTTATACATTTACCTCTGGATTTTCTGCAAGTGGGCCTTAGTGATATTTCAGCCAAATAAGTGTTGTACCAATGACATGTAAACAAACCGACTGACGTTTTTACAGGAAATAGTGCTTGTTGCGTTCCAATGCACTTCTGCATCTGTTCTCCTTTTGTAGTTTGACAGTTTCACAGGTTTTAGTCCGAAGTCCAAAGGAACAGACTAAAGCTGATGCCAGATAAAACTTTATAGCTTTGCGTGACATTTTTGCCAGCAAAGCGCCAGACGCAAAAGGTATGCCAGAATGAACGCGATGAAATCAATTTTGCACTGCTTTTTTACTCGTCAAAATTGCTGTGGATTTTAGATATTTTGCTTTAAAATTATCAGCAATGTAGTTGAGTTTTATGTTTCTGCATGAATACTCGAATTTGGACGAAACAAAATAAATATTAAACCGGCTGATTGTCAAAGCGCGCAAAAAGATGGGAGTTGGCCATGATTCAATAATATGTAATAATTGTATAATGTATTATTGAATCATGGGAGTTGGCCATCTTTTCGCTTCGTGCTGCAGCTTCAATGATCTATGTGGCATGCTTTGTGCATTTTCATACAATTCATCTTATCTGTCAAAGCGAATCTGTCACGTAAAGCGAGGCAAAAGTTTTATGTGGCATCAGCTTAAAGATTGCACCGATTGCAGCAGAATTCGTGAAAGTAATTTTGGCGTTACGTCACCATAGAGTTGACAAGTGAGAGCGCCAAATAAAGCTGATGTGTAGTGATTTGCTGAATTGTCGGTACCCAATACTTAATAAAGGTTTCCGTACCCAATACTTCCTTATCGGTACCCAATACTGATTCTTTACATTAAACCTTCGCCATTATACACATTTAAAGTTTAGAAAAAACTTCCATTACTAATTTATATGGTATCGGCTAAAACACTTGAACTTATCGCAACAGAGAAATATTATTTTATCAGTTTTAACCCTAGTCCAAGGTTCAAGAAAAATACTTTGACGGATGAAGAAGGCTTTCAGGGGGTAGGCGGGGGGGAGGGCGAGATTCTGTAACAGTTAGCAACACGTTTCGGATCGATATCGCACTTGTTGACGTAAAAATATTTCATATCATACGTCAACAACACCGATACCGATTCGAAAATTGTCGCTAACTGAATACAGAATATGTCGCTAACTGGTTACAGAGTCTACCTACAAAGATGATATCGTCGGATTCAGTTGGAACAAAAATGCTTGAAACAAATAAGAGTTTCTCTGTATTATGGCCTCGAACCGACATATAAACAACTTTCATTTGAACCAGTATTAAAAGCTAGCCAATAGACATTCGGGTTTTGATAGGATAGTCTCCCCTGAACCGTTTTTTGCATATTTTTGGGCTATGTGCGATTTTATTGGAAACCTAAATGTTTCGGTACCGAGCATAGAGAGTATTAGATACTTGAAAAGTATTGACTCAGCACATTACTACTGCTGTCATCTCGACTGTGACGTCAGCAAAACAGCTGATTCTGTCAAATTCACTGAGAGCCGATTAGCGGTATCGCCATCGGCGCCACCTTCTGTATTCTCTCCACCGTGCAATAACACTGGTCAACAGTGCATACTGTGGCGAATACTGCGGCAGCGCGAAGAGAACAACGAGAAATTGGCAGAATGTTGGAGGAATGAAGTAGAATGTTCCACAAAGAGAAACGTCAAGTTGGATGAACATTGCGAACAGCGGGAGAAAGAGAATGAGCGATAAACTTCAGAACGTTCTAGAGTCAGCAAGCTACAAGTAAAGTGAGTTGCGAATAAGCAACAGCAAGTTATAAAGCGTTGTAATTGCTTTAACGAGTATTGTAAAGTGTTTTTACGGTATTAGCGAGTATTGTAAATGGTTTGTTGTACAATAAAGTTAATTGTACCACAGTTTGGTCATCGTGAGCATTTATTTAACAATTCAGCGATACGAGCCATAGTATATTTGAGAAATCCCTCAAGGTTTCAAGGATAATCGTAACAATTGGTGTCAGAAGTGGGATTGTTAAATAAATCCCGAAGGATAAACTTTTGAAAATGGCAAAAATTCAAGACTTAAATATCGAGGAACTCAAACAGGAGTTGGAGAAGCGAATTTTAGCAACCTCCGGAAGAAAAGTGGAGTTACTATCACGGCTGCGAGAGGCTATGGAAGCAGAAGGCATCGACGTGGACAAATACGACTTCCAGGGTAAACCCGACGATACATCCGCAAACGACGAACAGAAGGATGAGGCTGCATGTTCGTCGAAGGATGTGCATCAGACATCCGGGAAGGTTGAAGAACAGCAGAAGGCTCCTTCGTCATCAACAGCTATGGACATGAACACATTATTGGCTGCCATGTCACAGATGATGCAAGCACAGGACACACGCATGTCATCGCAGATGGAAGCCCAGCTTGAAGCACAGAGGTCGCAGTTGTCGTCATTGGTGTCATCGCAGCTCGATGGAAAGATCACACAGCTGCAGGAGAATTTAATCAGAGACAACGCGCTACTCAGGGAAAGACAGGATAAAATCGACGAGAAGCAGGATAAGATCGAAGAAAGACAGAGTAAAGTCGAGGAAAAGGTGGGTGAGCTGGAAGGTCGCCTCCGAGATTTGCAGATGAATCGTCCAGCTACTTCAACGAGCGCTCAAGGTAAAAACTCCATCCTTTGACGGCACGGTTCCTTTCCAGGCCTTTAAGCTCCAGTTCGAGAAGACTGCTACAGCAAATCATTGGAGCATGGAGGATAAGTCCGCTGCATTATTCGTTGCATTGAAAGGACCTGCAGCGGAAATCTTGCAGACCATTCCTGACTGTGAAAGGAACAATTACGATGTATTGATGGGCGCCGTGAAAAGACGCTATGGTAGCGAGCACAGGCGACAGATCTACCAGATGTAGCTGGAGAATCGCTGCCAAAACACTAACGCGACTCTACAAGAATTCGCCTCAGAGATCGAGAGGTTGGCTCAATTGGCTATTGGAGACGCATCTGGTGAGCACCTCGAAAGGGTAAAAATCCAGAGGTTCATCAACGGAATGCGGGACGTTTGCTGAAACTGTCTCGTATACTCAGACGCGTGAAACGGTGGCGCTCCTAAGTAGACCAGCCTACAAAGCACATCGTGTGGAAGTGGAAACACCGGAAGAGACAAATGAAATGCTGAAGAAGATTATCCAACTGCTGGGCGAGAAAAAGAATGGCTCTGGCAAATGTTTTAAATGTGGAAAGCCAGGCCACTTCGCCCGCGATTGCTGCGCAAGTTCCAGTGGGCTCAACAATTCAGCAGAACGCAAACGCAGGGCTGAAGGAGACGAAGCCAACTCCAATCAGTCGTTAAAATAAAACGAGCCAGCAGGAAGGGCCGAGTGCTGGCTCCAGAAGTTGAAGAGCCCATAATCTCCGTCTCACAAATTGGCCGGAATACGAGCAACCTCACTATTGGTGGATGTGTGAATGGACAGGAGCGAGTGCTGACAATGGATACTGGAGCGTCACATTCCATTATTCGACCTGATGTGATACTTTTTATGTGAAGCCACTACCTGGAGCAAAGCTGCAGACTGCAACTGGTGAGCGAACCCAAGTGTTAGCAGAAGTACCATGCGAGGTAATAATCGACGGGTTGGCCTCGTACACGAAGTTTATTGCGGCAGACATTGTGGATGAAGTCATCATCGGCGTGGATTTCCTACTAGGGCGAGGCATGAAGATTGACCTCCAGGGAATGATCCTTACCTATGGCGACAGGAAAGTGCCTCTTAGGGTTGGTTACGACAACCAGTGCTTCAGAAGACGGTTAGTCTTAGAGGAAGTGCCGAAGATTCCACCAGAAACGGAAGTGGTTAGTTCGGCAGAGGTTGACAGTGATGGAAACGAAATGGTTTCGTCAGGAGAAGGAAGTGGTTCTCCGATGCAGGAAAAGCTTGATGGTTCTGCCAGCTCAGTGAAGAAGAGGTCGCAACAAGGAAGTGGTCATGGCGATCCAGGCGGGAGGAAAGCCACTGAACCGCGCTGCAATGGTGATACGCCGGTGGCCGGAAATGGAAGCGGCTGTAGAAGCAGTAGGCGCGCTTTGAAGTTTCTCGAAAAAGGTGGTCGGCAAAGGCGAGCAGTTAAGCCGGAAGCCAAGGATGAGGCTATACATGTCCGGTAAATAGGCTTGACGCCGGCGAAAGAGCGATATGCGGAAACACTGGGCAAGTTTCAGCGTGAGGAACCGGATTTAGCAAGATGTGCTAAAGGCATTGCAGCACAAAGGCAGGAGCCTGAGTGCAATGGACAGAGGATGCGGCATAGATCTGGCAAAAAGGGTGCCCACGAGTAGAGACATGGTCTGGCCACCACCAATGGCCGGCAGAAGCACGACCATGTGAGATGGTGCACCACCGGAGATATGCTGGAAGCAATGTCCAGTAACGCATCGAGCCGAGAGGAGCTACAGGAAAGCGATTTGGTGTTATTGCACATGCCGCAGCCGGAGAAAGCCTTCACCACCGAACAACATCGTAACTGGAAAGGTCCGTATAGGATTGAGAAATGGCTGAAGGACGCAGTGCATCGAATCCAGACAGCTGGGAGATCGAGAACCAAGATGAAAGACTAGCAACGTTTGCAGCGGCAAGTGTGTCTGGACGTCCCGATCAGACTTAGGTAGGGCAGTGTGGCGAATACTGCGGCAACGCGAAGCGAACAACGAGAAATTTGCAGAATGTTCGAGGAATGAAGTAGAATGTTCCACAAAGAGAAACGTCAAGTTGGATGAACATTGCGAACAGCGGGAGAAATAGAATGAGCGATAAACTTTAGAACGTTCTAGAGTTGCCATAAGTGCGAGCGCAGGTATATAAGGGCGCCGCAACAGTGAAGTTAGTTAGTTACAAATCAGCAAGCTACAAGTAAAGTGAGTTGCGAATAAGCAACAGCAAGTTGTAAAGCGTTGTAATTGCTTTAACGAGTATTTCAAAGTGTTTTTACGGTATTAGCGAGTATTGTAAATTGTTTGTTGTACAATAAAGTTAATTGTACTACAATTTGGTCATCGTGAGCATTTATTTAAAGATCCAGAGATACGAACCGGAATATATTTGGGAAATCCCTCAAGGTTTCGAGGATAATCGTAACAATACAATATAAAAATTAGTTAGGAAAAACACCTCATATTTTCCGGATATCGAAAAAACGAAGAGCTTCGAAAAAAGTCGACATATCGAGCCCTAACCGCAAAAAATTTAGGATTTTTTTTCAAAACTTACTTCTTGAAGCAGAAATAGTCTAGGACCTAGAGTCTAGATGAACAAAAATCTGACAGAGAGTAAATATTTAGAAAACGAAAGAAAATTTTCGCCGAAATGCCGACTCAGAATAAGAAAATAGGCGAAAAGTTTAGTGCTTCGATTCCGAAGCGCCCCGCTAATGAGAAATTGGTCATTTAATTTTCTTTTGTGGCGTATGTTGGGACTTTAGGGTGTATGTCGAGAATTTATTTGCACTTTTAGCGGTGATAGCAGTAAATACACATCATATTCGCTGTAAAAATTTCGAATTATGGCCCGTCCATGCGTTCTTCAAGTTGTCAAGTCAACTCCGCACAGATGCAAAGACAGTCTAAGAGCGTTTATGCATCAAAATTAAATTTTGAACAAAATTCGTTTGAGTTAACTGCAGTTTGAAGGAAACATGAGACCGTAAAATTTTATACTTGTTTGTTTAATTCTCTGAACCGGCCCTGTTATGATATGGCACTTCATTCTATGTAGTAGTTTACAAATATACACGTATACTTCTACAATCACAAAAATTTACATAATAGCTGTCTTTCTTTGATTTCGAACTGAAAACACATTGGGCACGTTCAGAAGGCGCAACAGCTCAGTAACTGTTGCGATTGCACCTTCTGATCAACTGAACAGTTGCGTGTTAGATGATCGTAATATTTTTATGATCATTTGAGACAACATGTTGTGTGTTTTGAATTTGACAGCTAATGTATCAAACCGTTCAGAAGACGCATTACGATCACTGATTTTTTTAGCAAGGGTGGCGCTCAACTTCTGCGCCTTCTGAACGTACCCATTGTGATCATATTGTACTAGCAATATAGAAGTATTACATATATGTTTTTATCAGTATTTTTCTTTCAACCAAAATATGTTGAAATAAAAGTGAAACTAAACAAATTTTGCCAGGAAGCGATGGAATCTGTGCACACTTGCACGGCTGAGACACGGCTGAGACACTGCTGCGACATAATATCGCATGCGAATCGGCTTGCGACACCGCTGCGACATAATATCGCATGCCGTGCGACACGGTTTGCTATCACACCGCATGTGGTATCGCGTGTCGTATCGTGTGTCGCATGGCTCTAAAGTGCACTGCGCGCATTTTATATCGTATATCATATCGTATCGCTCTAATGAGCAGTGTGCCTCCGTAATAAAATGACGAACATGTACTCGGTTTTGATCGTTAGTGTATTTAATAGCATTTTCTTTTCTCGAAAAAAGGCTGCACTTATTCTGGCTTGTGTTAGCGCTGTCACATTTTCATGTTCTTTTCTCAGCCCTTTCACAAGGCGTCGTGTTCTTTTCTCAGCAGGTTGCGCTCTGATCCGGCGAAAGTGCTGCCTTTTCTGCCCTCAAATAAACGTGAGGGTGAGAGTTGCATGGTAGATTTTAATTTAAACTTGTAAAAATTCAATTATTTTCCCTATCAGAAATAAGTGTTTTGCTTTAAAATTGTTAAAGACTTACAGGCCAAGCGAATAATTCAGCTTTATTAAGTTCAATAAATAAATTGTGATGGAGTAGTATATTTTCTGTTTCATTCTCATATAAAGAGCGCAACATTTTCTCAGGTTTCAGGGCAACGCAAAGCAAGAGTTCCCATATAAACGGGCAGAACTTTTTTTGAGAAAAGAAAACGATATAAATAATAAAATATAAGTTATTATTGTCGCAATTATTTTCAAAAGAAAGCTCAAAAATTAAATAAATATTTGAATAACATACAATAAATAAGTTTAAAAGTTAAATGTTGCACATAATTTCTATACAAATGCATACAATTTGCATGTGGGTCCAGCCAGACTCATGCGTACCGAATGTGCCAATCGAAACATTTGCCTGACGGAGAGTTAAAATTGTAATTTGGTTTTTTCGCAAGAATGATAGAATACAAGATTGCGCCGATCAGAGAGGATTTTTGAGAATAACTTTTGTGTGACGTCACACTGGTGCAATTGCGAGAGGGAAATGCCAAAACGTGAGCAAGAATGGAAGAAGAAGAAAAAATGTTGCATGGAAAACGTAAACAAGTTGCACAAGTGCGACGTCATGCAAACACCGATTCTGTCAAATTCGTTAAGAGAGGAATAGCGGTCCGAGATCGGCGCAACCTTTGTATTCTCTCAATCATGGTTTTTTCGTATGCTCTCTATTGATTTTAGATGATTCCGTTTTACGTTGCGTTCCTGTGCATTATAATCGTTCGAATTCATTGCCCATACAGTAGATAATTAAGTGACAGTTCACTCCGTTCCGTTACTTCCATTACAATCCAGGCATTAAGTATGTATATCGATAAAAGGCGAAAAAATCATGCTCCATTAAAAACGCATTTAACTGGATTCTTGAGGAGCTTTTGATTGCCTAAACATTTTAAATGTTTCTTTAAACAAAAAGAAAAAATGGTCAGATTTGTATCTACACGCTATGATTCAAAAAACTAAAAAAATCACCGTCAGTTTTTATAAATGTCAATTGTTAAATGAAAAAAAAAACACAAAAGACCGGCGGCATATACAGCGTGGCGACGAATTACCCAGGTTGTTTTGAGAAATGAAAGGGTCCTTTATAGATTTTGCGAAAAAAAAGTATTTTATTGTTAATTTTCCACAGTTTTTACTTTAGTTGTATTAATTAGTTTTTAAATTTTAGTCCTTATTTACATTTGCCAGCAGTTTAAACTTTGAGGGAAAAGTTCAAAAAGACCTGCGTTCGTCAGTTAATTTGATCCATATCTTCTGTAACCGTAGGCTAATTTTCTTCATTTTTAGTCCCTTGTACTCCCCATTTTGTCCAAAATAAGGTCTCATACTCAAAAATCGAATAGACTCGGAACTGGTGACTAGGACGGCCATTCATTCGACCAACCTTATACAGTTTTTTTTATTTTTTTGTATTTTTTTTATACAAAGCCTAAGAAAAAATACACCTGAAAAAGACTTGCGTGCCAAATGAACTTTTCTCTGAAAGTTTAAACTGCTGGCAAATGTAAATAAGGATTAAAATTTAAAAACCAATTAATGCAACTTAAGTAAAATCTGTGGGAAATCTATACATATAATAAAATTGTAACAGGTCGATGTCTGTACATTATAGATATTAAAGAAAAATTAATGTGGGGGGTCTTTATTAGAGCACCAGAAGCCAAATCAACCATTTTTAGAATTTTTGTCTGTCTGTCTGTCTGTCGGTCTGTCTGTCTGTCTGTCTGTATGTATGTTTGTTCGCGCATCACACGAAAGCGAATGCATGGATTTGAATGCAGTTTTCACCGATGTATTGCTAGAGGTCTAACTTAAAAAAAATTAGAGAGTTGCCACCTGTTTGAAAATTGGAGTTTAAGTAAATTGATAAGAAAAAATGAATATTGCAATATGGGCGTCAAAAGAAAGAGGCTGAAGAAGGCTTAAAGCCAAAAATATTTTCTTAGAGTTGCCACCTGTTTGAAAATTTACATTTAATTTAATTTATTAGATAAATTTAATATTGCAATATGGGTATCAAACTGAAAGGGTTTAGGAAATTATATTGCCGAAAATATTTTTAAAGAGGGCTGCCACCTGTTTGAAAAATTTTATTGTATTAAATTGATAAAATAAATGAAATCTATATCTACATCTATACATATAATAAAATTGTAACAGGTCGATGTCTGTACCTTATAGATATTAAAGAAAAATTAATATGGTGGGTTTTATTAAAGCTACAGAAGCCAAATAAACAATTTTTCGAATTTTTGAATCTCTGTCTGTCTGTATATTTGTACGCGCTTCAGTCGAAAACATGGAATTGAATGCAGTTTTCACCGATGTATCGGTAGAGATCTAGCTTCCAATATGGAAGAAAAAATTAGAGAGTTGCCACCTGTATTTAAAATTTTAGTTTAGGTCAATTGATACGGTAAAGTGAATAGGCTTACAGCTGAAAATATTTTTGTGGAAGTTTGCCACCTATTTGAAAACTTTAATTTAATTTAATTGATAGCATAAATTAAATATTGCAATATTGGCATCAAACTAAAGAGGCTAGCAAATGTTAAAGCTGAAAATATTTTTAGGAGATTTGCCAACTGATTGAAAAATTGTATTCATTCAAATTTGTAAAATAAATGAAATATTGCAATACGAATATTAAGCTAAAGAGGATTAGGAAGCTTACTTTTGAAAATATTCCTGAAGCGGGTTGCCACTCATTTGAAAATTAAATTCAGTTAAATTTATAATATTAACTAAGTGTTGCCATATGGGTATAAAACGAGAGTATTTGAGAATAATAAAATTGCAACAGGCTGATATCTGTACACAATAGATGTTAAAGAAAAATAGAAAATAGTTTATTAGATCAACAGAAGCCAAATATAAAATGTTGGTATGTTTGTCTGTATGTTTTGTAAGCGTATCACGCAAAAGTTAATGTGTGGAATTAAATGCAGTTTTCACCGATGTACATATTGCTATAGCTCTAATTGAAAATATAGAATCCATTTTTTTTTGTTTTAGTTTATCGTCGATCATTATTCCTAGGTATTTGAACGTATTAACTTTTTCCAGTGCGTCGTTGTTTATATTTAGAGTTTGCAACGGACCGTTCTCAAATTTTTAATTTTTTTTTCACCTTGATATAACCACAAACTTATTTTTTTTATTTCTGTGTGGAAGGTTTTTCGCTAAAAAAAAATTAAAACTTTTCGTTGTCGCTGCCAAAAAATTAAGTCTGAGACGTCACGTTTTACAATTTCATATAGTTCTCTTTACAATATATTTCACTAAACTACTAAACGGCTGCATCGATTTGGTTCATATTTGGCAACACGTTGAAAATAAATATTCTGACCCAACATTTACTTGGTATGTAGCTCGGGATATTCCTAAAATTCTTATACAGACTGAAACGTAAAAAACCAATATATCTCTAAAACCAATTACGCTGGGGAACTGAACTTAGCACTGATTCCATACAAACTGAACTTCTCATATAGCTTATCTCTGGAACTGCTTACGCTAACGTCCTGAAATTCTACACAGCTACATGTGTTATCAATACCGTAGTTATGGCGAAAAGTGGTAATTATTGGAAAGGCTGGATCGATTACATTTACGTAAACGCGCAAGTATCATTCGATTGGAAACCATTTTCTCCTAGATTTCTTAATCCCATTGAACTATTGTAACTTTGTCTTTAATTTTCAGTAAGGTTAAATTTATGTGAAAATTTTGAAGAAATTTTTTAAATTTTTCACAAAGAATGGAGCTTTGTTTTTAGGAGTTTCGCTATAAACTGTCCTATCTCTATACCTATTTGCATAAAATGATAGCCGTTTTCTTTGTTCGGAATAAACTCAAAAAACACTGAATAGAGTTCCGTCAGATTGCCGGAGGTTATCTTACATACATATATGGTCCAATTACATGCTACTAGAAAACTCGCTAGGTGGTGCTGGAGTAGAGTTATTTATAAAAATCGTATTTATTAATAGATTTCGTTCAAATTTTAAATGTGTGCTATGTACCTGGTTGATGGAAAATTCTTTTGATACAAATGTACCCGATTAGTGCCGCTGCAGTTAAGGTTGAAACTCATAACACGTATTCATTTTATGGTAAGCAATGGTTTTGCAGAAAATGAACCCAATGGATGGCCCTGCATCCGAAATGTATAGAAACCCCGTGTGGTTGGTCTGCTTTGGACCTATGTTTAAGTTATACGAATTTAGTTTTCAGATGTCTAAATGAAGGATGGGGTTAAGTTTTTCTGACGCCCTCATGCACGATCATGCGGTCTTGCATCTACCCAGAAATCAGTTCATAAATTTTACCACGAATTGGAAAAGTGGTGAATTAACAAAGAAAGATCACCGTAGGTATATCAATTGCTTCATTTGAAAGATACTTAAGAGATCACACGACTCATTTAGCAATGTACCGGAAAACTTTTCATCCTGTGGGACAGCGAGGATTCTTGGCCCTTCTTTAAAGAAAACGCACTTCTGTGCTCTTGAGTTTCCCTATAAGAACTTTTATTGGCATACGCATCGCACCAATGTTGTAGCTGCAAGATCATACAAAAAGATTACGCATGATTGGCAGAGATCTCACAGGTGGAAATATGACCATCAGTAAAGCTCATGACACCAAAAGGGATTGGTATTCCATATGGTATCACAGCGTTACTATTATTGGCCTATGTGTGAGGAGGATACTGCGCCTTAGTGGTTTCAACTTAAATACAAAATTTTGACTTTACAGACTAATTTTGTTTTTAAACACTCTTTTGCATTGGCCAACGCAAAAGCTCTTATTAGGCGCCGCGAAGTAAGCGGGCATTGGCTAGTCAGTAATAAAATACTTTGTTTGCAAAATCTATAAAGGACCCTTTTATTTCTCAAAAAACCGGGAATAATGTGGTCATTTATGAAGATCTTGTAAATTCCCGCTTCAAAATAATACCAATCCAATGTTTTTTTAGTAAAAATGCGTTTCTGACAAAAAATTTGTTTGGATGTCAAAGCAGGCTTTCTCCTCTTTATCTCTGTGCTGCAATAACTTGTTCCCATGTCTTACATAATGTCCAGTCACAGATTTTGAATCAAAGTTTTTTGGTATTCAGAGACAGGGACGTGAACCGGATAAGAAATTTGGTCGGTTCGATTCAGCGGTTCGAAACGTTTTTACCCTTTTGGATTGGTTCGTCAAAGCGGTTTTTTTGGTCTTTGAACCGGGGTTTCGGTTCGGTTCAACGGTTCGAAAAACAAAAAAATTACGCGCAAGTTTATAAGTCTCAAGCGCAGCAACGCGCAAGGTTAAGGGTCAAGTGTCTGTCAAATGAAATGGGTTGCATTTACATTTGATATTGTCACATGTTTAACAAAAAGAAAAAAAAGCGGGTGCATTTATCTATTGAAAATTGATTGAAACGAACCTTTAAAGTAAGTGGTTCGGTTTTCGGTTCGGATCAAACATTTGTGGAAAATTTCGGTTCGGTTAATGGTTCAGTTAATTAATATAAAAAGCGGGTTTCCGGTTCAAAACCGGTTCAGAGACCCTCCAATATGCCTAGCCTAGCAAATTGCAATTTTTTGTGGTCTCTTGATCTTGCAGACTGAGGTTCGCCCTTCGCGCCTTGATTACAAAATTGCAGGAAATGATCCAGAACTCCTCTTTGAAATATAAAATTCAGCAAATACTAAGAGGGTGCAATTCCCACGACAGCCGGTTCTACGTACCGGAATGACCCGGGTTTCACCCGACCAAGGGCTGTTGTTTCGGCGATCTAACCCCGTTTAGGTCGGCGAAGTATCTCAGAAGTTGTCCGTCCATAGGGCAACATTCACTACGCATTCTCCTACTCAGGGCTGGCATCGAGTCAAACCCTGGGCCAGAAATATACACCTGCTGTGTATGCCGGAGACGTTTACACCACAACTCCACCTCAGTCAAGTGTAATGCCTGCGAGGGGTGGAGTCACCTCAGGGTCTGCTCGGGACTACGGACACACAGACAGTGGACCACGTCGTACGTGGCCCCCTGTTGCTCAAATAGAGCAGCCTCCACGGCAACCCATAGTCCGCCCGTGCAGCCCCACACACTCACACAGCAACCACACACAGTCGCCACAACACAACAACATACCACAGCCACCACAGACCACATAACACACACAACCGCACCACCACCCGCACGCCGCCGCCAACAACTCTTGGTTCCCCCTACAATCTGCACGGTATGTCAGACCAGAATATTCCGTAATGTGACATCAGTCAAGTGCAACACCTGCCTTGGCTGGTGCCACTTTAGGGCATGTTCAGGTCTGCGCACCACGCGAGATTGGACGGGGAACTTCGAGGGCCCGTGTTGCGCTGCTCGGTCGCTGACATCAATTGCGACGCCCCCAACTACCACCACAGGGAGGCAATCACCCCAGCAGCACACACAGCCAACGGCGGCAAGAACATACACCTCACTCACACCCCACATCACAACACGTCTCCCGAACCACATGAAGCTCCTCCAATTCAACTGTAACGGGCTACAGAGCAAGATTGAGGAGATAACCGCCTTTATGTGTCGGCATGGTATATTAATAGCTGCGGTCCAAGAGACGAAGTTGCACAGCAATTCAACTTTGTT
>NW_023458564.1:16127020-16130407 GCF_013731165.1 Rhagoletis pomonella | reverse complement strand
TTAAAGCAATAACAAGGCTTAACTAAACTTGTTAACACAATTAAACTTATAGTTTGCTTATTCGCAACTCACTTCTCTGCTCACTTTACTTGTAGCTTGCTGACTTGTAACTGACTCACCTCGCTGTGGCGGCGCCCTTATATACCTGCGCTGGCACTTATGGCAACTCTAGAACATTCTGAAGTTTATCGCTCATTCTCTTTCTCTCGCTGTTCGCAGTGTTCATCCAACTTGGCGTTTCTCTTTGTGGAACATTCTACGTCATTCCTCGAACATTCTGCCTATTTCTCGTTGTTCGCTTCGCGTTGCCGCAGTATTCGTCACACTGCCCTCCATCTAAGTCTGATCGTCCCGATCAGACAGACTTGCTGTTCCAAACGCTGCAAGCCTTTCCAAGTGGACCACCTTCATCTTGTTTCTTGGTCTCCCAACGGTCTGGATTCGTTACACTACGTCATTCATCCGTTTAACGACCTTATACGGACCATCCCTCTTGGAAACCCTCGGAGTTCATTGCCTTATCATACCTGGCCTTAATCTTGTCACTCATAATTTGAGTTCGCTGTCTCACAAGAGCATGTATTTCTCTTAACTCCTCTTCCAGGATGTTGGACGTCTCTTTCCCAATTCTCCTTGCATCGCCAGTTACTCCTAACTTCAGGTCACTAGCCAAACGGAGCTCACTGCCGAAGATTACCTTGCAGGAGTTTTACCCGTGGTTTCATGCACTGCTGACCGGTATCCCATCAGGAGCAGGGGTATGCGGACATCCCAATCTTTCTGAGTTTTGTCTACGACCTTCCGCAAATGCTCTTCCAGGGTCCGTTGAACCGTTCCACCATGCCATCTGATTGCGGATGAAGAGCCGTTGTTCGAGTTTTCCGGATACCCAGTATCTGGCACATGTCTTGGAACACCGCCGATTCAAAATTTCTTCCCCGGTCAGAGTGCAGCTCTATAGGTACACCGTATCCCCCAACCCAATTGTAGGTGAATACCTCCGCTTCTGTTTTAGCTTCCTGGTTTGGAATCGGGTATACCTCCGGTATTTGTTTCCCTGTGCGCTCATAGGAAATGGACCGGCTACATCCATGGCAATCCGCTCGAAAGGTGCACCTGAGTTATATTGCTTCATCTGGCCATGACTTCTGGATTTCGGCCCTTTAGCTGCAATACACTTCGCGCAGTTAGCAATCCACTCTGCGACCGATTGCCGACAACCAACCCAATAGAACCTCTGCTTAACCTTCTCCAGGGTCTTCGTGATTCCCAGGTGCCCTCCACTAGGACCATTGTGGAATTCCTTGAGTACATCCGGAATTCTTACCCTTGGAACTACTATCAAGCTGCGGGAGCACTGGCCATCTTCGCTTTCCCATACCCTGTGCAAACAGCCAGATATTAATTTAAGCTGTTCCATTGTGCCCAGTACGCCTTTGCGATGGGGCTTTCCGCTGCCATTTGCTCCTTAGTTGGCCTTCTGTCCACCTCCAGTCCATGCATCAAGTGCTCCAGATCTGGATCCTCCCGCTGACACTTTCGTAGCTGTTCTTCTTTCCACTCTTCCGCTGGTGTTATTGTCGTTAGACGGACGTCTATAATGTCCTCTTTTCCCTCAGCTTTTGAGCAGTGTTTACATTCCAGGCTACATGGTCGGCGGGACATGGCATCAGAATTACCGTGGACACTTGCGGTGCTCAATAGCGAAGTCATAACTTTGCAGTCTCTCAATCCACCGAGCTAGCTGTCCTTCTGGATTCTTAAACTGTAGTAGCCACTTCAGCACTGCATGGTCCGTTCGAACTCGGAAACGTTGCCCATAGAGGTACTTGTGGAAATGTTTGACGCACTCCACCAACGCTAGTAGTTCTCTCCAAGTTACGCAGTAGTTCCTTTCTGGTTTTCCAATCGACCGGCTATAGTAGGCAACCACCTTCTCCTGACCATCAATTACCTGCGACAGTACGCCTCCTATGGAATAACCACTAGCATCCGCTGCCGCTGTGGTGTAGTGGTAAGCAGTGCGCGCTTCCACTCCGCAGGACCCGAGTTCAAACCCTGGTCAAAGCAACATCGCAAAAAATGTAGAAAAAAGGTTTTTTCTTAACAGCGGTCGTCCGTCGGCAGGCAATGGCAAACCTCCGATCGTATTTCTGCCATGAAAAACAGCTTCTCATAAAAATACAATCGCCGTTCGGAGTCGGCGTAAAACTGTAGGTCCCTTCGCCTTGTATGACAATATCAAGGCGCACGCCACAAGTCGGAGGAGAAGCTCGGCCAAACACTAACATATGTGTAAGCGCCAATCTATTATTATTATTATCCGTATCCAAAATAAACGTTGCACCTGGAACGGGATACGCTAGCATTGGTGCAGTACATAGTCGTTCCTTCAGAGTCTGGAAAGCCTCCTCCTGCTCCTTGTTCCACTCGAAGGTTCTACTTTTCCTAGTGAGCTCGTGGAGGCTATTAGCAACGCTGGCAAAATTCGGAACAAATCGGCGGTAGTAGGTGCATAGCCCAAGAAAACTCCGTAGTTCGTGCAGGTTCCTAGGTCTTGGCCAATCCTTTACTGCTTCTATCTTTTCCTTCGCAGTACAGACGCCCTCCGTTGTCACCTTGTGCCCTAAGTAGTTCACCTCCTTCCTGAACAGTGAGCACTTTTTAGGACTTAGCTTCAGACCAGCACCAGCTATCCTCTGGAAAACTTCTTCCAAATTGTTCAGGTGTTCCTCAAAGCTTTTACCCAATACGATAATGTCGTCTAGATACACCAAACATGTTTTCCAATGCAGTCCTTTGAGCACATGGTCCATAAGTCGTTCAAAAGTGGCAGGAGCGTTGCATAATCCAAAGGGCATCACCGTGAATTGCCACAGACCGTCTCCAACGCTGAAAGCTGTCTTCTCCTTATCCTCGTCACTTACCTCCACTTACCAATAACCGCTCTTAAGGTCGAGTGTTGAGAACCACTTTGTTCCAGTCAACGAGTCCAGAGTGTCATCGATCATGGGAAGAGGATAGCTGTCCTTTTTCGTCACATCGTTTAGTTTCCGGTAGTCTACGCAGAACCGCATTAGACCATCCTTCTTCTTCACAAGTACTACCGGCGAACTCCATGGACTCGCTGATGGTTCAATCACACCACTCTCGCTCATTTCTTTTATTATTTGGCTACCAGTTTCACGTTTGGCAAGTGGAACACTCCGAGGAGCTTGACGGATTGGCCTTGCATCGCCAGTATCAATGCGATGTTTCACGACGTTAGTCCTGCCTGGTTTGTCGCCATCCTTGTCGAATATGTTGGAGTATCTTCGAAGAAGTTCCTTAGCCTTGTGCTGGTATTTTTCTTCCAACCCTTCCGTCCATGCATTAATGTCTTCCGCA
>NW_023458564.1:16125842-16126920 GCF_013731165.1 Rhagoletis pomonella | reverse complement strand
CCCTGCAAGAACAGTGACCATCATTTGACAAATCATTTGACTGGCAAGGCTGATAGAGATTTCTGTCACTGGCTACCTACAAGTTTCTATCACATTCTAAAGGGCAGTGTGAAAAATCTGATGTAAACATTTGTGTACATATGATCTTCCGTCTTCCTCCAACTTATGGCCTTATATATTGGTCTCTTTTTAACCAACGCAAAATTTGCAAATGTGTTAGTAAGATAAATGAGAATGTGTTAGTTTCCATCACACAATTCTTGTAGGGTAATATCGCATGCGTTTCGGCCGTGCGACACCGCTGCGACATAATATCGCATGCATATCGGCTGTGCGACACGGTTTGCTATCACACCGCATATGGTATCGCGTGTCGTATCGTGTGTCGCATCGCTCTAATGTGCACTGCGCGCATTTTATATCGCATCGCGAATCGTATCGCATATCGCATCGCATATCGTAACGCTCTAAAGTGCACCGTGCCTAACAAGTCATTTAAAAAAAAAAACATGAAATTACAAATAATGAGATACTTTTGCGAAAAGTAAATGAGTATTGCAAAACTATGACAAAAGTAAAAAAATCAAATAGTGGTAAATATACACTGCTGGTAAAAAGTAAGTTTATACTACAACAAATAGTATAATTTCTAAACTTTGTGCAAAACTCGGGAAAATTCAACAAACTTTCATGCAAATTAACAAATTTTTAATTAGAATATATTTGAGAGTGCATCTTAATAAATTTTAAATAATTAAGTAATAATAAATGAACATAGAAGAAAAACATCGAAGCAAAAAATCGATTCTGGTAAAACATCGGGCAGTAAAATCGATGTTCAAACCACTCGATGTTGTCTCAAAACAGCGATATTTTACAAACATCGATATCGATGTCGCAGTGCTATGTCAGACTGAAAAAAATAATAATTGGCGAATGGTGGTGGGATTAAAATAGAAGAGAAATTATCGGAAAATAGTTAAAAAGCAGAAATTCGGTGAAAATACAAGAATTGTATCATCTATTTTTACCTCCTAAATTTTGGTAGTTCGAGATGAGTGTTTTACCATATCAACCA
>NW_023458564.1:16118875-16125742 GCF_013731165.1 Rhagoletis pomonella | reverse complement strand
ACTTGAAGAAAATGACTATAAAAAGTTTTCTCCTCTCGTGTACAATTTTTAAATTGGGACTTAGCAACTTTTCATTCTAAGCTAGCGATATGTATGTTAATATTTAAAACGTTTTTTATTAATCATCATGACACTAGCATAATTCAATCAGTCCTCAAAATAAATATGTACAAAATGTGCATACAGTGATTTTTTTTAATATTAACAATCTTTTTCGTGTTAAATGTTTTTTGTAAACTTTTTATTTACAGCTGCGTGTAAACTATGTCAACAAAATTCAAAATTATGGTGTTTGCTACTTATGTGTATTTATTTATTATTTTAAATAATTTTATTTTTAGTAGTTCCATCTACTATATTTCAACAGAAACCACATAAATGAAAGTTTCAAAATGAATCAAACTTAAAAAAATTTACTCCAAGCTTTCTAACTTTTTATTGATAACCTTTATAAGATTTTCGGGTGTGCAATTTTGTAGCCCATTCAATTTTAGTCTAATAAAGTGCAAGTTTCATGTCGCTAAAAGTTACCGTTGATTTTTAGAATGTTTTTTGTAGAGGGTGTTGCGCATTTTCTTCCACATAAATTGCCTGTGAACTTTGAGCTCACACGAGCGTCTTGGCATATGCAATGGATTTGTGCCCAATAGCGGCAGGACAGTTAGTGAATCGCACAATCGTTACTGCAAACAACAAAAATTGTTAGCTTACAACTCGATAAGTCGCATTGTTAAAAGTTAGTGAATCGCACTACTGGTCCGGGTTATAATATTACGTCCTCCGAAAAAAAATAAATTTGTATGTGGTTCGTCTTCTGTATACTGTTTATTCTGTGGTAAAGCACATCATTTCTTGGAGCTGAATCCAAATCTGGCCGCACAATTGCTCTAGCATTAGAATTTTGAGATATCCTAACCTCAAAGTGCCAAAATTAAGGTTTTTTGGAGATATTTGAGGTTATATAATGAAAACAAAAATTTTGTTCGCTCATTCATTTCATCTTTTTGTGCTGTTTGTTAAATATATACAAACTGTAATGAAAAAAGCATCAATTGATTCAAAACCATTTCGTGCTTTTAGTGTTGTAAAACGCTTTTTGAAAATTAAAAGTTGGCAACACTGTTAGCGAGTCAAAAAGCTAGAGAATACTTATGGTTCAAAAATTTCGTATAGGGAACTATACACAATATAAGTAGCATTAGTGACTTGGAGGTGACGTTGTAGGTGTTCTCACCCCCCCGAAATGCAGAATTGTAAGTGTTAAGGCACTAAAAACTAAAAAAAAGAAGCAAAATAAGCTTTGAAAAAAAGTAAAAAAAGGAATATATTTTTTAATTTTTTTATGTACTTCCTTTATGTACAGTTTGCATGTCCAATTAAAGATATAAAAAATACATACAGTGCACATTAGGTCAAATGATTCATTTGGCTGTGCGAAAGTCCAATTTAGTAAACGCAGTTTTACATTATTTTTTGTTGCCAATCTGTAGGGAATAATCCAAAATAACAAAAACTTCACTTTGATTTTGTAAGATAAAAAACACCGTTAGACAGCAACCACACAAAGTTACACTTTCAAAACGTTATTGACACGTTGTTTGCGCAACCTGTTTATTTTTTAAGTTTCAAGTGAATTTTGTTTTTATAAAGTTGGAATAGTTAATTAAAAGAACATTTTAAATGGAAAAACGAAATATAAGTGAGTACCTATGCCCCAATTAAAAAAAGTGACATTTTATGACTTGTATGCTAAAAAAAAAATAGACTTCGTTGCATAACCTCAAAAAATGTCTGATTTATTCCCTTTAACAATTTTGTTAACTTTCGGCAAACAAAAGGGAAAAGGAATTAAATAAATTGAGATGTGTGATGAGTTGATTTTGTTTTTACTTAAGCCGCCGTTTTTAGCCGTTTTCAAGAAAAACTCTTTTTTCTGGGTTACTATGCTATTACAAAAGGTGAGTTGTTTGAAGTTTTGCTGCTCGGTTGTCAACCATGTTGCAGAAAGTTGGTGCTGTTGATATTTGCGAAAGTTCCATGAAACTCTTAGAAGAAAAAACGCTTCATTTTTGCAATTATTTATCAAAGAAAGACGAAAATTATGGAAAACAATTTGGAAAGGTTGCTGAAATATTTAGATCTGATAACATTGCGTTTCTTGCTGAAGAAGTGTTTTTCGAAATCAAAAAGTCAACTATGTCGACCAGCAGCCGCATTATAACTTTCGTTATAACTAAAGTATCCTAAAATGCAAAAGCTTACATTTTATTCGCTTTTTGCTAAAAATAGATTGGCCTAAATTTTAGTATCCGCGAGTGGCGCTATGCAACAAAAGCAGCTGTCAAAATTTGCTTGCATTTTTAGTGGTAAATATCCCATTTTAATGATGATAAATAGTGAAAATGGAGCAAAAAATGGCAGCCTCAATTTGGATTATATTTCATCTCCTGTAACGTAACCATGGCCAAGTTACAAAGACACTCGCGCCGTTTCGCAAATACTATTGATGAAAAGCTTTAGCAAAAAGGCAAATCTTTGAGAGAATCTACGCATTGCTATTTTGAAATTTTTTTCCCAAGGTGTATAGAGCTTTGAACATTCTTTTCACAAATTAGTTTCAAAAACGTTCGTGTTCTTTTCAGGATGTTATCAACGATTTTTGGTAAATGTGTGCCTTAAAAATTATGCAACTACATATATATTATCAATTATTGTCGGCCGCTGCGGTGCAGTGGTAACCAGTGCGCGCTTACACTCCGCAGCACCTGGGTTCAAACCCTGGTCAAAGCAACATCGCAAAAAATATAGAAAAAAGGTTTTTTTCTTAACAGCGGTCGTCCCTGGGCAGGCAATGGCAAACCTCCGAGTGTATTTCTGCCATGAAAAACAGCTTCTCATAAAAATACAATCGCCGTTCGGAGTCGGCGTAAAACTGTAGGTACCTTTGCTTTGTTAGACAACATCAAGGCGCACATCACAAATCGGAGGAGAAGCTCGGCCAAACACTAACATATGTGTAAGCGCCAATCTATTATTATTATTATATTATCAATTATCAAAGAAAGTATTACGTTTACCTGCACTGCCTCTACACTAACCCTAATTTTACAAGCTTTTATTTATTTTGCTCATCTCGCAGAACAACGAAAACGGCTATCATTTTATGTAGTTATATAGATAACACTATGCGACAGTCAAAATCGGGATGGGATGAAACCAACGGGAAATGTTATATCGGTCAAAAACAAGTTATACGTGTCCCGGCGTTTCGCTGGACGTGATAATAACTTCTTTTTTACCAATATAACTTTACCCGGTAGTTTGAACCCTTCCCGATCACTGACCTCTACCATTTGTCTCACAGTGTAATTAGATACCATTCGGAAAGAACTTCACTTGCAGTAATTTCTACGTGGTTAGTGCTCCTCTATTATTTGGTTTCATAGGGATTCGGATTCCTTCCTCATTGAAGTAGTAAAGAAATTTCGCTGTACTGTATAAATAATATCGTCGGAGGATTGGGGAATACTGAAACCTTAAGTGAAAATTAAGTGTTTTATGAAGACTAACTGCCTTATGAACCTCTCCTCAAGGCATATCTGCCAGACATGTAGTAAATATATATTTTTTTTTAATTTACTAATTTCGCCATAATTCATGGCTAGATGAAATCATTTATGTACATATGAACATACATATTTTATTATGTAGCTCATTTAAAGGGGGAGGGGGTTGAGTATGGTATGGTAAGCAAATAACATGTGTCAAAACAAGACTCATTGGACAATGTTTTCGAGTACTACTTAAACACATATTCTCATCCTTTGAACATAAAAAATATAGTCTGTCTTCCGAATGCTAAGTCATGTTTTCACATTTTATTTACTGACTTTACAATTTTTTTTTAACGGTTGGCATCACTTTACATTAAAATAGTGCAATATTTAAGCTGCTATTAATTTCGCACAGCAAAATTAATCATTTGACCTAATAGCCGAACCACTTTTTTGCCAAGTTTTAACGAATTATTTTTGTTGTTATTGAACTTTTGTTATTTTTTTTTTTAATATAGTTCATTCTTTAACAAAGCCCGTGTAAATCCAAGTTTCCAAATTTGTACAATATTAAAAAAATTCAACAAATTTCGAACGGTTTAAAAATTCTAAAAAAAACAATCGAAATTTTTAGCCATTTGAACCTCGTACTTTATTCTACTAAAATTCAATGCGCCAAAAAACTGCATACTCAGAATTTAATTAAAACACTCGAAATTTTAAGGAAAATTTGTTGATTTTTTTTTTTTTAATTGCATAAATTTTTAAGGCAACGTCATTTGATTGGTACATTTGTACTGATTTATACATTTTGATATTGGGCTATTATATAAAAAAAAGGGATAATTTTGGGATACGATTTGCACCAAATTTTGGCAAATACGCAATCGTGTGACACTGCCTTTTAACTTGTATTTATACGGATGTTTTTAAAGAATGAACTATAAAAAACTAACCAAAATTAAATAACAGCAAAAAAAAATATTTTAAAACTTGTGAAAATTTGGTGCAGCTATAATTTGTACGCCTACTGTACATAAGTTGACTATGTTTACTCGGCCGTGCAATCATAGTAGCACAATACCACTAAGCGCATTTTAAAATTTTCAGGCAATAGCCTCATGAGATTATCGATTATATTTTTTGTTGTTTGTGCGAAATATTTTTAATTTTTTTCAGTATTTTTCTTTTAATCAAAATATTTTGAAATAAAAGTGAAATAAAAAATGCCATAACTGGTGCTGTGCTGTCAATTAAAATTTCCTCTCTTAACTAGGAAACAAAACAAACCGAGATGATCACAAATTGATCCAGATTTCTATCAGCATCACATCGATGTTGAATTTGCGTAACTTTTCTTTATCCAAATAATGTAAAATAATAAATGAAATCTCAATCGGCGATCACTGAAATGCAGCTAGCCACTGTATACGCGAAAAAGCAACCCATGTTCGAATCGTGGAAATTTTGGAAGATCACAGGGTTGCTTTTAGCATTTAGATTCTTAATGCAAAAATGGAGTTGCATTTAGTTGCATTTAGGTGACGAATTTTGTATAGATAAATGTATCTACATTTCGAGTAGCATTTAGAGCTAAATGCGTTAAATGTGATTTTACGCGTAGGCAAAAACAAAACGTTCCTTTACCCATCTCTATCTTTGCGCTGATTTACTAGACTTTTTCCCGTGCATGCTAAATAAAAATATGACAAGTAATTTTTAAGCAAAAAACAAAACCGACTTCAATTTTCATATAAGAATTTGAGATTATCGTTAATTTCTTCAT
The DNA here is from genome assembly GCF_013731165.1 of Rhagoletis pomonella. Taxonomy (NCBI): domain Eukaryota; kingdom Metazoa; phylum Arthropoda; class Insecta; order Diptera; family Tephritidae; genus Rhagoletis; species Rhagoletis pomonella. The sequence continues at coordinate 16,120,402 of NW_023458564.1, read as the reverse complement.
GATCCAATGGTCGGATTTAAACTAAATTAATATGGGGCCACCTGTGTGGTACCACCTTTCCTTTAAGGAAATAATTATAGAAATCGGCTGACACGGTCCAAAGTACATAAGTTAAAGTAAAAAGTTAAAAGCACGGTTGCCATTTCCAATTTATTTTTCGGGCCAAAAAATGTGCCAAATGGTAAAAAATTGGCCAATTTTTATTACATCGGGAAATTGCGTGGCGCTTATTTCTCTTTATGAAGAAAATATGCCAATTCAGTTTTTATAACGATTTTTTTTTATAATGCATCCAAAATGAATTACAATTAAATATTATTAACATTATATTATTTAAAGTTTTAAATTATAATTTTTTTCTTAATTTCGTTTTTATTAATACTAAATCAAAAAATTTGCGCTCAGCTGCTACGGAACTGTGAGGCAGACTAAAAATGTTATGAACTAAATCACATAATTCTCCAAAAGCCGCTTCACCCAATCCATTTTTAATCACACTTAGTTGATGCCAAAAACGTTCTATATTGGTAAAGTTTGTGAAGTTACCTTCAGTCAGCCTCAATTTACGAAACAGAAATTCAATTATGTCTGTATCATTTACCAATGCAGGAAATTGGCCGAATAGTGGCAAAATTGATACATCAGTATTAGAAAGAACTTTTTGTGGTGTAATAATTTCAAGATGTTTAATATCTTTTCGATTGAAATCTAATATTATTTTCCATTTTAAAAAGAATTGGACCAATGGACCAGACGAAAAGAAATGGACCAAATTTAGTCCATTTGGACCAAAACGGCAACCATGGTTAAAAGTACATACATTAAAAAAAAATATTCCGACGAATTGATAGCCTTTTGCTTTTTATGAAGTCGGTTAAAAATTTCAATTAATCCAAGCAAATGTATTTTATAGATTGCCGTACGTTCGTTGTATTAGCTTTCATTTTAGCCCCACCTAATAAGTATTTCAGCTATTCAACGTAAACGTGGTGTCTTGATTTACCTCCAGCAAATTAACCAGCACGTCGACTCTTCCATGAAGTCTCAAAAGAATTCCATTCCTTTTATATTGCACTAATTTTTAGCACATCCATTTATTTGTTCTTCTTTTTGTCCAATTTACCCCAGCATATTTTTTACTTCCTCCCGCTGTTACTGGGCGAGCGTCGGCTATACAGCCTAGACCAATGGAGAAAAGCTAAGGCAAGAAGTATGCACCGTCTCGCCTCTGCCACCGGATTCACGCGGACGCTAAGGCGCAGCTTCTCAACAGGATGGGAAAGTAAAAAAGTTTATTCAAATGAAAATACTGTGGCGACAAGTAGCGCCACAGAGTCAAAGACAAGTCAAACGAAGAAAACCCATAAGGACAAAATTATTTCGGTATGGTGAACTGAAAAATGAGAAAAGCTGCAAAAATGCAACCTAAAAGAATGCGGAATGACAACCATCTGCACGAACTGTAATTGAAAAAAATCCCTCTGAGATTCTCGTGATTCTCTCTATTTTTCCTTTCTCTTAAATGCA
>NW_023458564.1:16109352-16118775 GCF_013731165.1 Rhagoletis pomonella | reverse complement strand
TAAACGCGTAATAGAACAGCCAGCGAACCGGAAATTCAAAGAAAAAAATAAAAATAGCAAACGCCCCAACGGACCATCATAATTGCGGTTTGTTTTTGGTCTGCTTTTTTTAGAGAAGCGCGGCCGCACCCAACGTCGCCTGCGAAGAGTCACACAAAATATATGTACCTCCTTACATATGTATGTATTTATGTACATTAGACCACGTGGAAAAAGTAAGTGCGCCTGGGCCACACTGGAGAAGTGAAACTTACGTTACATTTAGGGGATTCCCTTAAACGCAAAGAGCAGAAAACTCGAAAACCTCGAAAGTTGTCGAGGCTGTTTTTGGGAATGCACCTTTTTTCAGCCTCGTAAACAATGGAGAAATTCCGAAGTTTGACAGCTCATTCAGAGTTTTTTGTATAATACATCGCATCAGCTGAAATAAATACATATAAAATCAGCATTGAAAATGCCACGAAAAAGTGAAAAATGTAAATTGTATGAAGTTCGTAGAATATTCGGATATAAAGGCAACACTGAAACTTACGAACGACTTTTCGAGGCTTTTTTCGCGACTAATTTGCCTCGAAAGTTTTCGAGGCACGCGAAAATCGCCACTCATACAATTTTTGACAGTTGTTTTTTCGAGGCTGGAAAAGTTTCGAGGTTTCGTGGTTTTCGAGCCACTTTCGAGCTTAAGGGAATCCCCTAATTATCTATTTTGTCTATTAACCAATATACATAGAATTACTACATATATACATCTGCTTTTGCTTAAGGTTATCACCACTATGCAACTCTTTCGTTTCCCGATTTTGCTATGAATCGTAGAAATAGTATGCTGTAATCCGAATCGTATTTTCGAACTTTCGAAATTCGTAACAATGGCATGCCTAAAAACGAACGAGTAAGCTTTTTTGCGTAAATTTGTACGAAAAACAAACATTCTGTGTCGGAGGAGAAATAAAAGATGTCAATCGATGTGTGTTTGAAAGAAATATTGGTGGTGTTCATTTAAACAGATAAATTTGCCTTTCGCATATGGGCAAATCTAAAAAACAGGTAACCTTGGTGTTTTTTAGCTTTATTTTCACTGTTGGAAACTATATCAAGCTGGTTGCTTTTGGATATAATTCACTGACGTATACTTGAAGCCTCAAAAAAAATTTGGATCAATTCGCCGCATAACTTTTGAATTATAGGAGTTTAAATAAAAAATAATAATGAAAACAAGTGAATTTTTTATGTAATTTTTAAGAGGTGAAAAATTAATTATGCCATAACTTTTGAAGCACACCATATACTGATTTGAAATTGTATGTGCAATTAGTACTTATGTGTACACTTCAAATGTAGTAGGTAAGCAAAGTGTGCATTCAAAAATAACGAAATGGCAAGTAACTCAAAGTCTGTAATTCCACATTTCACAATTTTCAAAATTTTCGGTTTATCGCGTATAGTTTTTAAGGCATTTAAGTTTAAGAACTTTTTAAGTATGTATTGTATACTACAAACAATTACGAATAATTTCATACCTGAGCAAGAGCTGTGCTTTCAGAATAAACCAACTTTTAAATGCAAATTATTCTGCAAACTTGAGCGTAATTTTTATTCCAAAAACACTTTAATTAAAGCCACATTTGGAAAACACGTCGAAACGATCTAAATCTTTCTATAACTGCTAGTCCTTATAAAATTACATATACCTGTAAAATGCTTCAAAAAATTTATCTCTAGAAGTGTGTAAAAACCCTGATTTACTACTCTTAATGATGCTACTTCTTTTAGTCAGAATATTTCGAGAGTGGTATCAAAGCAACTTTTTTTCGACAAATGTTCTGATAGTTGCTCTTACTTAATTGGAGCCTTCTGAATTCAATAGCGTCCTAAGTTTTACCCTATTGGCTCTACTTTTCGAGATAGCGGTACTTGAAACTTTCCTTAAATTTTAACTATTTTATAAAAAAAGTCCCTGGGTTTTGAAGATATTTTACTAAAATTTTGCACATAACCGTTTTTTAATATTACCTTAACTATTCCATAAAATCATCGAAATCGGTTCACTAAAACATATAGCTCCCATACAACTGATTGATCTGAGACGTTGTTTTGCATTATAACTTTCAATTAAACAGGTTAAAATTTAGTATAGGTTCAATTTAACATATAGCACGCATACAATTTATTATTCAGATATGAAGTTAGAGTTATTGCGCAAAAACACATATCTGAGTAATCAGTTGTATTGGAGCTATATGTTAATGTTATTTCGATAATTTTAAGGAATAATTAAGGTAATATTAAAAAACTGTTATGTGTACAAAATTTTAGTAAAATAACTTCAAAATTGAGGGAGTTATTTATAAAATAGTTAAAATTTAATCAAATTTTCAAGTACTGTTATCTCGAAAACCGGAGCCAATCTGGTAAAACAGGGCATGCCATTGAATTTAGAACATCCCAATTAAGTGAGTTCAACTTTCAAAATCTTTCCTCCAAGTTTACAACTTGAACAGCGTAATTTCAACCCAGCTTATTCTTTTGTTTTCTATTTCATGCTTATTCCTCGTCTAACTTTTGAAGCACTTGATGAATATGAATTACACTTATATTAATAGATTTATTAAGAGATTACGAATAAAATGATATATAAAACATAGGTGTGCTCACAAATTTAAAAATTAAAATTTTTTGTTTGAAAGTGTACCTATTTTTTAGATTTGCCCATATACGTATATTTTTATCCACTGCTTTATATAAACGACCAAAACAAAATCTTTGTTGCCCCTTATCGAGAAACTTGGGCCCGGTTTAGTTATTGGTACAATGATTTTCGGTTGTGGTGTCCAAACTCATAACCCGAATCCAAAAACTTTAACATACACGTGTAATTAAAGGATTCACATTTTATTTAAGATAAATGTTTCAAATTTCCTACCACTAGCTTATTAATAGACTCGGGTTGCACTATGCACTTTTTTGCAAATTTCGATGGTGGGTTCTGCGCAAAAATACAGTGGACAGCGTAGCCGGGGTGATATGCACAAGAAATGTTGTATACCTTTGACATGCGGAAGCCCCTCTTCCCCGCAACACAGAAAGGAGAATTCTACTTAGTAAGGGTTATAATTCCTGCGCGGCCGAAGGCAGAATCAAGCGCAACAGGTGGTGGACCTAACAAAGTGCATGTTTTCAATCGCTTGGAAGAAGCCGTTATTGCATTAACTGGATTGAGAACCAGAGCTTTAGGCATAGGAGGAGCTCTGGCTTGTGGTTCAACAATTCAACCAGAAACCTTTGTGAATCTATTGCCATAGCGCCCTCTTACTCTGCTGCTATAATTGCAAATGCATCAGAACCCATAATTCTCCTCAAAATATGTAAAATTAACCAATTTTACAATAAACAAGCACATGATGAGTGCTTTTTTCCTTTATTCAGCTATCTTGGAAAAACAACTAGCTGGCAATGCTGCACATGTTTCCGCAAGGGTTGCAGCATGTGGATTTTTCGTTTTTCGTAGCGTAGCTACGAATTACGAATTACGAAAATTTGCGTTCTAGAATAAGGGGGTATATTTTTTGTATTTTTTCTATCTAGATCCCTACCTTTACCCGTCTTCGTTCTAACTACATTTATGTTATTCTGCTTTCCTTTATCTCCGTTTTTTATCTTTATACTCTATCGATAACAAAACTGATAGTAAAATCTAACAAAATATCGATAACAAAACCGATAAAAGTATCGATAACAAAATCGATGACGAATCCGATAAAAATTCCATAGCAAAATCGATCATAATATTGGTAGCAAATTCGATTAGAAAGTCGATGAAAATATCGATAATAAAATCGATAAAAATATCTATAACAATCGATTAATTATCGTAAAAAACATCTATTAGAAAATCGACAAAAATATCGATAACAAAATCGATAAATAATCGATAACCAAATCGATAACAACGCCGACAACACAATCGATATATGATCGATGAAAAAATCGACAACAAAACAGATAACGAAATATAAATAATCGATAAGAAAATTCATAAATATCGATAAAAATATCGATAACAAATTCGATAAACATATCGTTATTAAAATCTTACCCAATATCGATAACAAACGCAATAACAATATCGGTAAAAAATATCGATAGCAAAATTTTTAAAAATATCGATAACAAAACCAAAAAAAATATCAATAACAAAATAAATAAAATGATCGATAAAAATATTGATAACAAACTCGATAAAAATATCGATAAGTTTCGAAGATATCGTTAGCAAAATCGATAAAAATATCGATAACAAAACCGATAAAAATATCGATTATTATATCGATAAATCCCGGGAATCCCTAAAATCTATAAAAAGTTCCCAGATTGAGTCTCTGGGTCCTATCTATATCCTTTTCTCTATAAGTTCCCTTATTTTAATCTTTCTTCATCTATCTTCATCTATAGGTTTATCCTCATCCTCATCTTTTTCTTTATATTTATCTTTGTTTTTACTTTTATGTTTATCATTTTCTTCAGCTACATATTCCTCTTCACCTTTGCTCTTATATAAGTAAAGTGTTTAAATTTACCTTGGCCTTCATTTTTGCCTATATCTTTACGCATCAGTGTTTTTGTTTTTATTTTTACCTTTGCCTTTATCCTACTTGATTAAGTGTAACCACTCTTTTTCTAAGCTGAATAACGGCAATTGCAAATATCTCGAAAATGTATCCATAAAAAAATTTTTGGAAAATGGGCCACGGTGTCCTTTAACCAGATTCAACTGAATCGGTCTGAAAGGATGTAATTTCCGATTAGACTAATTTAGGGGGGGGGGGGGTGTTCCAGAGTTAGAATACATGAAGTTCAAAATCATGGCAAGTGGCGATTTCAAAAACGGTAACTTTCGATTTTTAGGTAGGTTTTAAATAAGGTTCTCGATGAATGAGTATATATATTTACATATACACGAGTCGATTGTATACATATTTATACATATATGTGCAGGCCCGACTATAAGGCGGGGCTGATTCTGCACGGGCTCGGATATTTCCTTAAATTTAGTTGGAAGTTGAAAATTATAAAATTTTGTTAGATTTTATTATTTAATATTCACATAGCTTTTATAATATCCAATAAATGCGAAAGCGCATGTCTAGATACACATGCAAGTGTGGTAAGGTTATTTCCGTGCTAGTCAAAACTATCGCCAAACTGGCCTAATGTGAAACAAAGAAAGGTTCCGAAGTCAACACGTGTTGTCTGAATGTGGTCATCGTAATGATATTCCCATGGTTCATCAAACACTTGAGCTCGAAGAGATTCGAGGTTATTTACAAGAGGGGAAATTTCAAAAATCAATAGAATACGAGTTTCTTGCATACAGCCCATCTGAGCTTAAAGGAACGCTTTTGACTAAAGCAATAAAAACTATTTTACGCATTCACTTGATCCGTACAATAGTATAGCAAAACAAACGAAGTTTTTCAAAAGCACTGAATAAGAATGTAGTGATATTGTTGAAAATTCGTTTAAATATTAAAAAAAAAAAATGGGTTACGGGGGGGCCTGTCCCTTATTTAGTACCAGCCTCGGATGATAATACAAGTTTATATTATGAAATTAAAAAAGCTAACTAATAAAAGAACACCTATAATGAAATAGGTAATTTTTTCGAAACCAGATGAAAGTTGGCCGTTATAAAAGAAGCAAAAGTTGGCTATTGTAGTAGACGACTACGAAAAAAAAGAAAATGTCGCTTACGTTATTTTTGGCGGTTAGGGCTTGATATTTAAAAGTAACTCATATACAGTCTAATTTATACTATACTTAAATGCGAAAAGGCGGCTGAAAATCGAAAAAGTTATCCCTTTTGAAATCGGCACTCGGGAATACCCCCTAAAATAATCTAATCGGAAATTCCATCGCTCCAGACCGATTCAGCTGAATCTGGATCAAGGACCCCGTGGAGCGTAGCCACGCCCACTTGTGGTTCCATGTGCATATCTTAATAACCGCTGCATCAATTTATCCCAAACTTGGCACAGTTGTTGGGCCTTGGTAAAACATACCAAATGACCAAAAATGAAAATTTAAAAAATCGGATAGAGAAATACAAAATCTTCGATAAATCAGTAAATATTAAAGTTAATTTATTCAAAATTGATGCTTGCAACAATTCTTAACCAAGAAATACGTTTGTGATAAAATTTAGGAAAATGGACGTGGGACCGCCCACTTATGATCACATATATGTATCTCGGTAACCGTTCTACCAATTGGTACCAAATTCGGTATGGTTATTGTGCTTGCCACATAAAAGCAAAACGTTGAAAATTATTGATATCGCACTAAAATTACGGCCGCTTTTCATGTATTGGTAAATTTCAGAAATGTTTGAAACTTCAATATTTCTATATTTAAGGACGCTAATTTACTCAAAGTTGATACACCCTGGCTTACCATGAGCGGTAGCTTTCGGAAAGGTGCAAATATATGTTTAATACTTGCGCCGGATATTTAATGTTCGGCTCCGCCCGAACTTAGACTTTCTTACTTGTTTTAATTAAATATCGTACAGTGATTATTTATTGGACACGAAATTGATCGATTCTTCAAGTGGTTTTGATTAATTACGCCAGGCTGAAGTTCAAATACCCAATCGACTAAATCTCGCAAATGAATCTCTTGTGGCACTAATCTTAATTTTTTAGTCTGGCGAGAGTTCTCGCCCTTTCCTAAACCGCAAGAGAAAACTAATCAGATTCTCTGAAACACATATATATCGAGAGTTTAAAATACTTTGCTGTTCTCTCAGTTCATCCGCCAGTTTTTTTTTAAGTTTTCTAGGATTTTAAAATTATACAAAATTTAAAATAAAGCAGTTGGAAATTAAAAATGAAAATGTGTGAGAGTGAGATTCAGTTTTACATTTTAAAATTGACCAATGTAAAACTTTACAAATCTTTCTGCCCAAATATGTATGTATATCCAATGATTCTTAAATCTAAAATCTTTGTGTAAAGCTTCAGATCGAGCACTTTAATTTGATATATAAATTGTCACCGTACGATTATACATAGCTACATATATAGATTTATACAACATATAGAACCATATTTGTCTCAGAATAGAAAAACTTCAAAGATTTATACAGATCTCCCTCTGTATCACTACCAATATTCGCAATTTTAAAATATTTCGACTCAAATATTTCGAAAGCGGTTCAGTGAATCTTAAATCCGAAAAGTTTGTGCAAAGTTTCAGATCGATCGCTTTAATTTGATGTATAATCAGTGTTGCCACAAAGAGTTTTAGTTTTTTACCAAAACTCTAAACAAAAATTACCAAACTAAAAAAAAAATTACCAAACTGAAAACGACGAGCTGTGAACCAGTTTTGGTAAAAAATTCCCAAAACGGGAACGCTGTGTATAATTGGTCTCTGTACGAATTGCAGATTGCTGGGAATAAGCGCCTTGTTTTAGAATAATATATAGATATTTTTTTCTTCATGATTATATACATTAACTAAAAACCACTGCTATACCACTGCATTGAACCTGTACGATCCACAAGCAGTTAAATTTCCCTCTTTTAATTTTGAGTTAGCTTACTTTAGATCTAAGTGTGCGATATGGTTCCTTAAACTGAAATTTGGTTGCAACGCTGCGCCATTAGCAGGAGAGAATCTTACAGTTTTCTGTGTATTCTGCGCATATCCATTCGTGCGATATGGGGCCATCCATATCCCAAGGGTTTCCTTATTAAATTTCACTGTCTCCTCGAAGCCGCTATTTTTTCTTTCTCCTGCTGCGAAGAAACCATCTGTACCATGCTCATCCTTATACATACATACATACATACATGGGGCGTTCCATACCAATATGGACGGGGTTCACACTTCATGTGTTTGATTTGTTTAAAATTTTTAGGGTTGATGGATGAACATAAATAATAAATAAATATGAAATTTGAGCTGGATTAATACATATTTAAAAACTTTACAGCATAAAAACAAAAAAAATCGATTTAATAGTTTTCCAAATATCTCGAGAACGAGGGGAGGAAAAAATTTGAAAAAGATCACACATACACACATCGAGATTCTCTATGAAAAGAAATATTTTTAAAATATTTTTTTCTTGAAAAATTTTTCACATACAAATCTTTTGATAAAAAAAAAATATTTTTTGAAAATATGCCATCTCAAGAAAAATTTAAAAAAATCACAATGAGTATTGCGCAATATTTAAGTATAGTATTATGGGGTGCACTCTACAATAATTTGAGTTATGATTTTTTTACAACAAAGTTGAGTAAAATGAGTAGAATTTTTGAGTATGCAGTTTTGTAGTCCAGTACATTTTAGTATAATAAAGTGCAAGTTTTAATTAATAAAGGCCTGTATGCAGCTCCCAAGAAAAGCAAAAACTCCATATAAAATGACGTACAAGAAATGGCTAAGAAATTTTCTTGAGTCAAATTTCCTTAAGGCAGTACGCAGTTCTTAAGAAATTTACTACGCTTTCTACTACGGGTTTTTAAAGTTTTTTTGTGAAAAAAGAGCACAAGCCAACCCAGGTTTGCAACAGAAATATATGCCCGTTGCATTATTTCTTGAGGAAAGAGTGAGGCAACAGGCTGTGAGGTATCAAAAATGTCAAAATTCCTTGGACACACACACGAAATAATGGCAATTTTTTCTTGACCGTTTTCTTGAGAGCTGCATACAGGGCTTTAAGGCGTTAATTTGGTTTTTTAATTTTCTTTTAAAACGGTTTTACGCGTTTTCTTCCATAAGAAAAAAGTGCAAAAAGCCGTCAGCGTAAAAAACAAAAATGTGTAAATTTGTAATGTACTCATTTTACTAAACTTTGGTGTAAAAAAAAATCCATAACTCAAATTATTGTAAATAGCACCCCATAATACTATATATATGTATATTAGATATTGCGCAATACTCAGAGCTACCATTGTGATTTTTTTAAATTTTTCTTGAGATGGCATATTTTCAAAAACTATTTTTTTTTTCATTTGTATGTGCAAAATTTTTTAAGAAAAAAGTTTTAATATTTCTTTTCATTTAATTTTTTCAAATTTTTTCCTCGCCCCGTGCTCGAGGTATTTGGAAAACTATTAAATCGATTTGATTTTGGTTTTGTGCTGTAAAGTTTTTAAATATGTATTAATCAAACTCAAATTTCATATTTATTTATTATTTATGTTCATCCATCAACCCTAAAAATTTGAAACAAATCAAACACATGAAGTGTGAACCCCGTCCATTTTGGCATGGAACGCCCCATATATTTATGTACACATGTATGTACATTGTACATAGGTATGTTTTATTTGGGCTTAGAAGCTGCTGCTGCACCACAAGCTGCTGCATTTAAGAGAAAGGAAAAATAGAGAGAATCACGAGAATCTCAGA
>NW_023458564.1:16106250-16109252 GCF_013731165.1 Rhagoletis pomonella | reverse complement strand
AAAATACATTTAAGGCGCAGCGAAGCACGCCGGGTAATTGCTAGTAGTTAATAAAGAAATGGTTAATATGTTGTCTGGAGTAGAAATGGCGTCGATATCTCTGTCGTTTCTGAATATCCACAGGAGCAAGAAGAAGTAGGGGAGTTGCACCTCATGACTTGATACTAAAAGTTAGAGCAGTTGTGATGCTAATCCCTGACCTTAATACCTAGCAAGAGGATTGCTTAACGCATGGCGTATTGAGTAGAGTACGATCTTGCCCAAATACCTAGAATACAGAAATATGCACATTTTTAAGACCATGGATTTTGGGGGATTATTACCAGATTTCTTTATTATTATTATACTAGTACCAAGCACAACTGATACGTGTATCTTTTTTGCAATAAATAAATGTTAAATGGTTTTTCATAAAAATTATTGGTTTTATTCTATATTGCTGCTTTGAAACTCAAAAAAAGTGATACATATTGATACATTTTAAGTCTCTTCTCTGCTACAATTTCTCACAAGCCCGCGATCACACTGGTCGCATGTTCAGGAAAAAGGCAAAAATAGTTGCGTTCCCTAACTCGCAAGAAGTTGCAAGAATTTACCGGAATTTACCAGAAAGCGTTCCCGTACTCGGTTTTCTGACTTCTTTTGCTTTTTGACAGTTTTACAGGTTTTAGTCCAGAAAAGTTGGGGAACGCAACTAATGAGAATACACTAAACTTACTGCTTGCATCAACAGCAAATTTCTCTAAACTGGTTGGTTCGGCTGACTGTTACTACGTTTATACGTAAGCTTTTTGCAAATAAAAATAATTTGCTAATACCTAACTCACTGTTTACTCGATGGTGAAAAATTCTTTTTTAATATTGCCTGATTATAAAAAGGCAATAATATGACCATCGAAAAGGAAAATAAAAATTTAAAAATGGCAATAATCAATACTTATTTGCGTGATATAGTTATTTGCAAAAAAAAAAAATAACGCAGCGTTTATACGGCAAAGTTCACCATTTTGCAAATTGTTATTTGCAAATAATGCGTGCGTATAAACGTAGTATGTGTAAGCCATTAGCGCACACAAGGGGTGGGTTTTGGGGTTCAAACCCCCCCCTAAAGCTAATAACCTCAAATACAATCTGTATCTTAAAACTAAGAATCCAGCTCTCAAAGAAATTATAAGAAATATTTATTATAATTTCTGTTGCTTGAAAAAACGCTTTGCTTTTGCTGTAAGTTTTCATGAGGGAATAAATATACGAACATTTTTTTTCTTGAGAGCTGCAAACTGATTTAAGAAATTTTGGTAGAAGAAAATTTCTTTTCCATTTCTCGTCCGTCGTTTTATATGAATTTTTCGTTTTTCTTGAGAGTTCAGTTAATTTTTTCGGTATTTGAAATATTAAAAAAATTTAGCAATCGTGAAAAATCACCATCTATATCGAAAATCAGAGATCGAAAAAATGAACATAGAAGTGAAAAAATTCATGGAATCAATAAATTTATTTTTACTGACTCTTTTTTAAAATTTTGTATTAGGTACTTTTGAAAGTTGAGCGCATCTTGAGTTTATAGAACTTTTTATTAAACAAGTAGTTTTTAAGGAAAGAACACAACCGACTTCAATTCTCATATTCAAATTTAGGGGTACCGTTAATTTCTTCATGATCCAATTTTCGGATCTCTAAAACAAATTACGGGACGAACCTTGAGGTACTATCTTTCTAATAAAAAAAGGATTATTGAAAACGGTTCACGTGGTCCAAAGTTATGTATTCCGGCGAGATGATAACCTCCCTTTTTTTTGAAGTCGGTTAAAAGCGTTTGAGTTCTGTTAATCTGTAAATAAAGTGCAGTTTATGAATTTTAAAACGTTTATTTATTTATTACATACTGTACATAAAACTTGCATAAATGTATATTAAAGAGGGTATTATCTGAAGCAAATTTTCAGTATTTTCCGGTGATATATCTTCAGAAATAAAACCCCCCCCTAAAATATATTCCTGGGTGCGCCCCTGGTGTAAGCAAAAACGAACTGCCTTATAAGCTAAAGCAAATGATTTCAATTTTTTCTTTTTCGCTTTTGCTGATTTATTTGTGTTAGTCGTATTTAAGCAACTGCGAATGCATTGAAAATAATCAAGCAATTTCAAACCCTGTTCCTTGGTGTACGTAGCAGGTGCAGATTCTTTTCGATTTGGAAGCTTTATACGATTAGGTAACTACAATAACGACTCGTGTTCTCCACCACTTCAGAGCCATTAGACATCAGAATCAATAAATCAATTTCAAAAACACTTGCCAATGGAATTGCTTAGTTTGCATTTTTATTGTGCCAACCTTTTTGGAGGTATCTACTCATTTAATCACATATGTATGTATGCACCTGCAAGATGAAGATAATGTTGACATATTTCAATATGCGATCATGATCTCCCTTGAAGCTTTTAGTACGGATAGAATAAATATTATATGTGTGTATGTATTCATTTTTGTTTGGCTTACCTGGCGACAGTATTCTTGGAACGTGTCTGCAGTAACCGAGGGGACGGCAACACTCAAAAACACGTGTTTTGTTACTTAGAGAAGAGTTAAGTAAAGTGCAGCTGCAACGGCATTAGACAAATTTATTGACGTTTAGAAGGGACTCTCCGGGCGATTTATGAGTTATGCCTTGTATAATATGCTGAAGAGAGTACTCCTGGGCTTTGAAGTTGCCAGCAAGCATAAATGCATACAAACAAGGATGAATTTGTGCATACATACATATGTACATATCCAACCAGCAAAATGTTTGTAAACATATGCGAAAGTGGAAAGAATTGTGGATGAAAATTAGTTATTTTATCGGTTTACTGGTTCTAGGAATTTTTCGTACACGTCCTCCTAAAATAAGCGGCCGAAACGTGTGTATGTCTATAAAAGTACATTAAAGGATCTGTATCTGATAATTTCCTGACGGTTTTCGAAACCAATTTCATCTTTGAACAGCTTCCGTTGTACACTT
>NW_023458564.1:16074283-16106150 GCF_013731165.1 Rhagoletis pomonella | reverse complement strand
TACCCAAGGTTACCCAGGTCCACGTTTTGGTCTATATCTCGAGACCCGGTTACGATCGGCTTATTCGTTTAGGAGCCAAGTGTGTCTATAGGTACATACATAATTTGAATTTTATATATATAGATTGTACTTATTTAGTGGACGCGAAATTGATCGATCCTTCAAGGGGTTTTGATTAATTACGCCATGTGAGGTTCAAATACCCAATCGACTAAATCTCGCTAATTAATCTCTTGTGCCACTAATCTTAATTTTTGAGTCTGGCGAGAGTTCTCGCCCTTTCCTAAACCGCAAGAGAAAACTAATCAGATTCTCTGAAACGCATATTTATCGGGAGTTTAAAATCTTTGCAGTTCCCTCAGTTCGCCCGCCAGGATTTTTTGAAGTTTTCCAGCATTTTAAAATCATACAAAATTGAAAATAAAGAAATGACATTATTCAAAATTGGTGAAAATGAGAATGTGTGTGTTAGATTCAGTTTTACATTTGAAAATATGTACACCCTGAACAAAGAAAATGCAAGTTCGGAGTTAGTCAAAAATCGCGTTGATTTTTGAGAATTTTTTTTTGTTGAAGGTGTTTTGCATTTTTTCCATATAAAGTATTTTCGAAAAAAAAAATTTTGTATGGAAGAAACTGCGTGAAAAAAATCTCCAAACATCAACAGTAATTCTTAGCTACATAAAACTTGCACTTTATTATAATAAAATTGATTGGGATACAAATCTGCATACTCAAAAAAAATCTAAAAAATCTGATTAAAAAGTTGAAAATATTCATGAAAATGAATGAATGAACCATATTTTTATACGAAATTAGCGGAAAAATATTAGAATGAAAATTATTGCATATATTGTGAAAAATTTGCTGTGTCAATACTTTGTTCCGGCAGTGTACATCGAATTATTCTTAAATCTTAAATGTTTGTGCAAATTTTCAGATCCCGAATTTGAAAGTAAATTGTCTCTGTACGATTATATAACATACATATCCAGTGCATCGATTAGTGCAATTTTCAATGGAAAATTAATTATGCTAAATATAACTTTAATATAAATATGTCCATATATAGCAAGAATGATTTCCGTCTTCTCCACATGCATTTATTTTAAATAATTAACCAACTTAAAGAATAAAATAATCGACTCAACAAAAATGCGAAAAGCTATCGGCATTTCGTTGTCTAACAAGACAAAAAATCCATTTACATTGATGAGAAAATTTCTGTTAAATTTCTTTTGCCTCTGGGCTCAGTGATGGAAAATCAAAATTTTAAATTGTGCCAAATTTTTACAAAATATGTGCCTAAACGCAGGCCAATGTGCTCATAAATTAAAATTCGGCGATAGGTACCATTTTCTTTACAAATTATATTTACATTGCTTATTGCATATAAGAGAAACAAAAATCTCACCCAAAAACGTTTTTAATGTGCATTCTTGCTTTTATGAAGAGTACGCTTAATAGAAAGATTTATTTTAGTATACCCTTTATTTTATGCATACTATATATTTTAATAAAGTGTATTTAATTACGGACTAGTCATATATAATATATAAATTTTAATAGATTAATTTATATGCATTATATCAATTACATCATGACTGTTTGGATATTTCTTCATATAGTCCCTTTGAATAAAGGATTTGTTTGAATTCCATTAATTTTGTTTAATATATACTGGAATTTCAATGCAACCATGGTTTATTTTGAATATTTGGGAATATTTGTCGATGCGATTTTTCTTCAGAACTTTTCTTTTTTTTCGTCAGAATTTTATGTGAATATTCATTTATTTGATTTTAATATCTATATGGCATGTTTATTATGCCATGAAAAAGTTAATTCATTGTCTATTGTGTAGATCAGTGGTATCCGCTTCATATATTTAATTAAATTAAAAAAAAAAAAAAACCATTTCAGCACTACCACACTACTTTTCCCACTACCTTTTCACAAAAGGGGATAAACTGGTTACCCGCTTTCTCTTTCCTTCTCAAATGCAACCTTACAAGGCAGTCGATTGACACAAATGTCAATATTTATCCAACCTTGTATTATTGAATCATGATTTGGCACTACAACCGTTTGTCAGAAATAGATAGACCATTTTTACTATTTTTGACCGCTCTAGTCCCCATTGTGCGCTTAAAATATTTATTAATTCTACCCTTCCCGAAATCCCGGCTACGCCACTGCAGCAACGCAAGTAGCGCAAGTGTTGGCTATAATGAATATTCTGACACGAAAGCTGTACATATGTGGCAGAGCCTTAAAGATAATGATCTCAGTTGTAGGTTGACCAAAAATTGGAAACCATAACCCACTTTAAAACAAGTAAAGAAGTATAAGTTCGGGCGAAACCGAACTTTATATACCCGTCGCAGGTATCAAATATCGTCGTTTTCAACTTTCTCTGAACAACCTTTGTATGATAAGTAGAAGGGGTCTTTACCCGATTTCAAAAGTTTTCCATAATATGCAGAGTTTGACTTAATGATATACATAATTGAACCTAGTTAGGTACAAATCGATTAAGTGGCTACCGAGGTACACCTATGTAGTATACGCCCAATTCCTAAAAGTCTATAGCAGTCTTATTTATTGTTAGGAGATTGTCAGTTAATGAAATATCGGAGTTTTCGTATTTCTGAAATTTACCGTTATACGGGAAGCGGATGTAATTTTAGTCCGATTTGAATAATTTTCAACAAATTGCTTTTCCGTACCAAGGTTATTAAGTGCACCGAGTTTGGTGGAAATTGATAAATCGATTACCGAGATACACATTTGTGGTCATAAGTGGGCGGCGCCACGCCCATTATCCAAAAATTTATAATATTCTAATTTTCTGCTAAGTAGTTATTGCAATCATCGATTTTAACCAACCAAATTTCGTTGAGATATCTCAATTTTTGCTCGAGTTATCGTGTACACGGACACACGGACCGACGTACAGACAGACATGGTTTAATCGACTTCTCGATATTTGTCCATATCTATCTCGATTCTTTTTGGCTGTTATGCGAACAAAGGTAATATACCCTTGTGCACAAGTGTGCTCGGGTATAAAATTTGTGATAAAGCGGTGCAAAATCCTCTTACTGTGTATAATAATGAAGTTTAGGCATAGTTTGATTGTGGTCCCTGAGTCACGCAAATCTATATTTATTTATGTACATTAGGCCCACAGCATTCATAAATAAATTTTCCAATGGTAGTTTTTTATTGTATTTATGTAAATCCAGCCAATTGATTTTTTGTGTATGTATTTCTAAATTAATCGTACTGAAAAAAAATACAATTGTGACCAAAAAATCAAAAATGAGGGTAAACCACAATGTAGTTACAAATGTCGTACTTTAAAATTGATTTAGTATATTTTAATTGAAAAGTTCGTCCAAAATAAGAGATTACTATTGAAAAAATTTAAAAGCTCTAAATTGGCCGCTACCTTAAGAACTATTAATGGAAAGTATGCATGATTCAAAGGCAAAAATCATACGAATGAAAAGGAAAAATAACAAGGAAACTGATGAGGCAAAGGTAGCCACATTGAAAGGATATACATACATATGTACTACATAATTCACACATACATATGCACATAGCAGAACAAAGTGCAGGTCTTTGTGGCCGAGCATTCATTCATTCCATTTTTTTAAAATACAGTGAAATAAAGTTGCGAAAGTGTGCTGTAAGGACTGCAGCTACATGAATAGATGCAGCTTTTGCGGATCTGTGGTTCGCACAAAACCATGGAATACTTTTCAGTCATTTATACTTCACAATTTTCTTTCCAATTTACATACATACAAACATATGTATGTATGGAGATACTTATGTATGTACATACATCCGTTTGGTTTTTCGCCACTTCGCGCATTGCGATCCACCGAATCCCGCAACCCAATTCCAAACACACAGCGATGGTCGGACTCCTGCCAGCAATCAGATACGCATCCGATGTGGTACTATTAGTATTACATATGTATGCACTTAAGACAATCTGAGCCTCAGCAGCATTTTAGTATATGTATATATGTAGATTTTCAGAGATCCAGAGAAACAATCAGTTGTACAATGACGGGTGATGGGGTTGTAACCTTCTGCCGCAATGAATGCATCATACACCCGAACTTTCTCGAGTTAATTTCAACGAAGCGTAAGACGACTTTGAGCGACGCTTGCAAAGTGCAGCAGAAATGCTATTGAAGTGCCACTGCTGCTGGAATTGCAATGGTTATTCACACATTCAATCCTCAAGTCCAAGGGCATACAATGACTGGGCAGGCAAGGTAGATTGGCAGAGGTGGACTATCCAATGGTTTGGGGCGGGTTGAAATGCCGAGTATGGGGCGGTTCGTTGATTCGTCAAGCGGAAGACTCCTGGTGAAAAGGTGAAAACCGGAAACGGCTGGCAATGAATGCGCTCTGTTCGCCTTTGTAATTACCTCAAATTGTGGAGCCCGTACGCTGATGACGGCGACGGCAGCAGCTTGCAACCTCAACTTTTTCAAACTTTGCAACATTTCAGCAGTTGTTTGTTCAATACATACAATAATTGTAATGAATTCATTTGACTCCTTCAACGGGGTACTTGACGGAGGTGCGGTCATTGATAATGGGCATGACTTTAGGACGCATCCCTTGATTACAAACTATCGCGGTGGGACTTCTATCTTATTTAAGTTGATTTTCGAAGAACTGTTACAGCCGGCAAGGAACAGAGAACAAAAAACCCCCTAATTAAATCTTTCAGTAAAGTCCGTTAGTAGCAATTAATTTTTTTAGTGCATCAGTTTGGTTTGTTAGTCAGTCGTTGTATTAATGCCACCGAGCCAGCGTAATAAATGGAGGGGATCGGCCCAGAGCGTATTGTCAGGATATCATCTGCCCCGCTCTGCTCAGATGATTTTCAGTTTTTCTTTCCTTTTTCAGCAAATAGAGCTGCAAATTTTTTCTTCTTAATTTTTCATTTTTTTTTCTCTTTTGCTTAGGTTATGTGTTTACTTCTGAGAAAGCAACAACAATAGTCAAGCAAGCGGGAAAGAATGTATTGAAAAAACACTGCGGTACAGGGGTGGCAGTTCGTTCTCCTCAATTGCAATAGTGTTGGTAATTACAGCTGGTACGTGTGTGTGAGTGTGAGCGAGCTAGTGCCCGAGAGAGTGGCAGTCGCATATGCCTGCGGAAAAAATGCAAACCAGGCACAGGGGTTGATTTTTTTAATTTCAGTCCTCGCTGATTTTTCTGCATTTTTTTCTATTTTTTACTCGACTCGTTTCATTTGTTAAGATGTGGTACAGCCAACTACAGACATATAAATTTTGTGGGTATGAGAACATGTACATACATACATACTGACTTTTTGTCGTTTAAATCAGTAGGAACAGCAATGCCACCACAACGGCGGGGGTACCCAAACTAATGCCAACCCCTAACATGGGTGAGCGAGCGATGTCGATGGTAGTGAGGGAGTGAAGCAGTGGAGGTACATGGATTGCCGTTCTAGTTCTGTAGTCGGACATTGCTGTAGTAGTCATTGGCCGTATATGTACGGTGACCATCCGTCCTGTATTATACGGGACAGTCCTATTTTTTGACCCATTGTCCTGGTAATTTATTTATTTTATACGGGACGCCAAATGTTCTGTATTCTTTTAATATCCTATACTTGTCCCGTATGCGGTGTACCGACGGCTTAACAGCTCATTAAAATGGCATGCCTATGAACGAGTTTTAAGTGATGTTGGTATTTTATCGTAATTTTCTTTATAAACAGTTATTATTTTTTAATCTGAATGCCTGTGATTCGAATCGAGTAATACATACAGTGGCCACAATATAAATTAGGACTTGCCATTTTAGTAAGTGTTGGCTATTTTTCCTTAGTTGATTCAATGTTTATTATTTATTTTATGAAAGTAAAGCTGTTTTCATAACAAAAATCATATACATACATAATACCAAATTTCCAACTATGTGCGAAAAAATATAAAAACTAATTCTGCAATGTTTAACCAAAATTTAAAACTTTATAATTAGAATCTTTAGAAAAAAATTTGGTTTGCAGTTTTGTAACTCATTAAAATTGAGTATAATAAAGTGCGAATGGAAAGTGCTGCTCATTTGCTTCTCTTTAAAAAAAATTTCACCGTCAACAAAAAAAAATTTCCAAAAATTACCAACTTAAAATTGCACTTTATTAAACTAATATTTAACGAATTTTTTTAATCAAATTTTACGGGGCAAAAATCGAGAGAAAATTATCCTACAAATTTATGATGTTACTATAAAGATACTTTTTCAGGGAAAACAGTGTGGAAAAAATTTGCAAAATTATTTATTATCCCGTATTCGGCTCGCATAAATATGGTCACCGTACGTATATGTATATGGCAGGGGTGGTAGTAGTTGGTTACAACAACAATAGTAAAAAAAATCAGTGGTCTCCCGGACACATTGAGGGGTAGTAGTGTTTGTTTTCCATCCCTTTAGGAAATGCGGGCTTTCCGCCATGTATGACGAAAATCATTCCACGGAATGATGGACGCATTCCTCTTTGTTGGGCAACCCATTTCTTTTTAACTCATGATGTCATTCGGAGAGATTAGTCCACCTCGCTGATTGCAAGAAGTGTGGGGAAACATTCCACAAAGGTACTCATAACATGAATTTGCAATCCTTCCACAAAGCCTTTGGAATTAATATTGAAACATTTTAGAGAACTTATTTCATTTAAAATTTGTTCGGTGAAACAGTAAGTTGTTGTTGCTTTTGTCAGAGTATCCACGAGAAGCGATAACGAATGCGTCCACTTTATTTCCAAGCGAACGCTTTACTCAAGGCTTCTGTTAAAAGCGAGAAGGAAACAGAGTAAAATTTAAACCTTCTTCGGAGTTTCCGCGAGATGTGATAAAGAATGCTCCCATTTTACTTCCAAGTGATTTTCCTAGTGGGATACGTCGCCTGTTATATTTGTATGTGCATGCATATATACACAATAATTTTAATGAATGGATGTAGGCACATAAATGAATAGACTCTATGGTATGTATGTATGTACATATGTACATTTGTACTCAAATGTGAGTAGATATCTGTAAACTAGAATCGCCATTTTTTTTTTAACTTTTTTTGTAATTATTGTGTCGCTTAGCAAAAAATAGAGGGTGTCATTGCAATGTTGTTAGGGAGTACTCTGGGTGTACTCGGCGTGAGGGTGCTCTCTATGCGCTATTATACCAGTAGAGTGGTCCAGTTGCTCGTCTAAGGAATGTATGTTTTAAGGGTATTCATGTTACGCTTGGAAAATGGCGTTTTGACATGAAATTTTTAATATGTACATGCAAACACGCACATACATACGTGTGTGCATATGTATGTATGTATTTGCATATTAGACGTTTACGGCGGCGACGCACAGTGAGATATTGTGGCGGATATGTATGTAAATAGGAAGCCTTTTGTTTATGGCAATCGATGGACACAACTTTAGACAAAAAAGCTCATACAATCTTTCAAATTGATCTCGGTGTAGCGGCGTTTTGTAGCCCAATTACATGTGTTTGGCAAATGTAAAAAAGTGGGAGACTGGACTAGACTAACCAGATATGTATATACATACATATGTATGTATGTATTGTGGAAAAAATACCTACCTTCATTGGGAGTTTCCGCTAAATTAAATTTGTATTAGTAAAAGAAATAACATTAACAAACTTAAATGAATATGGATTATATATACACTGAAGAGCAAAACTGGAACAATAGAACGGAAGGTTAAGTTTGTGATAATGTACTTCTTCAGTTTATCTACTTTATGGTAATTCAAACTTGCATTTCGCCTTACCGATGTTTAAATAAATGTTTGACCATAAAAATTTTAAGATTCGCATATGGAAACTCAGAAAAAAATTACCAAACAAAAATGAACTGGATTGTTCCAGTTTTGCACCCTCTTAGTATTTGCTGAATTTTATAATTCAAAGAGGAGTTCTGGCTCACTTCCAGCAATTTTGTAATCAAAGAGCGTGGGATTTTCACTGTGAGTGCTTTAAGTGCACAACCCAAGCAAAAAGAATTTAAAGTTTTTGCAAAACGGTCAGAAAGGCTACGCTATAAAGAAAGAAATCATATCGGCCAAATGTTCGTTTTATGGTTATCTAAACAAGCGATAAAAGGGCGAACCTCAGTCTGCAAGATCAAGAGACCACAAAAAATTGCAATTTGCTAGGCTAGGCATATTAGAGGGTCTCTGAACAAGATGCAAGACTGTATGATCGTGCATGAGGGCGTCAGAAAAACTTAACCCCATCCTTCATTTAGACATCTGAAAACTAAATTCGTATAACTTAAACATACGGCCAAAGCAGACCAACCACACGGGGTTTCTATACATTTCGGCTACAGCGCCATCCATTGGGTTCATTTTCTGCAAAACCATTGCTTACCATAAAATGAATACGTGTTTTGAATTTCAACCTTAACTCCAGCGGCACTAATCGGGTAAATTTGTATCAAAAGAATTTTCCATTAACCAGGTACATAGCACACATTTAAAATTTGAACGAAATCGGTTAATAAATACGATTTTTATAAATAACTCTACTCCAGCACCACCTAGCGAATTTTCTAGTAGCATGTAATTGGACCATATATGTATGAAAGATAACCTCCGACAATCTGACGGAACTCTATTCAGTGTTTTTTGAGTTTATTCCGAACAACGAAAACGGCTATCATTTTATGCAAATATGTATGGAATCAGTGCTAAGTTCAGTTCCCCAGCGTAATTGGTTTTAGAGATATATTGGTTTTTTACGTTTCAGTCTGTATAAGAATTTTAGGAATATCCCGAGCTACATACCAAGTAAATGTTAGGTCAGAAAATTTATTTTCAACGTGTTGCCAAATATGAACCAAGTCGATGCAGCCGTTTAGTAGTTTAGTGAAATACATTGTAAAGAGAACTGTATGAAATTGTAAAACGTGACGTCTCAGATTTCTTAATTTTTTGGCAGCAACAACGAAAAGTTTTAATTTTTTTTAGCGAAAAACCATCCACACAGAAATATAAAAAAAATAAGTTTGCTGTTATATCAAGGTGAAATTGTGAGAACGGTCCGTTGCTAACTCTAAATATAAACAACGACGTACTGGAAAAAGTTAATACGTTCAAATACCTAGGAATAATGATCGACGATAAACTAAAACAAAAAAAAAAATGGATTCTATATTTTCAATTAGAGCTCTAGCAATATGTACATCGGTGAAAACTGCATTTAATTCCATACATTAACTTTTGCGTGATACGCTTACAAAACATACAGACAAACATACCGACATTTTATATTTGGCTTCTGTTGATCTAATAAACCCCCTATTAATTTTTCTTTAACATCTATTGTGTACAGATATCGGCCTGTTGCAATTTTATTATTCTCAAATACTCTCGTTTTATACCCATATGGCAACACTTAGTTAATATTATAAATTTAACTGAATTTAATTTTCAAATGAGTGGCAACCCGCTTCAAGAATATTTTCAAAAGTAAGCTTCCTAATCCTCTTTAGCTTAATATTCGTATTGCAATATTTTATTTTTTTTACAAATTTGAATGAATACAATTTTTCAATCAGTTGGCAAATCTGCTAAAAATATTTTCAGCTTTAACATTTGCTAGCCTCTTTAGTTTGATGCCAATATTGCAATATTTAATTTATGCTATCAATTAAATTAAATTAAAGTTTTCAAATAGGTGGCAAACTTCCACAAAAATATTTTCAGCTGTAGGCCTTTGTAAATTTCTTTCTTTTGACAGCCATATTGCACTATTCACTTTACCGTATCAATTGACCTAAACTAAAATTTTAAATACAGGTGGCAACTCTCTAATTTTTTCTTCTATATTGGAAGCTAGATCTCTACCGATACATCGGTGAAAACTGCATTCAATTCCATGTTTTCGACTGATGCGCGTACAAATATACAGACAGACAGAGATTCAAAAATTCTAAAAATTGTTTATTTGGCTTCTGTAGCTTTAATAAAACCCACGATATTAATTTTTCTTTAATATCTATAAGTACAGACATTATATGTATAGATGTAGATATAGATTTGATTTATTTTATCAATTTAATACAATAAAATTTTTCAAACAGGTGGCAGCCCTCTCTAAAAATATTTTCGGCAATATAATTTCCTAAACCCTTTCAGTTTGATACCCATATTGCAATATTAAATTTATCTAACAAATTAAATTAAATGTAAATTTTCAAACAGGTGACAACTCTAAAAAAATATTTTCGGCTATAAGCCTTCTTCAGCCTCTTTCTTTTGGCGCCCATATTGCAATATTCATTTTTTCTTATCAATTTACTTAAACTCCAATTTTCAAACAGGTGGCAACTCTCTAATTTTTTTCTTCCTATATTTTAAGTTAGACCTCTAGCAATACATCGGTGAAAACTGCATTCAAATCCATGCATTCGCTTCCGTGTGATGCGCGAACAAACATACAGACAGACAGACAGACAGACAGACCGACAGACAGACAAAAATTCTAAAAATTGTTGATTTGGCTTCTGGTGCTCTAATAAAGACCCCCCACATTAATTTTTCTTTAATATCTATAATGTACAGACATCGACCTGTTACAATTTTATTATATGTATAGATTTCCCACAGATTTTACTTAAGTTGCATTAATTGGTTTTTAAATTTTAATCCTTATTTACATTTGCCAGCAGTTTAAACTTTCAGAGAAAAGTTCATTTGGCACGCAAGTCTTTTTCAGGTGTATTTTTTCTTAGGCTTTGTATAAAAAAATACAAAAAAAGAGAAAACTGTATAAGGTTGGTCGAATGAATGGCCGTCTTAGTCACCAGTTCCGAGTCTATTCGATTTTTGAGTATGAGGCCTTATTTTGGACAAATTGGGGAGTACAAGGGACTAAAAATGAAGAAAATTAGCCTATGGTTACAGAAGATATGGATCAAATTAACTGACGAACGCAGGTCTTTTTGAACTTTTCCCTCAAAGTTTAAACTGCTGGCAAATGTAAATAAGGACTAAAATTTAAAAACTAGTTAATACAACTAAAGTAAAACCTTTGGAAAATTAACAATAAAATACTTTTTTCGCAAACTCTATAAAGGACCCTTTCATTTCTCAAAACAACCTTGGTAACAGTTATTCGTCGCCACGCTGTATATGCCGCCGGTCTTTTGCGTTTTTTGTTTTCATTTAACAATTGACATTTATAAAAACTGACGGTGATTTTTTTAGTTTCTTTCAATCATAGCGTGTAGATACAAATCTGACCATTTTTTCTTTTTGTTTAAAGAAACATTTAAAATGTTTAGGCAACCAAAAGCTCCTCAAGAATCCAGTAAAATGCGTTTTTAATGGAGCATGATTTTTTCGCCTTTTATCGGTATACATACTTAATGCCTGGTTTGTAATGGAAGTAACGGAACGGAGTGAACTGTCACTTAATTATCTACTGTATGGGCAATGAATTCGAACGATTATAGAGCACAGGAACGCAACGTAAAACGGAATCATCTAAAATCAATAGAGAGCATACGAAAAAACCATGATTGAGAGAATACAAAGGTTGCGCCGATCTCGGACCGCTATTCCTCTTTTAACGAATTTGACAGAATCGTTGTTTGCATGACGTCACACTTGTGCAACTTGTTTACGTTTTCCATGCAACATTTTTTCTTCTTCTGCCATTCTCGCTCACGTTTTGGCATTTCTCTCTCGCAATTGCACCGGTGTGACGTCACACAAAAGTTATTCTCAAAAATCCTCTCTGATCGGCACAATCTAGTATTCTATCATTCTTGCGAAAAAAACAAATAACAATTTTAACTCTCCGTCAGGCAAATGTTTCGATTGGCACATTCGGTACGCATTAGTCTGGCTGGACCCACATGCAAATTGTATGCATTTGTATAGAAATTATGCGCAACATTTAACTTTTAAACTTATTTATTGTATGTTATTCAAATATTTATTTAATTTTTGATCTTTCTTTTGAAAATAATTGCGACAATAGTAACTTATATTTTATTATTTATAGCGTTTTCTTTTCTCAAAAAAAGTTCTGCCCTTTTATATGGGAACTCTTGCTTTGCGTTGCCCTGAAACCTGAGAAAATGTTGCGTTCTTTATATGAGAATGAAACAGAAAATGTACTACTCCATCACAATTTATTTATAGAACTTAATAAAGCTGAATTATTCACTTGGCCTGTAAGTGTTTAATAATTTTAAAGCAAAACACTTATTTCTGATAGGGAAAATAATTGAATTTTTACAAGATTAAATTAAAAATCTACCATGCAACTCTCACCCTCACGTTTATTTGAGGGCAGAAAAGGCAGCACTTTCGCCGGATCAGAGCTCAACCTGCTTGGAAAAGAACACGACGTCTTGTGAAAGGGCTGAGAAAAGAACATGAAAATGTGACAGCGCTAACACAAGCCAGAATAAGTGCATCCTTTTTTCGAGAAAAGAAAATGCTATTAAATACACTAATGGGCTGTTTTTGCTTACGCGTAAAAGCACATTTAGCGCATTTAGCTCTAAATGCTACTCTAAATGTACATTTATCCATACAAAATTCGTCACCTAAATGCAACTAAATGCAACACCATTTTTGCATTAAGAATCTAAACACCCTGTGATCTTCCAAAATTTTCACGATTCGAACATGGGTTAATGAGAAAAAGTCGCAACATTGCATTTTCGAGTATACAGTGGCTAGCTGCGTTTCAGTGATCGCCGATCGAGATTTCATTTATTATTTTACATTATTTGGATAAAGAAAAGTTAAGAAAATTCAATATCGATGTGATGCTGATAGAAATCTGGATCAATTTGTGATCATTTCTGTTTGTTTTGTTTCCTAATAAAGTGAGGAAATTTTAATTGACAGTACCGACAAATGAATACATACATAAACAAATGGTCTGTCATGGTTAAAACAATTCAAATTTTTTTTTTTGAAGTTTTGGTTTAAAATTTATTTTTTCCTTTTCAGTAGGGGTTTTGCACATTATCTTCTGCGTGAGAATTGATCGTAATAGATACGGATCTGAATAAGCGACTGGAACACGGCTGTTTGTCAAAAGCATACGATTTCGAACTCGCGTAAATGTACATTTGCTAAATGTGATAACATGAACGCTCTTCGAAAACGTATGTTCGAAAGTGCTAAATGTTGCATTTTGAATGCAGCAAAAACGCTGCATAACGATCAAAACCGAGTACATGTTCGACATTTTATTTCGGAGGCACACTGCTCATTAGAGCGATTTTCAGATTTTTGTTCATCTAGACTCTAGGTCCTAGACTATTTCTACTTCAAGAAGTTTTGAAAAAAAAATCCTAAATTTTTTGCGGTTAGGGCTCGATATGTCGACTTTTTTCGAAGCTCTTCGTTTTTTCGATATCCGAAAAATTGGAAAATAGGAGGTGTTTTTCCTAACTAATTTTTATATTGTATTGTTACGATTATCCTCGAAACTTTGAGGGTTTTCCCAAATATATTCCGGTTCGTATCTCTGGATCTTTAAATAAATGCTCACGATGACCAAATTGTAGTACAATTAACTTTATTGTACAACAAACCATTTACAATACTCGCCAATAACGTAAAAACACTTTACAATACTCGTTAAAGCAATTACAACGCTTTACAAAACTTGTTAACACAATTAAACTTATAGCTTGCTTATTCGCAACTTACTTTACTTGTAGCTTGCTGACTTGTAACTAACTAACTTCGCTGTTGCGGCGCCCGTATATACATACCTGCGCTCGCCTTATGGCAACTCTAGAACGTTCTGAAGTTTATTGCTCAGTCTCTTTCTCTCGCTGTTCGGAGTGTTCATCCAACTTAACGTTTCTCTTTGTGGAACATTCTACTTCGTTCCTCGAACATTCTGCCAATTTCTCGTTGTTCGCTTCGCGTTGCCGCAGTATTCGCCACACTGCCCTCCCCCTAGCTTTGGATTCGCGTACGTCTCTCGCTTGGTATACACATCCCGCATTCCGTTGATGAACCTCTGGATTTTTACCCTTTCGATGTGCTCACCAGATGCGTCTCCAATAGCCAAGTGAGCCAACCTCTCGATCTCTGAGGCGAATTCTTGTAGAGTCTCGTTAGCGTTTTGGCAGCGATTCTCCAGCTACATCTGGTAGATCTGTCGCCTGTGCTCGCTACCATAGCGTCTTTTCACGGCGCCCATCAATGCATCGTAATTGTTCCTTTCACAGTCAGGAATGGTCTGCCAGGTTTCCGCTGCAGGTCCTTTCAATGCAACGAATAGTGCAGCGGACTTATCCTCCATGCTCCAATGATTTGCTGTAGCAGTCTTCTCGAACTGGGGCTTAAAGGCCTGGAAAGGAACCGTGCCGTCAAAGGATGTAGTTTTTACCTTAGGAGCGCTCGTTTAAGTAGCTGGACGATTCATCTGCAAATCTCGGAGGCGACCTTCCAGCTCACCCACCTTTTCCTCGACTTTACCCTGTCATTCTTCGATCTTATCCTGCTTCTCCTCGATTTTATCCTGTCTTTCCCTGAGTAGCGCGTTGTCTCTGATTAAATTCTCCTGCAGCTGCGTGATCTTTCCATCCAGCTGCGATGACACCAATGACGACAACTGCGACCTCTGTGCTTCAAGCTGTACTTCCATCTGCGATGACATGCGTGTATCCTGTGCTTGCATCATCTAAGACATCGCGGCCAATAATGTGTTCATGTCCATAGCTGTTGATGACGAAGGAGCCTTTTGCTGTTCGTCAACCTTCCCGGATATCTGATGCACATCCTTCAACGAACATGCAGCCTCATCCTTCTGTTCGTCGTTTGCGGATGTATCGTCGGGCTTACCCTGGAAGTCGTATTTGTCCACGTCGATGCCTTCTGCTTCCATAGCCTCTCGCAGCCGTGATAGTAACTCCACTTTTCTTCCGGAGGTTGCTAAATTTCGCTTCTCCAACACCTGTTTGAGTTCCTTAATATTTAGGTCTTGAATTTTTACCATTTTCAAAAGTTTATCCTTCGGGATTTATTTAACAATCCCACTTCTGACACCAATTGTTACGATTATCCTTGGAACCTTCAGGGATTTCTCAAATACACTACGGCTCGTATCGCACATCCTCGAACATTCTGCCAATTTCTCGTTGTTCGCTTCGCGTTGCCGTCGGTTCGAGGCCATAATACAGATAAACTCTTATTTGTTTGAAGCATATTTGTTCCAGCTGAATCCGACGATATCATCTTTGTAGGTAGACTCTGTAACCAGTTAGCGACAATTTTCAAATCGGTATCGGTGTTGTTGACGTATGATATGAAATATTTTTAAGTCAACAAGTGCGATATCGATCCGAAACTTGTTGCTAACTGGTTAACATGCCACATAGATCATTGAAGCTGCAACACGAAGCGAAAAGATGGCCAACTCCCATGATTCAATAATACATTATACAATTATTACATATTATTGAATCAAGGCCAACTCCTATCTTTTTGCGCGCTTTGACAATCAGCCGGTTTAATATTTATTCGGTTTCGTCCAAATTCAAGTATTCATGCAGAAACATAAAACTCAACTACATTGCTGATAATTTTAAAGCAAAATATCTAAAATCCACAGCAATTTTGACGAGTAAAAAAGCAGTGCAAAATTGATTTCTTCGCGTTCATTCTGGCATACCTTTGGCGTCTGGCGCTTTGCTGGCAAAAATGTCACGCAAAGCTATAAAGTTTTATCTGGCATCAGCTTTAGTCTGTTCCTTTGAACTTCGGACTAAAACCTGTGGAACTGTCAAACTACAAAAGGAGAACAGATGCATTGGAACGCAACAAGCACTATCTCCTGTAAAAACGTCAGACAATTTGTTTACATGTCATTGGTACAACACTGATTTGGCTTAAATATCCCTAAATCATTATTAAAAATCTATACATATTCAAATATTTAGTTGGTTACTTCCATTTTTTAACAAATATAAGGTTCTTTGCTTTCACCGCTTTCTGTTTTTGTTTGCACATGTAAATCAGCTGATCGTTTGACTTTTTTCATGACATTCCCACGACAGCCGGTTTTACGTACCGGAATGACTCGGGTTTTACCCGACCAAGGGCTGTTGTCTCGGCGATCTAACCCCGTTTAGGTCGGCAAAGTATCTCAGAAGTTGTTCGTCCATAGGGCTACATTCACAACGTATTCTTCTACTCAGGGCTGGCATCGAGTCAAACCCAGGGCCAGAAATCTACACCTGCTGTGTATGCCAGAGACGACTACACCACAACTCCACCTCAGCCAAGTGTAATGCCTGCGAGGGGTGGAGTCACCTTAGAGTCTGCTCAGGACTACGGACACATCGATAGTGGACCACGACGTACATGGCCCCATGTTGCTCAAACAGAGCAGCCTCCACAGCTAACCTCAGTCCACCCGAGCAGCGTCACACAGTCACCACAGCACACAAACATAATAACACCGCAGACCATACCACAGCCACGACAGACCACATAACACACACAACCGCACCACTACCCACACGCCGCCGCCAACAACTCCTTGTTCCCCCTACAATCTACACGGTATGTCAGACCAGGATATTCCGTATGTCACATGTCAAGTGCAACACCTGCCTTGGCTGGTGCCACTTTAGGGCATGCTCAGGTCTGCGTACCACGCGAGATTGGACTGGGAACTTCGAGGTCCCGTGTTGCGCTGCTCGGTCGCAGACCTCAACTGCGACGCCTCCCGCCACCACCATAGGGCGGCAACCATCACAGCAGCGCACACAGCCAACGGCGGTAAGAACACACACATCCCTTACACCCAACATCATAACACGTCTCCCGAACCACATGAAGCTCCTTCACTTTAACTGTAACGGGCTACAGAGCAAGATTGAGGAGATAACCGTCTTTATGTGTCGGCATGGTATATTGATAGCTGCGGTCCAAGAGACGAAGTTGCACAGCAATTCAACTTTGTTGAATTGTGCCGGGTACAACGTGCACCGTCGAGATCGCGAGCGAGATAATGGTGGTGGCTTAGCGTTCATCACGCACCACACCGTGCAGTATCGTCTTATCGAAGCAGACATAGACCGCAGGGATACCACCCTAGAATGTCAGGGCATTGCTATCCGGTCAGACGATGTCGAGCTCGAAATATTTAACATACATACCCCCTGTCACCTGCTGCCCGGCAGGATATCACCCTGATATAGGTGCGCTCCTCAGAGGTGAAAACCGTATGGTAGTAGGTGACTTTAATGCGCACCACGATCTTTGGCACTCAAGCCTGTCAAACGATCGTAGGGGAACAGACTTGGCTGAGCAGATAGACGATTCGACATTCTGCACAATGAACGACGACGCACCCACCAGGATTATGGGTAACTGCAGTAGCTCGCCAGACATCACAATAGTCAGCGCTGGTCTGATAAACAGCATAACGTGGCGACCTATGCTGACTCTAGCATCAGACCATCTACCCATAGTCATCTCGATTGATAAACGAACCGACTTTGCCTCCGCCAAACACCGGACCTATGTCAACTTTTCTAAAGCTGACTGGAAAGGTTACGCGGAGTTTACTGAAAACACCTTCACATCGCTCCCCACACCAACCGACGTCCACCTCGGTGAACGTAAGTTCCGCAGGGCTATCACTGCTGCTGCAGCCCGCTTCATACCGGCAGGGTGCATATCGGACCCACGTCCAAACTTCCCTGCCGAAGCGGCTGTTTTAGCAAATGAGCGTGATAGCCTTCGTCAGGCCGATCCCGGAGATCCCCGTATCAGGGATCTCAACGCGGAGATTCGGCAACTTGTAAACGTACATAAGCGGAAGAAGTGGGAGGAGCATCTGAAGACTTGCAAATTCACCTCTGGTGTGAGCAAGCTTTGGTCAACCGTGAGGTCATTGTCTAATCCGACGAAGCACGACGACAGAGTCGAAATTTCCTTCGGCGACCATGCTTCGTCGGACCCGGAGCGATGCGCGAGCTATTTTAGCCGGCAGTTCATACTGCATCCTCCGGTGGACAAAGCCAAGCGTCGAGTGACCAGAAGGCTGCACAAACTGCCAACAAATTGTGCCCCCCTTGCTTTCACTTGCGGTGAAGTTCAGGTGGCCATCGGGAAGGCGAAAGCCTCCAAAGCCATGGGTCCCGACGGTATATGCATGCTGATGCTGAAAAATTTGGGTCCTGCGGGGGTAGCGTACCTAACGGAGGTCCTCAATTTGTCAATGGCCACTCTCATCATCCCAGACATCTGGAAGGTGGGGAGAGTGGTCCCACTGCTCAAACCGGGGAAACCTGCAAACAAAGGAGATTCGTATCGTCCGATTACACTCCTTTCCCCGGTAGCGAAGACACTCGAGGCCTTGCTACTCCCGTACTTCACAAATCACCTGACCCCAGCGAAGCATCAGCATGGTTTCCGTAAAGTGCACAGCACAACAACAGCACTTAACGCCATAAACACTCAGATAACTCGTGGCCTTAACCGTAACCGTCCCTGTGAGAGAACGATTCTAGTAGCGTTGGACTTGTCAAAGGCGTTTGACACCGTCTGCCATTCCACGCTACTAGAAGATATAGAGGCCTCCTCTCTCCCACAGAGGCTCAAACGGTGGTCGGCAAATTATCTAAGTGGTCGACATTCGTCGGTAATGTTCAGAGACAAAACGAGTAAGCAGCGAAAAATAAAACAGGGGGTTCCTCAGGGTGGTGTCCTTTCCCCGCTACTGTTTAACTTTTATATTTCAAAGCTCCCTCAACCACCAGAGGGAGTCTCGATTGTCTCCTATGCCGACGATTGCTCGATTATGGCGACTGGGAATGGAATTGATGACCTGTGTACGAAAGTAAACGGCTATCTCTCCGAACTTTCTCGCTTCTTCACTGCAAAGTGTCTAGCCCTCTCCCCTACGAAATCCTCCGCGACCCTGTTCACAACCTGGACGAAGGAGGTCAGGCTACCGCTGGGGATTCACGTCGATGACACACCAATTCCGACGGTGAATAACCCCAAAATACTCGGAGTAACTTTCGACAGCCTGCTCTCCTTCTCTGCGCACTCAACCGCTATTGTCAATAAAGTACAGAGCCGCAACAAGGTCCTCAAGTCGCTAGCCGGCAGTACTTGGGGCAAAGACAAAGAAACGTTGCTGGCAACATACAAGGCAATAGGCCGGCCGGTTTTGAACTACGCAGCGCCAGTGTGGTCGCCTGGGACTAGTAGGACGCAGTGGACGAAGCTACAGACCGCACAAAACACCGCACTGAGGACAGCGACGGGATGCCTCCTGATGACGCCTGAACACCACCTGCACGGCGAGGCGCAAATGCTCCCGGTAAAGGAGCACAATATAATGCTCTGCAAGCAGTTCCTGATCGGGACCCACAGAAGTGGCCACCCGTGCAGACAGCTGCTTGCAGAGGAGCCCTCGCCTAGGCACGTCAGGAGGCATCTATATGAACTAACGGACGAAGTCCAGAGGTTCATTAAGCAACCTCTGGACCCGACAGCCTACAGACAGGCCTTGAACGGCATTCACAGGGACTCAGTCTCGAGTTATGTAGACTCTAGACCTGTGAATGCCGTTCTAGGCACACCACCCCCGGACATTGACGAGACGGAGCTTCATCTGCCTCGGGAGACGCGCACCACACTTGCACAACTTCGCTCCGGCTACTGCAGCAGGTTAAACTCTTACCTGAGTAGGCTGAATGAGGATGTGCCTAATGAATGTCCGGCATGCGGAGAGACCCCACATGACTCGAAACATCTCTTCGCATGCCCGGCAAACCCGACATCCCTAACGACCTTGTCCTTGTGGGCAAACCCCGCGGAAGCTGCACGCTTCCTAGGGTTGCCGTTAGTGGAACTTGACGACAACGACTGAGATACCAACCGATCTGGGCGGGGTTGTTGTAGCCGCTACAACAACAACAACAGGGTGCAAAACTGGAACAATCCAGTTCATTTTTGTTTGGTAGTTTTTTTTCTGAGTTTCCATATGCGAATCTTAAAATTTTTATGGTCAAACATTTAGTTAAATATCGGTAAGGCGAAATGCAAGTTTGAATTACCATAAAGTAAATAAACTGAAGAAGTACATTATCACAAACTTAACTTTCCGTTCTATTGTTCCAGTTTTGCTCTTCAGTGTATATATAATCCATATTCATTTAAGTTTGTTAATGTTATTTCTTTTACTAATACAAATTTAATTTAGCGGAAACTCCCAATGAAGGTCGGTAATTTTTCCACAATACATACATATGTACATATGTATATACATATCTGGTTACTCTAGTCCAGTCTCCCACTTTTTTACATTTGCCAAACACATGTAATTGGGCTACAAAACGCCGCTACACCGAGATCAATTTGAAAGATTGTATGAGCTTTTTTGTCTAAAGTTGTGTCCATCGATTGCCATAAACAAAAGGCGTCCTATTTACATACATATCCACCAAAATATCTCACTGTGCGTCGTTGCCGTAAACGTCTAATATGCAAATACATACATATGCACATACGTATGTATGTGCGTGTTTGCATGTACATATTAAAAATTTCATGTCAAAACGCCATTTTCCAAGCGTAATATGAATACCCTTAAAACATACATTCCTTAGACGAGCAACTGGACCACTCTACTGGTATAATAGCGCATAGAGAGCACCCTCACGCCGAGTACACCCAGAGTACTCCCTAACAACATTGCAATGACACCCTCTATTTTTTGCTAAGCGACACAATAATTACAAAAAAAGTTAAAAAAAAATGGCGATTCTAGTTTACAGATATCTACTCACATTTGAGTACAAATGTACATATGTACATACATACATACCATAGAGTCTATTCATTTATGTGCCTACATCCATTCATTAAAATTATTGTGTATATATGTATGCACATACATTTCCCTCTAGGAAAATCCCGTATGCTTCCCCTTGGAAGTAAAATGGGAGCATTCTTTATCACATCTCGCGGAAACTCCGAAGAAGGTTTAAATTTTACTCTGTTTCCTTCTCGCTTTTAACAGAAGCCTTGAGTAAAGATTTCGCTTGGAAATAAAGTGGACGCATTCGTTATCGCTTCTCGTGGATACTCTGACAAAAGCAACAACAACTTACTGTTTCACCGAACAAATTTTAAATGAAATAAGTTCTCTAAAATGTTTCAATATTAATTCCAAAGGCTTTGTGGAAGGATTGCAAATTCATGTTATGAGTACCTTTGTGGAATATTTCCCCACACTTCTTGCAATCAGCGAGGGGGACTAATCTCTCCGAATGACATCATGAGTTAAAAAGAAATGGGTTGCCCAACAAAGAGGAATGCGTCCATCATTCCGTGGAATGATTTTCGTCATACATGGCGGAAAGCCCGCATTTCCTAAAGGGATGGAAAACAAACACTACTACCCCTCAATGTGCCCGGGAGACCACTGATTTTTTTTTACTATTGTTGTTGTAACCAACTACTACCACCCCTGCCATATACATATACGTACGGTGACCATATTTATGCGAACCGAATACGGGACAATAAATAATTTTGCAAATTTTTTCCACACTGTTTTCCCTGAAAAAGTATCTTTATAGTAACATCATAAATTTGTAGGATAATTTTCTCTAGATTATGACCCGTAAAATTTGTTTAAAAAATTCGTTAAATTTTAGTATAATAAAGTGCAATTTTAAGTTAGCGAGGTAAAGTGGTAAATTTTTGGCAATTTTTTTTTGTTGACGGTGATTTTTTTTTGAAAGAGAAGCAAATGAGCAGCACTTTCCCCTCGCACTTTATTATACTCAATTTTAGTGAGTTACAATACTGCAAACCAAATTTTTTTCTAAAGATTCTAATTGAAAAGTTTGAAATTTTGGCGAAACATTGCAGAATTAGTTTTTATATTTTTTTGCACATAGTTGGTATTATGTATGTATATGAGTTTTGTTATGAAAACAGCTTTACTTTCATAAAATAAATATTAAACATTGAATAAACTAAGGAACAAGTAATTTTTAGCAAAAAAAAACCGATTTCAACTCCCATATAAAAAAAAAAAATATATATATATATCTCATGATCCACTGATCGGATCTCAACCAGATTAGTATGGGACCACCTCTGAGACACTACCTTTCCGATGCAAAAAGAATTCTATTAGAATAAAAAAAAAAAACAAAAAAAAAAAATATTCCGACGAACTGATAACCTCCTCCTTTTTTGGAAGTCGGTTAAAAATAGCCAACACTTACTAAAATGGCAAGTCCTAATTTATATTGTGGCCACTGTATGTATTACTCGATTCGAATCACAGGCATTCAGATTAAAAAATAATAACTGTTTATAAAGAAAATTACGATAAAATACCAACATCACTTAAAACTCGTTCATAGGCATGCCATTTTAATGAGCTGTTAAGCCGTCGGTACACCGAATACGGGACAAGTACAGGATATTAAAAGAAATACAGAACATTTGGCGTCCCGTATAAAATAAATAAATTACCAGGACAATGGGTAAAAAAATAGGACTGTCCCGTATAATACAGAACGGATGGTCACCGTACATATACGGCCAATGACTACTACAGCAATGTCCGACTACAGAACTAGAACGGCAATCCATGTACCTCCACTGCTTCACTCCCTCACTACCATCGACATCGCTCGCTCACCCATGTTAGGGGTTGGCATTAGTTTGGGTACCCTCGCCGTTGTGGTGGCATTGCTGTTCCTACTGATTTAAACACACACAATTTATATGTACATACATATGTATGTCTGTAGTTGGCTGTACCACGTCTTAACAAATGAAACGAGTCGAGTAAAAAATAGAAAAAATGCAGAAAAATCAGCGAGGACTGAAATTAAAAAAATCAACCCCTGTGCCTGGTTTGCATTTTTTCCGCAGGCATATGCGACTGCCACTCTCTCGGGCACTAGCTCGCTCACACTCACACACGCACTAGCTGTAATTACCAACACTATTGCAATTGAGGAGAACGAACTGCCACCCCTGTACCGCAGTGTTTTTTCAATACATTCTTTCCCGCTTGCTTGGCTATTGTTGTTGCTTTCTCAGAAGTAAACACATAACCTAAGCAAAAGAGAAAAAAAACTGAAAAATTAAGAAGAAAAAATTTGCAGTTCTATTTGCTGAAAAAGGAAAGAAAAACTGAAAATCATCTGAGCAGAGCGGGGCAGATGATATCCTGACAATACGCTGGCTCGGTGGCATTAATACAACGACTGACTAACAAACCAAACTGATGCACTAAAAAAATTAATTGCTACTAACGGACTTTACTGAAAGATTTAATTAGGGGGTTTTTTGTTCTCTGTTCCTTGCCGGCCTTAAAAGTTCTTCGAAAATCAACTTAAATTAGATAGAAGTCCCACTGCGATAGTTTGTAATCAATGGATGCGTCCTAAAGTCATGCCCATTATCAATGACCGCACCTCCGTCAAGTACCCCGTTGAAGGAATCAAATGAATTCATTACAATTATTGTATGTATTGAACAAACAACTGCTGAAATGTTGCAAAGTTTGAAAAAGTTGAGGTTGCAAGCTGCTGCCGTCGCCGTCATCAGCGTGCGGGCTCCACAATTTGAGGTAATTACAAAGGCGAACAGAGCGCATTCATTGCCAGCCGTTTCCGGTTTTCACCTTTTCACCAGGAGCCTTCCGCTTGACGAATCAACGAACCGCCCCATTCTCGGCATTTCAACCCGCCCCAAACCATTGGATAGTCCACCTCTGCCAATCTACCTTGCCTGCCCAGTCATTGTATGCCCTTGGACTTGAGGATTGAATGTGTGAATAACCGTTGCAATTCCAGCAGCAGTGGCACTTCAATAGCATTTCTGCTGCACTTTGCAAGCGTCGCTCAAAGTCGTCTTACGCTTCGTTGAAATTAACTCGAGAAAGCTCGGATGTATGATGCATTCATTGCGGCAGAAGGTTACAACCCCATCACCCGTCATTGTACAACTGATTGTTTCTCTGGATCTCTGAAAATCTACATGTGTACATATATACATATACTAAAATGCTGCTGAGGCTCAGATTATCTTAAGTGCATACATATGCAATACTAATAGTACCACTTCGGATGCGTATCTGATTGCTGGCTAGAGTCCGACCATCGCTGTGTGTTTGGAATTGGGTTGCGGGATTCGGTGGATCGCCATGCGCGAAGTGGCGAAAAACCAAACGGATGTACATATGTACATAAGTATTTCCATACATACATATGTTTGTATGTATGTAAATTGGAAAGAAAATTGTGAAGTATAAATGACTGAAAAGTATTTTATTTCACTGTATTTAAAAAAAATGCAATGAATGAATGCTCGGCCACAAAGACCTGCGCTTTGTTCTGCTATGTGCATATGTATGTGTGAATTATGTAGTACATATGAACATACATATGTATGTATGGATACCCTTTCAATGTGGCTACCTTTGCCTCATCAGTTTCCTTGTTATTTTTCCTTTTAATTCGTATGATTTTTGCCTTTGAATCATGCATACTTTCCATTAACAGTTCTTAAGGTAGCAGCCAATTTAGAGCTTTTAAATTTTTTCAATAGTAAACACTTATTTTGGACGGACTTTTCAATTAAAATATACTAAATCAAATTTAAAGTACGAAATTTGTAACTACATTATGGTTTACCCTCAGTTTTGATTTTTTGGTCACAATTGTATTTTTTCAGTAATTTAGAAATACATACACAAAAAATCAATTAGCTGGCTTTACATAAATACAATAAAAAAACTACAATTGGTAAATTTGTTTTATGAATGCTGTAGGCCTAATCATTGGAATGTACATAAATAAATATAGATTTGCGTGACTCAGAGGCCACAATCAAACTATGCCTAAACTTTGGTATTCATACGCAATAAGAGGATTTTGCACCGCTTTATCACAATTTTTATACCGGAGCGCACTTGTGCACAAGGATATATTAACTTTGTTCGCATAACAGCCAAAACGAATCGAGATAGATATGGACAAATATCGAGAAGTCGATTAAACCATGTCTGTCTGTCCGTCCGTCTATGTGTCCGTGTACACGATAACTCGAGCAAAAATTGAGATATCTCAACGAAATTTGGTTGGTTAAAATCGATGATTGCAATAACTACTTAGCAGAAAATTAGAATATTATAAATTTTTGGATAATGGGCGTGGTGCCGCCCACTTATGACCACAAACGTGTATCTCGGTAATCGATTTATCAATTTCCACAAAACTCGGTGCACTTAATAACCTTGGTACGGAAAAGCAATTTGTTGAAAATTATTCAAATCGGACTAAAATTACATCCGCTTCCCGTATAACGGTAAATTTCAGAAATACGAAAACTCCGATATTTCATTAACTGACAATCTCCTAACAACAAATAAGACTGCTATAGACTTTTAGGAATTGGGCGCATACTACAATGGTGTACCTCGGTAACCACTTAATCGATTTGTACCTAACTAGGTTCAATTATATCATTTAGTCAAACTTGCATATTAGCGAAAACGTTTGAAATCGGGTAAAGACCCCTACTTATCATACAAAGGTTGTTCAGAGAAAGTTGAAAACGACGATATTTGATACCTGCGACGGGTATATAAAGTTCGGTTTCGCCCGAACATATACCTCTTTACTTGTTTTAAAGTGGGTTATGGTTTCCTATTTTTGGCCAACCTACAACTGAGATCATTATCTTTACGGTTCTGCCACATACAGCTTTCAGTGTCAGAATATTCATTATAGCCAACACTTGTGCTACTTGCGTTGCTGCAGTGGCGTAGCCGGGATTTCGGGAAGGGTAGAATTAATAAACCAGCGCACAATGGGGACGAGAGCGGTCAAAAATAGTAAAAATGGTCTATCTATTTCTGACAAACGGTTGTAGTGCCAAATCATGATTCAATAACACAAGGTTGGATAAATATTGACATTTGTGTCAATCGACTGCCTTGTAGGGTTGCATTTGAGAAGGAAAGAGAAAGCGGGTAACCAATTATATCCCCTTTTGTGAAAAGGTAGTGGGAGAAGTGGTGTGGTAGTGCTGAAATGTTTTTTTTTTAATTTAATTAAATATATGAAGCGGATGATTCCACTGATCTACACAATAGACAATGAATTAACTTTTTCATGGATAATAAACATGCCATATAGATATTCAAATCAAATAAATGAATATTCACATAAAATTCTGACGAAAAAAAAGAAAAGTTCTGAAGAAGAATCGTATCGACAAATGAGTAGTCCACTTACAAACAGCGTTATGTGATTTTATAATAGAAAGCCATAAATTTGAAAAAAGACGACTACGACAACAAGTAACATTTCATTTGAATCTTTTTTATTATTAGCTGAAAATTTGGATAAATAAGAGCCTTATAAAATTGTAACATAACATAACATGACATAAGATAATATTAATAGTCTATACGACCTAAAGCAGTTTTCTAAGTTCATCAGAAGATGTATACTTTTGAAAGTTTATAAGTATGATAGCGACTTTTGGAAGAAGAGTTGACATGTGATGCTACTTTTTTCAAAATATAAAAAGCTTTGCACTGTGTTGTTAGTGGACATGAAACTACTTTAAATGCTGGTACGTAATTCACCAAAAACTAAAAATCGAAAATATTTTACATAGCGCACTTTGCAAGTGGACTACTCAAATATTCCCAAATATTCAAAATAAACCATGGTTGCATTGAAATTCCAGGATATATTAAACAAAATTAATGGAATTCAAACAAATCCTTTATTCAAAGGGACTATATGAAGAAATATACAAATAGTAATGATGTAATTGATATAATGCATATAAATTAATCTATTAAAATTTATATATTATATATGACTAGTCCGTAATTAAATACACTTTATTAAAATATAGAGTATGCATAAAATAAAGGGTATACTAAAAAGAATCTTTCTATTAAGCGTACTCTTCATAAAAGCAAGAATGCACATTAAAAACGCTTTTGGGTGAGATTTCTGTTTCTCTTATATGCAATAAGCAATGTAAATATAATTTATAAAGAAAAAATTGCCGAATTTTAATTTATGAGCACATTGGCCTGCGTTTAGGCACATCTTTTGTAAAAATATGGCACAATTTAAAATTTTGATTTTCCATCACTGAGCCCAGAGGCAAAAGAAATTTAACAGAAATTTTCTCATCAATGTAAATGGATTTTTTGTCTTGTTAGACACCGAAATGCCGATAGCTTTTCGCATTTTTGTTGAGTAGATTTTTTTATTCTTTAAGTTGGTTAATTATTTAAAATAAATGCATGTGGAGAAGACGGAAATCATTCTTGCTATATATGGACATATTTATATTAAAGTTATATTTAGCATAATTAATTTTCCATTGAAAATTGCACTAATCGTTGCACTGGATATGTATGTTATATAATCGTACCGAGACAATTTACTTTCAAATTCGGGATCTGAAAATTTGCACAAACATTTAAGATTTAAGAATAATTCGATGTACACTGCCGGAACAAAGTATTGGCACAGCAAATTTTTCACAATATATGCAACAATTTTCATTCTAATATTTTTCCGCTAATGTCGTATAAAAATATGGTTCATTCATTAATTTTCATGAATATTTTCAACTTTTTAATCAGATTTTTTAGATTTTTTTTGAGTATGCAGATTTGTATCACAATCAATTTTATTATAATAAAGTGCAAGTTTTATGTAGCTAAGAATTACTGTTGATTTTTGGACATTTTTTTCCCGCAGTCTCTTCTATACAAACAATTTTTTTCGAAAATACTTTTTATGGAAAAAATGCAAAACACCTTCAACAAAAAAAATTCTCAAAAATCAACGCGATTTTTGACTAACTCCGAACTTGCATTTTCTTTGTTCCGGGTGTACATATTTTCACGAAAGATTTTTAAAATTTTACATTGAGCAATTTTAAAATGTAAATTGAATCTCACACACGCATTCTCATTTTCACCAATTTTGAATAATTTGATTTTTTGATTTTCAATTTTGCATGATTTTAAAATGCTGGAAAACTTCAAAAAATCCTGGCGGGCGAACTGAGGGAACTGCAAAGATTTTAAACTCCCGATAAATATGCGTTTCAGAGAATCTGCTTATTTCAGTTTTCTCTTGCGAGTTACAGAAGGGCGAGAACTCTCCCCAGACTCAAAAATTAAGATTAGTGCCACAAGAGATTAATTAGCGAGATTTAGCCGATTGGGTTTTTGAACCTCAGCCTGGTGTAATTAATCAAAACCACTTGAAGGATCGATCAATTTCGCGTCCACAAAATAAGCACTGTACAATAGTTAATAAGGAAATGGTTAATATGTTGTCTGGAGTAGAAATGGCGTCGATATCTACTGTCGTTTCTGTATATCCACAGGAGCAAGAAGAAGTAGGGAAGTTGCACCTCATGACTTGATACTAAAAGTTAGAACAGTTGTGATGCTAATCCATAACCTTAATACCTAGCAAGAGGATTGCTTAACGCATGGTGTATCGAGTAGAGTACGATCTTGCCCAAATACCAAGTTGACGTTTACTACCAGAAGCAATGCATGTGGTTTTTAGAATAAAGAAATACCTATGCAGATGTTTTAGACCACGGAGCACCCCGATTGTGGGGGATTATTACCAGTTTTCTTTATTATTATTATACTAGTACCAAGTACAACTGATACGTGTATCTTTTTTGCAAAAAATAAATGTTAAATGGTTTTTCATACAAATTATTGGTTTTATTTCATATTGATACTTTGAAACTCAAAAAAAGTGATACATATTGATACATTTTAAGTCTCTTCTCTGCTACAATTTCTCACAAGCCCGCGGTCACACTGGTCGCATGTTCTCCTGCGATTCCTCCCAGAGTCATTCCCGATTAGTCGCATTTTTTGCTGGGGATCTAATGCGCTGCTAAATTTTCAAATTTTGCTTAAATAAACAATTGCTTTCGACTGCGAGAATAACGCAGCAAGGAAAAAAGCTAAAGCAAAAATAGTTGCGTTCCCTAACTCGCAAGAAGTTGCAAGAATTTACCGGAATCTACCAGAAAGCGTTCCCGTACTCGGTTTTCTGGCTTCTTTTGCTTTTTGACAGTTTTACAGGTTTTAGTCCAGAAAAGTTGGGGAACGCAACTAATGAGAATACACTAAACTTACTGCTTGCAGCAACAGCAAATTTTTCTAAACTGGTTGCTTCGGCTGACTGTTACTACGTTTATAGGTAAGCTTTTTGCAAATAAAAATAATTTGCTAATACCTAACTCACTGTTTATTCGATGGTGAAAAATTCTTTTTTAATATTGCCTGATTATAAAAAGGCAATAATATGACCATCGAAAAGGAAAATAAAGTTAAAAATGGCAACGTCTTGATTATAAAAAGGCAATAAGAAGACCATCGAAAAGGAAAATTAACCTAAGAATGGCAGCGTCTTGCGCTTATTTGCAAATAGTACCACTAATCAATACTTATTTGCGTGATATAGTTATTTTCAAAAAAAAAATTAACTCGGCGTTTATACGGCGAAGTTTACCATTTTGCAAATTGTTATTTGCAAATAATGCGTGCGTTTAAACGTAGTATGTGTAAGCAAAAACGAACTGGCTTATAAGCTAAAACAAATGATTTCATTTTTCTTTTTCGCTTTTGCTGATTTATTTGTGTTAGTAGTATCTAAGCAACTGCGAATGCATTGAAAATAATCAAGCAATTTCAAACCCTGTTCCTTGGTGTACGTAGCAGGTGCAGATTCTTTTCGGTTTGGAAGCTTTATACGATTGGGTAACTACAATAACGACTCGTGTCCTCCACCACTTGAGAGCCATTAGACATCAGAATCAATAAATCAATTTCAAAAACACTTGCCAATGGAATTGCTTAGTTTGCATTTTTATTGTACCAACCTTTTTGGAGGTATCTACTCATTTAATCACATATATATGCACCTGCAAGATGAAGATAATGTTGACATATTTCAATATGCGATCATGATCACCCTTGAAGCTTTTAGTACGGATAGAATAAATATTATATGTGTGTATGTATTCATTTTTGTTTGGCTTACCTGGCGACAGTATTCTTGGAACGTGTCTGCAGTAACCGAGGGGACGCTAACACTCAAAAACACGTGTTTTGTTAGTTAGAGAAGAGTTAAGTAAAGTACAGCTGCAACGGCATTAGACAAATTTATTGACGTTTAGAAGGGACTCTCCGGGAGATTTATGAGTTATGCCTTGTATAATATGCAGAAGAGAGTACTCCTGGGCTTTGAAGTTGCCAGCAAGCATAAATGCATACAAACAAGGATGAATTTGTGCTTACATACATATGTACATATCCAACCAGCAAAATGTTTGTAAACATATGCGAAAGTGGAAAGAATTGTAGATAAAAATCAGTTATTTCATCGGTTTACTGGTTTTAGCAAATTTTCGTACACGTCTTCCTAAAATAAGCAGCCGAAACGTGTGTATGTCTATAAAAGTACATTAAAGGATCTGTATCTGATAATTTCCTGAAGGTTTTCGAAACCAATTTCATCTTTGAACAGCTTCCGTTGTACACTTCATCGATGCCTTTTCATAGTGACAAAAAAAAAGATGTGAGGCGTATAGTTGTAAACGTGCTAGCTAATTTTTTCTTTGAGTCTGT
Organism: Rhagoletis pomonella; assembly: GCF_013731165.1. Lineage (NCBI taxonomy): Eukaryota > Metazoa > Arthropoda > Insecta > Diptera > Tephritidae > Rhagoletis > Rhagoletis pomonella. Next base: position 16,075,377 of record NW_023458564.1, on the reverse strand, counting down.
TGTTGTTGCTATTTTGTGTACAGATTAGCTTTCTGTACAACAGATTTGAGCTTTTTGAACTTTTTTCTTTGTATACCTTTCGGTTGATGAGTGATCTTGTTGATGCCAGTGTAGTAGAACAGCGATGGGCAAAGAGAGCTTTTGCTCTGCAGGCGCCTATACAAAATGTATACAAAGTTTAGAAGTGTTTTGCACGCGGGCAAGGCAGTGCCCATAACCGGTGTAGACTGATCGCTGTTTTCCTGTGTTTTATTCCTTTATCAGTGGTTCGCTCTGTGAGACCGATATTAGTATACATTAAGGTGTCCATCGAAAACGTTTCTTGTTTTGGAAATTTCAAGACCCTACCCCTTAATTTTTTTCGTTTTTATGAGAAATATTATTGCCTATTTTCATAGATTTTTTAAAGGTCATTTAGAGGTCGCGACCTGTTGATTTAGGTCAGGAATACGACTTTGTAGATTTATGAGCTTTTGAATGACTTAAACATTCATATCATATATGTATATATTTTGCTACTTGTAGCAGTTATGCTGTATACCTGACGAAATATAATCCTTGGTGAAAAAATGTAATTGTGGATTCTTGATCAAGGACATATGTACATATGTATGTATGTATTTGTATATGTAGATAAATTTTTCCAAATTGTACGACTCGACAACGTTGACATTGTCTACTGTAATTTATTTATTTTATTCGGGACGCCAAATGTTCTGTATTTCTTTTAATGTACTGTATTTGTCCCGTATTCGTTGTTTCGACGCCTTAACAGCTCATTAAAATGGCATGCCTATGAACGAGTTTTAAGTGATGTTGGTATATGATTGTAATTTTCTCCATAAACAATTATTATTTTCTTATCTGAATGCCTGTGGTTCGCATTGAAGGAATACATACAGTGACGAAAATAGAAATTAGGACTCGACATTTTAGTAAGTTTTGGCTATTTTTCCTAAGTTTATTTGATATTTATTAGGTGACAGGTAATAAGGTCAATGGAAATAATGTCAATTGACTTTATTTCCCACCCTGGTGCGAAATAAAGTCAATTGACATTATTACCTTTTCAAAAGCGAAATAAAGTCAACAAA
>NW_023458564.1:16053468-16074273 GCF_013731165.1 Rhagoletis pomonella | reverse complement strand
CGCACAGCTGGAATATGAGAAATATTTAAAGAAAGAGTGGAGAAATGATCCATAACTTGCAAAACATTTTTCGTTTCTACAAAAATAAAGCGAACACTATTAAATTGAAGAATCAGTACATGTCCAAAAACCCCGGAGGAGCACTGAAAGAATTCTGTGTTTTAAATTAGCATATTTTGAACGAATTCGGAATGTCTAAGGTGGAAAAGAACCCAACTTTTCTATAAGGAAACAATTATAAAAAAAGAATTTTCTTACACTGTATTTATGCCTCCGCCAGCAGTCAATTAAAAGCAGCTAAGGAGAACGACGACACTACTTATTAGATGGCACATTCAACGAGCCAATGTGCCAAAATGCGGGTATAAACAATTATTGATTATTCAATATCGGAACCGAGATCATATAAGTTAATTGATTGGTTTTCACACACTTTTGAAACACAAATTATATGCTTTTTTACTGCAGACAAGTTGTTGCCTCAAAACACAGCAGAAATCTTCCAATCAGGGCTGCCAACTCTCCTTAGTTATGAGGTGCCATATTGAGGATAAATAAAGTGCCAAAATGTGCCGAATAGAAAAATAAAAGTGCCAAAAAAGGTGTAATTCCTTTTAATCATTCACATTTAGCAATAAAATAAGCCACATTTTCAAAACAAAAGTGCAATGATAAAATAAGATAAACCAGTCGAAAAGCCTTTATAAATTAGAAAATTTTAGTTGAGAAAAATAAGTGCACGCAAAGGATTTCACAAAACTGTATTGAAATGTTATTTTTTTTACAAAAGTGCCATTTTGGCATTTTGTGCCAAATTGAAAAATTAAGTGCCATTTGAAGTCAAATAGGAACAAATGGCACGGTTTGAACCAAGTTGGCATCCCTGCTTCCAATAACTTACAAATATAAAAATGTGAAATATCGAGGGCTTGAATTCATTAATACCCTCTATCTGCAATTTGCACAAAAACTAATTTGTGATTTTAGAAACCATCTGGGACTTATTACCTGTCGTTATATAAGGTAACATTAATATCACTGATGACAGTTAAAGCTTAGGTGGATTTTTATATCAGAATCCCATCTTTGTGAAAAGTGAGCAGATAGGGGGTATTATTGAATATAAACGCTCGATGTTTAAAATATATACAAATTTTATTTCAACGTATACAAAAAATAAATCTACCTTTGTTACAGCACGTCGTGAGACGGGGAAGGGGGGCCGCGCCGTAGCGTGACGTGGTGTGCGCGCCGGTCGCGCTGGGTACGCGGGACGCGAGCGCGAGCGCGACGCGCGCGGTGTGGCGCGCTGACGCGGGCCGCCGCGAAGCTAAGCAAATTTAATGTTTGAAAGAGAAATAACGTCAATTGATTTTATTTCGTTTTTAAAAAGGTAATAATGTCAATTGACTTTATTTCGCACCAGGGTGGGAAATAAAGTCAATTGACCTTATTTCCGTTGATCTTATTACCTGTCACCATTTATTATCTGCATTTTATTGTAAGCGAGCGATAAAAGAACGCTTAACTCGGGTAAAATTTCCTTTTAGCTACTTAAGCAACCCTGTTGGTAGCTGACAAGAAACATGTGATTAGTTTAACGGGATTTGGATACAAAAACCAATTTAAATGAATAATTATGCGAGGTATTTGCGAAATATATATAGTTTATTAAAATATAAGTCTCGTATATAAGGAAACAAAATTGTCCCTCTTCACTTTCCCATTAACAATTCACAATAGAGCAGTTTTTTCACTTCAGGTCGCGTATTTTTTAACCGACTTGACTGAACTCGGATCAATTGCGAGTTTGTGTTGTTGTTTTGGGTGTATTTCGTCATTTAAACGAGTGTTTTTTGTAGCTCGGTTGCAAAGGATGCACCTTACTTATCTTATGAAAGTAAAGCTCTTTTCCTAACAAAAACCATATATACAAATTTCCAACTTTGTGCAAAAAGCTAAAAAAAATAATTCTGCAATATTCCATTAAAATTTCAAACTTTTTAATAAGAATCTTTAGAAAAAATTTGGATTGCAGTTTTGTAACTCATTTAATTTGAGTACATTTGCTTCTCTTTCAAAAAAATGGCTGAACTTTGTACGAAAAAAATGGGCAACACCGTAAAAAAAAACCAAAAATTAATGGTAATCCTTAGCGACTTAAAATTGCACTTTATTATACTAAAATTTAACCATTTTTTTTAAATAAATTTTGCGGAGTGAAAATCTAGAGAAAATTGTCTTACAAATTTGTGATGATACTAAAAGGATATTGTTTCAGGGCTAATACAAATTGAAACAATCAGGCTAAAGCGTGTCTAATTAACTATTATCCTGGAAAAAAATCAGCAAGATGCCAAAAAGTAAAACTGCAGAAAAACGGCTTTGAAGTTTTGAATTTACATATCGTCACCTGAAATGCAAAAAGACGTAACAACATCGTGAATGAATTGTAAAAAGTCATGACTAGTATTTAATTTTTTTTTCATAACATGATGTGGGTAGTTGTAATTCGATGAAATCCATCATATAAATCTACATAAATATTTACACAACATAGAAGAAAAGGTAGAGGTAATTTCTGCAAACTCAACTCCCAATTTGTATTTTTTGGATTATGCCACTATTGAAGTAAATGAGTGATATGTATATAATTCCATATGTTTTTCATGGTAAATATTTGTTGTTAATTTTTTATTAAAATATGAGTTATGTTTTAACAAACGATATATAAATCCAAGTTTCAAACTTTGTACGAAATTTCAATATTTACAATCGACTTCACAGTCGATTATGCTTAGCTACTGGATCAGCAAACAAAAATTGAGTAGTTAATTTGAAGTTTGTGGTACGCCGTAAAATGTATTCTTATCTCGACGAATTGCAAAATAATTATCCATTGCTGGGGAATGTAAACACCAAATTTTCGGTTTTCGGTTTAAAAGCAAAAAAACAATTAAGACCTAAATTAAAAAAAGCATTGAAAAGATCATTAAACAAATTAAAAAAAAAAACAGTTTTTGGAAACACCGATCTTATTTAAACATCCCTAGTTTTGAGTGCAGCAGGTTTCTGTGTTTGGAGCAGAGCTATCTATTTCAAGCCGAGAATGAAGATTAATTACTAATATAAATATATTTCGTATATACTGTTACGACATCCTTATGCATATATGAAGGACACCATCACTAAAAAAAGAACAATACATATCGTTGTTTAAAGTACAAAACCGCGTATCAACCAAGTGCATAACCGCGTATCAAGATAATGCAAAACCACATATGTGACGTTGCATAAATTATTTTCTAGAGAGTAAAAACACTCATATTTCAAAATGATTCTCTTTTTTATAAAGCAATCGCATTTATGGCTAGTATATTTCAGGACGAATGGATAAGGATTGAGCCAAGAGCTTGTGTGAGAAAAACCAATTTTTGGCAGCAAATGTCAGTTACGCGGTTTTACAGAATGACGATACGCGGTTTTGTACTTTAAACGACAATATGTACGTATTTAGACATACATAATTATATACGTATACATAGTGGTGGTCAAAATGGATGAATGGTATTTAGTTTTTAATATTTACAATGTTTTTCAAGCTATAATTTTTTTGATATATTTGTGTAAAAATATGGTTCATGCTTTAAAAAAAACTATGTAAATCACACTTTAAAACTTTATACAGAACTTAGAAAAATTCTAAAAAATGTTATCTAAATCTCGAGCTTTTTAACCAGAATCTTTAGACACTTAACAAGCTTGTAAAATTGTAGTAAAATTAGTGCATGTTTTGGGCGGCTGTAAAATCGCATAGATTTTTAATATTTATTTTGCTGACGGGTTTTTTCATATAAATAGCGAAATTTGGCATTGACTTTTTTATTATTTCCGCAAACGCATGTTTGTATGGAAAAAGTGCAAAACGCCGTAAAAAATATATATATTAAAAATCCATACGATTTTTAAGCCGCTTAAAACTTGCGTTTATTTTACTACAATTTTACAAGCTTGTTAACTGCATACCCACAAAATTTTCCGAAAATTCTGGTTAAAAAGCTCAAAATTTAGATAAAAATTTGTGGAATTTTCCTAAGTTCTGCACAAAGTCGAAAGTGTGATTTATAGAGTTTTTTTTAAAGCATAAACCATATTTTTATAAAAAAATATCGAAAAAATTTTAGCTTGGAAAACATTGTAAATATAAAAAACGAAACGGCATTCATCCATTTTTGCCCGCCACTGTAAGTATAGGGCGAATAGTATTGAGAGTAGGAAGTGTGGTAATAAAACAGACAGAGCAGCAAGGTGCTACATACAAAAATAACAACAGTTGTGTTTATTTGGGTTATCCAGCTCAGTATCACGATCATTTCCCACGGAAGCGGTCTGGATCATTCTTATTGGAGTTGGCAGCTCTAATTTTATACTACTAGCACGAGGAACACGAAATTATAAAAATGAACTCAGTAAATGGGGAAAGGTACATTTAAACGAAATAATATTCACTTAAACAAATATTTAGAACAAAGGAAATTTATGTGAAGCAACTTAAAAAAAAGCAATGGAAGAATACATATATGTTTGTGTATACATTCATTTGTCAGTGCTGCCAAACCGCACTGCCATATTATCAGAGACACAAACCAAAAAGAGCCGATCATAAATTGAACCACATCTCTATCAGGATCATATCGTTGTTGCACGCAAATGAAATTTTTTATCCGGATCCCGATCATTGCCCACGGAAACACAGCAAATAAAATAACACATACCTACATACATTCACATATACATATATTTAAATATAACAGATTCAATTACATACAAGAGTACATTTATATCACAAAATTGGGTATGGTCAGGCTCGACTACGTGTAAGTTTCCGTGAAAAAATAAAAAAAACACAGCTGGCAAATCCCTTAACTCTTTACCCAAGTAATTTACGCTGGGTCATTGTCCTAAGAATATAAGGTAATTAACATGCGAAAAGGTCGAATTCTAATTGCATACTTAATTAGTCGCCGGGTAAAGGTCATGGCCATAATGCCGTTGAAGCTCTGCAGCTCTTGCCTGTTGCCACGCGCTCGACCGCTAGCCGAAATCTGGGTCATTGTGCTCGCGAAATGAACTGGACTGGCATCAGCGAAAAGGGTTAAAATCTTAAGCAGATTGAGTATTTCGGGCGCACGATAGTCGATTGCCATTAGCTGCCTGCTCGCTTTCAACTAAACGTAAAGACTTACACATTTGAAGCCAACTCGCCGGAAATTAAACTTTAAAGAAACTGAGTTGGGTTGTTCGGTTGGTGTGAAACTTTTCTACAATCGTTCTACTTTCCAATCTAATTAATAAATACCAAGAGATGGCTGTTTGAAGATACATAATCAATTATCCAGACTGGAGACCTACATATGTAACAACACCCCAATCGTCAATGAGAGACGTTCTCGTCCTTCATCCAGCGTTTAAAGCGTTTAGCTGGAATTGAACATGTTGAAGGATTTTTCTGCTATCGTCCATGCTTACCAACATTGTCTGTGGCAGCGTGCAACAATACATAGCCTAATTTTGTTCATTCTCTGCACCAGCGCCACCGACTGAGTTGAATGCCCATGCGAAGGGATGCGGCGCGCTGCTGGCCGTTTCATATGTCAGCCGTGCCGCTGTGAGATTTGAATTTAAATCAGTTTTGACAGCTTTAACCCTTAACCCTTTTTAACGACGTCAGATGCTGGCGAATGTGCTTATTTAGAGGGGTTGAGATGGTCGGCACATTGGTCGGACATTCGGTGCTGGCCCTTCGCACTATTTTTTAAGCGACAACCAAAAGATGAACGGTTGGTCGCGCTTACTCGTATCCTGTTGTGAGGGAATTTACTTCTTTGCATCTTTTTTATGGACTTCCATCAATGCAATGCTTGGTTTTGTTTGCTGAAACTCGACTGTTTGCTGTACCTTTTTTGATTTTGCCCTGTGATCTGTAATTGCTTATTTAAGTGCGGCATTCGTTCTTTTTTCGGGATGTGAAAAATAGAAGAAATTGGCGGACATAAATGCGCAAAAAATGAGCTGATTGCAGTTAAAAGGCCCGACAGTAGAACTATGAAGCCGGTAGCGCGAAACAATGGAGCTCCGTGTGTCCATAGCGAATCGTTGTAAATGCAGGATAATATGTATATGGAAATACGTATTTAGGTATGTACATACGTAAGTATAGTACGTAAAGTGAAGGGTTGAGCCTGATTTTGATGTTTGTTGAGTAGATGTGTATCTGATAGCATGCATAGCTTACCTACTTGGTAAATTTATAGCGTAGCATACAGGACAGATGTCCGTATTGGCCGGCGGATGGATAGACGGACGCACGGACGAGCAGCACAGTACGTAAAAGCAAATAAAAATTTATAAAAAAAAAAAAATAAGAGCAAATATGCTTAGAGGTTTATTAAAATAGAGGAGAGTAAATGTACATACATGCATATGTATGTATTTACATATCTGAATATGGTTGAACATTAGGAATGTTAATCCCGGGATACTGGGATCCCGGCTTTTTTTAGGTCCCAAAGGGATTTGTAATTTGCACTGGTGATAATAATAGTAACTACTTTTTTTTGCCGAGTATTGGCTATATTCCGTTTTTTTATTTAATAAATAATATTTTTTATGAATGTCTAGCTCATTATATATATAACACCGTGCGATAGAAAATATTACACACAAAACCAATATATTCGCAAAACCATGGCCAAATATAGTAAAATTGCGTTTTTAATTTGTCACTCTGACGTCAGGAATTCAAAAATGATTTGAGAAATTCAGTGAAATGTGCTTAGAGAAGATGTATGGGTATCAAATTAAAGAGGAAATTCTGGAGAATTTAAACAGATTCAATTTTTTGGTGCATAAGGACTGGTAAGTATTGAAAACGTACTTTTAAAATTTTATACGTGAAATTTCGCAATATTTGTTTTTGAAAAATCTATTTGATAAGGTGGCCGCTGTGGTGTAGTGGTAAGCAGTGCGCGCTTTCACTAAGCATAGCGGTCGCCCCTCGGCAGGCAATAGCAAACTTCCGAGTGTATTTCTGCGATGAAAAACAGCTCTTCATAAAAATACAATCGCCGTTCAGGGTCGGCGTAAAACTGTGGGTCCCTACCCTTTGCGCGACAACATCAAGGCGCACGCCACAAATCGGAGGAGAAGCTCGGCCAGACACTAACATATGTGTAAGCGCCAATCTATTATTATTCCCTACAAGACGCGATTGACAGAAACTCTAACACATTCACAACGAAAACTAATACATACGCAAAATTTTAAATGTCAGTTTGGCCCTGTAGTGAATGACTGCCTTTGATCGATCAAGTGAGTGGCAATACTGATAAAGTAACGGTTGTTGGTTGCCATAGTAACCGCAAGATTCACTCGGGCTGCGTTTTGTGCTCAAGAAAAGTAGTTGTACCTACCAAATAATGTCGAATATTGAAGTACTTGGATACAATTTTGAACTTAATTAGTTTAAACGATAATTTGATGATTATTCGACCCTCTCGTAGCAAAAGTAAGTAAAAGTAAAGGGTTTTCTTATGGTATGACATAGATTTTTATATTTAAACGTAATAAATAAAACCGTATTATAAAGTACTTGGTACTAAAGAAGTTCAAATGCGCACATCAACAGATAAAAGAAAGACGCGAAACGAAAAGATGCTCAAAGTGCGGTGGAAAAATAAAGATAAGTTTTATAAAATATTTCATTTAAAATGAGCTTTTAATAACGCCATGAGAAAGAAAACTGATTTATGAATCCAATATTAAAAATTTTTATCGATATCGCCAGTTCTCTACCACTGCAGTCCTATTGCGCTTGGATTTAAAAGAAACAAAATTAAAAGATCCAGAGTATGCATAAGCCATGTTAATGAATTATATTATCGAATATATATTTCACGTTTTAATTGCTGTACATAAATTTTTCAAAAGGTCACTTATATCATAAATATAAAAGGTGTGAGGACGTAGCCAACGGAATTTCTGCTTCTTACTTGGCGCTGTAACCGCCTAAGCGATTTTGGCCGAGTTCAGCAAAGCACGCCAGTCGTTTCTCTTCTGTGCCAACTGACCAATTGGAAACACCAAGTGAAGCCAAGTCCTTCTTCACCTGATCTTTCCATCGCAGGGGGGCCTCTCTCTTTCTCTGCTACCACCAGCGGGTTCCGCGTTGAATACTTTCAGAGCTGGAGCGTCGGTGTCCATTCGAACGACATGGCTAAGCCAGCGGAGCCGCTGTATTTTGATTCGCTGCACTATGTCCATGTCGTTGTAAAGCTCATACAGCTCATCGTTCCATCGTCTGCGGTACTCTCGAACACTCCAAGAGCCGCCTCATCGGATGTTGTCATTGTCCATGTTTCTACGCCATATAGCAGCACGGACATGATGAGTGACTTATAGAGCGTGGTTTTCGTACGTCGAGAGAGGACTTTACTCCTGAATTGCCTACTCAGTCCAAAGTAGCACTTATTGGCAAGAGTGATTCTGCGTTAGATTTCCATGCTGATATTATTATCGGTGCTAATGCTGGTCTCCAATTAAACGAAATTCTCTACTTTTTCGAAATTGTAACTGTCAACAGAGACGTGGGTGCCAAGGCGCGAATGTGCTGACTGTTTCTTGTCCTCGTTTACCACCAGACCCATTCGCCTTGCTTCCTTATCCAACTTGGAAAATGGAGAACAGATTTCGCGGTTTCTGATACCGATGCTATCGATGTCACATGAAAGGGAGTCTCCCTGTCTGAAGCCCCGTTTGGTGCAGAACGGCTCGGAGAGGTCTTTCCCAAATGTGACAGAGCTGGTGGTATCGCTCAACGTCATTATACGCAGCCCTAAGAGTTTTGAGGGGATTCCAAATTCAGACATAGCGGCGTATAGGCAACTCCTTTTAGTGCTGTCAAAAGCGGCTTTAAAGTCGGTGAGTGTCGATCCTTTTCTCGCGGGTCTTTTCGAAGATTTGGCGTTTTGTGAATACCTGGTCTATGGTGGATTTGCCAGGTCTAAAGCCACACTGATAAGGCCCAATCAGTTCATTGACGGTGGACTTTAGTCTTTCACACAATACGCTCGATAAGACCTTGTAACCTATGCATAGAAGGCTGATCTCGCGGTAGTTGGCGCGAATGGCGGGGTCACCTTTCTTGTGGATTGGGCAGAGAACACTTAAATTCCAGTCGTCGGGCACGCGTTCATCTGACCATTTTCTGACCAAGAGTTGATGCATGCACCTTATCAACTCCTTGCCGCCGTACTTGAATAGCTTAGCTGGCAGGCCGTCAGCTCCAGCAGCTTTGTTGTCTTTCAGCCGCTATTCGTAACTCGTTATAGTCAGACGGTGGAACGTCGACTTCGTCATCATCGACTGCGGGCTCGGGTTCTTCTTCTCCACAACTTTCCGTCCTGCTACCATTCTGTAGGGCGGAGAAGTGTTCCCTCCATAATTTAAGTACGCTCTGGACATCGGTTACTAGGTCGCCATTGCTGTTCTTGCAGGAGTACGCCCTGGTCTTTAAACCTTCCGTAAGTCGCCTAACTCTCTGGTAAAATTTTCGGGCATTCTTCCTGTCGGCCAACATTTCAAGCTCTTTGCACTCACGTATTTCGGCCTCTCTCTTCTTATTGCGGCAAATACGCCTCGCTTCCCTCTTCAGATCCCTATAGCGGTCCACATAGCATATGTCGGTTTGTTGAAGAGTACTCTCTGAGAGCAGGTGTGAGAGTCGAGTACCGAAAGCACTGACTGTTTGTTGTGATTGCAGCTTTTCGACGTTAAGCTTTCCTTGCACATTTGAGCACACATTTTTTGCTGCACAGAGGTGGGTGCGTATCTTGGCTGCAACAAGATAGTGGTCCGAGTCGATGTTTGGGCCTCGGAGTGTGCGTACGTCTAAAACACTGGAAGCGTGCCTTCCGTCTATCACAACATGATCGATTTGGTTTCTCGTTTTTTGGTCCGGAGACAGCCACGTAGCATGATGGATCTTTTTATGCTTGAAACTAGTACTGCATACTACCATATTTCGGGCCCTGGTTCCAAAGATCCCTTCCTTGCCCACCCTGGCATTGAAGTCGCCAAGCACGATTTTGATATCATGACGGGGCAGCTGGGTTTCGCAACCAAATACACGTTTATATAGCGAGCCGCTTGCACCCGACAGACACCCGCTTGCAGCCGCACCTACTGGTGAACAGACGCTGCAGACTTCAGTGAGGCCTTAAACCGAAAAAGGCGGCACCGACACTCCCTCTCTTTCTGCCGTGACCCAAGGCTCCACTCGGATTGGTTACCGCATCTCGCACATGGGTTGCTCACGTTGCCCAGAGTGCGCGAACGAGGACGCAAGAGTCGGGATTAAGTATAGCCATGCAACTGTAACGGCATACCCAGCGCAACGACTATACCCCATTGCACTCCATTACATAATTCGCCATACAAGATTTTGAGAGCGAATTACCTTATTTGATTGAAATTCAGATCCAATTACCATGCGAATTACGAACAAATCGCTGCCGTCTCTAATTTTTATCAGAGATTTATCGAAACCAGTTTACAAATCAAAACTGACACTTTATCTGAGTATGAAAAGTAAAGTTTATAGATGTGAGCATCACCAATTTAATACGAAAACTTATAAATTTTTAGCAATAACTTACATTTTGCATAAAATGGGGGGGGGGGGGGGGGGAACTAAACACAGAGTTAGAGAACAGTCAAATCGAATTAAGAACGTGCCCGTGGAAATGGAGTAATTCGCGATTGTAATTGAATTGAAGGAGCGACCAAAGTATTCACGGTGCCGTGGGAAAGCCCTTTACAACACTGAAAAACTAGCTATCGACGCGTCTTTATAGGCGAAAATTATTGCCTACCATATGTTATTTTATTTGCCAAATATGTATAAGTTTTATCAGTGGATATATTTGTGTGCGAATTTTTTTTAATCTTGATAAAAGCATCGGAAAGATGACTTAATGCTTGAAATACAATACCGGCGAACGGCAAACTTCGCCGAATTGGGCGATGTTGTCGCTCACCGTTCGCCCAGCTATTTCGCCTACTTAAACAGAATTAGAGCGGTAGCGAAAACAGCTGATCCCATTTGGTCGCCTTTATAATTTGGGTGACCATATTTAGAAAAAACTAAACCATATTTAGAAATGAGGAAATAATAACAAATATAAATGTAAACAAAAGAAAGATTATTATAAATAATTAGTTTCAAGCCAGATTTAACGAATCCACAACTATACTTTTCAAACAACAAAAAAAAAATCGTGTTTAGGTTGTTTTCTTTTAAAACTTTGAAAGCAAAAAAGAAATACGGCCACCTTTGGCACACACAGCTGTCATCGCCCAGTATGGCGATAGAAATAAATCTATCGCCATGAAACGCCGCCAATCGAACTTCGCATTTCGCTTTGGCTGTGTTCAATTTCATATGCTTGCGGGTGTTCTAATTTTGATAGCGCGTATTTCGCTGTGGTGAGTTCGCCGTTCGCCGGCATTGTATTTCAGCTATAAAACAAGTATGTTCGTTGCATTGGAGCGCAAATACCTATGCTTAATCCGTAGAACGCATAACCGGGTACCAATTTTGAACAGCTGTGGCTAAAGTACCACTACTTGTAGAGCTTTGAGGCTTCGGGCCTAGGAAGACTAGGTAATTTCTGCGTCGTTTGAGTGGTCATATATATATTTCGGTTCTGTGGTACCACGCCTATAAGCTTCTAAAGCCGACACCTACGCAAACACATGGTTTTTTGCTTTTTTTTTGTAGACGCTACTTGCTTTTAGCATTTTTTACGTTTTATTTCCTGTACGTAGAACAAATATCCAGCTACTCGCTTTTTCGAACCTTTTGATCACCGTTCACCACGCAGTTGCAAAAAATGATAATTCTGCGTGCGGTTCTTGCAGCTCAAGACTTCCAGAGTTTACACGAGTTATGGTCTGATTATGCATACTTCGCATAACTTCGCACAACTTCGCATAAACTTCCAACTGTAATTTCGTATGTACTTTGTATGTATTTTGTATGTATTCCATTACCCAGAAATTAGCAGAAATTTTAAAAACTTAGCGATCTGTTGAGTTTAGATTTTGCTTCACATTTTCTTAAGTCACACTTTTAGTGCACTGGTACAAATGGTTTTGCGAAGTTATGCGAAGTATGCATAATCAGACCCTTAGTAACTGAACACCCATTCGGAAGCGAGGTAATCTGAGAAGTCACACCCCACGTAATGGGTTGTGCGATGGGCTTTGGACCCAGGCTCGGATAAGAACCTCTTTTCTGACGACCATGACAGACGTATAAAAGACTACGAGTGAGACCCCGTCGCGGAATACGGTCGTTCACCTTAGTCGAAGACCGTCTCGCTGCAATCCGGATCAAAGCGAGAGTTTTCAAGATCTGCCCTCGCCACGATAGCAAAATCGTGTTTGGAGATATCGAAAAATTTCACAACGGATTGTCTGATAACGAACCGAGACGGATTAACTTCGTTAAGGACGAAAATGGTAGTTTGGAGTGCTAAATTTCAAAAAAGTCTCCGATTCAGATTTTTTGAACCGTTAAAAAATTTATAAAAAGGGGCATTTTTTTTCTGGGCATTTAATTTCATTTAATACAATGACAAATAAATTATTTAAAAATAAATAGTCAAAACTTGTCAATATGTGACGGTCTTATAATTATTCAACGCTGTTTACTATTAATTCGTTTGGCTTGTGTTTAGAGAAACTTTGAATTGTTTATTTATTGGTTATTTATATGTTAAAATAAATATAAAATAAAATGTGTTTGTGTGGAGAATTTGTCCCCTGGAATGTTAAAAAATTCTGGTCACCTTAATTTATTTATTTTTTTTTTTTATGACGAGATGGTTTTTTTTTGAGAGAGTCAACAATTTTTTGTAATTTGTTTTCGGAAACTTATGATAAGATACATATATATATTTAGTAAGGTGTTAAACATCGGGTTTTGTAAAAATTTAAATTTTATTGCAGATTCCGATAGAACACCTATACCGGTATAATATTTGTACGGTAAGATTTTTCTTTAAGGCGACAAACCCCTAGAAATGGGCGTGGAAATTGTAGGACTAAAGTTAGCAAAACGAAGATTTTATTGCGGATTCCAGAAGAATATCCCCTCGTTCACAACATTTGTTCCGGAATATAGATATTCTGCCGAAATCCACAATAAAAGCTAAATTTTTGAACTTTGGTTTTAAAGTTGCCACACCCATTTTTAGAAGATTCTTTGAAAAGGCGAATGGGAGAAATAACATAATTTTTTATGACTTCCCTGCAGAAAAAAATTGTCAATTGATAAAAAATAATCCAGTTGTAGTTAGCTTTTTTGCGGGATTTCTATAAAATATATAACTTGTAGTTAGCTACAAAAAGCTAACTTGAAACTAGTTGACAAGAAATGCAGGAGATTGTTTTACTTAAACGCGTTTCTATTTAAATATCCTGCACTTCGCAAATACTTGTTCGAATTAAGGTCAAATAAAAAGAAGATCGAAATTTCATATTATCAATTTGAAGTTATGTCTGACGGATACGGAAATAAATATGAAATGTAATAAAATAAATAAAGTAAAAAAAAAAAAATATTTTGTTTTTCCTATTGCTATTTTATGTCCAAAAGTAGTTAGTTACATCAAGTGCAGAGGTAACCACCCGTGACTATTTCGCGGCTATCGCCATAGAAATATAGTTAGCTTTCGTCAAAGAAAACATACAGATAAGTTACTTTTAGCTCCTTCCTAGTCAACTTAAAGTTAGTTTATAGTTAGATAAATTTCCTGCAGGGTTGAAAAAGAACAGCTCATCTAAGTACCTTTAATTTATTAACTCAGTTTGAATATTTTCTTCTTATTCCGATTACCTCGACTTATTCTCACTTCTTAAAAGCACTCGAAATATAGACAAAAAGCTTAATTTGAATAACGAATCCGACTTTGCAAATAATTATCCACCAATTCCCATGCCCTAGGCGTCCGACAATTTTAGGATGCAGTGAAATAAACGCGTAATAGAACAGCCAGCGAACCGGAAATTCAAAGAAAAAATAAAAATAGCAAACGCCCCAACGGACCATCATAATTGCGGTTTGTTTTTTGTCTGCTTTTTTTAGAGAAGCGCAGCCGCACCCAACGTCGCCTGCGAAGAGTCACACAAAATATATGTACCTCCTTACATATGTATGTATGTATGTACATTAGACCACGTGGAAAAAAGTAAAAAAGAAAAATATCGATAGCAAAATTGTAAAAAATATCGATAACAAAATCGATAAAAATATCGATTAACATATCGGTAAGTTCCGAAGATATCGTCAGCAAAATCGATAGAAATTTCGACAACTATGTAAATCGATAAAAATATCGATAACAAAACCGATAAAAATATCGATAAATCCCGGGAGTCCCTAAAATCTCTGAAATCCCAAAATAGTTCCCAGATTGAGTCTCTGTGTCTATCTATATCCTTTTCTGTATAATTTCCTTTATTTTAATCTTTCTTCATCTATAGGTTTATCGGTATCCTCATCCTCATCTTTCTCATTATATTTGTCTTTGTTTTTACTTTTATGTTTATCATTTTCTTCATCTACATATTTCGATTCACCTTTGCTGTTATATAAGTAAATTGCTTAAATTTACCTTGGCCTTCATTTTTGCCTTTATCTTTACGCATCAGTGTTTTTGTTTTTATTTTTACCTTTTCCTTTATCCTTCTATTTATCTATGTACGTACTCACTTTTACTTTCATTTTTGTATTGGTCTTTTTCTAAGTGTTATTCTTTAACCTTTTATTACGAAGTTTTTGATAAATTAATACCATGTGCATACATTCAATAAGCATTTGTTTCAGCACCAACCATTTCCGTTGCATCATATCATATCCGTTGCCCCATTTCCGTGTGCAATTTCCGTTTAATTTGCTTATTTACTGCCGACAACTAACCCCCGCTAAAGAAGTTTCACTCCAAAAATCTGCAGTGCCACCGGAACAAGACTCAAATTTTAGCATTTGGCATAGTAATGATCACGGTTGCCATTTCCAATTTATTTTTCGGACCAAAAAATGGACCAAATGGTAAAAAATGGACCCATTTTTATTACATCGGGAAATTGAGTGGAGTTCATTCCTCTTTATCAAGATAATATGACAATTCAGTTTTTATAAATAGTTTTTTTTTTATATATTGCATCCATAGTTTTAAATAATAATGTGTTTAATGTGGTGTAATAATACCAAGATATTTTATATCTTTTCGATTGAAATCGAATATTATTTTCATGTGCTAAATGCTATGATATAAATTTTGCTACCTTGAAATTAGCAAGAAACCGCAATATTTTTTGTACCGGGCTTTGACAGAGGTGAGTTCACATTTTTATCAGGTGTTGCCAATCAGCCCTATGCTGAATATCGTCATCGTCGACGATCATCAGCGCATCAGTAACATGGCTGACAATGGCCGTATCGTCACTTTTACTGACGATGACGATGAACTACTTTTACTGACGATGACGCGACACTACTACATGAAGTGAAAGGGTGATAATAACCTAACTAAAGGCTTGTGAATTGGACCACTGGACCAATGGACCAAACGAAAAGAAATGGACCAAATTTTTTTTTGGACCAAAACGGCAACCGTGGTAATGATCCTTAATGCATCTCCACTCTCTAGGAAAATTCTAAGAGGTCTCGCGTCGAGCCTTTAGTTTTCCCATAGGAATTGTACGTAAGAAAATTAGTTGTTTCTTTTTGAGGTCAATATAATTTACTAGGATCACTGAAAATGCTCGAAACTGTAAGAGTACATTGATTACACCGGTTAACAGCGATAATTTTGTTTTCTATGGATAACTTTTCGAGATATTTGCAACTTACCGTTATTCAGCTTTGAAAAATAGTGGTTTCACTTAATCACGTATATCTTACGAACCAATTGAATAATCGTAAAAGATACGGAAAATGAAACCAAATGAAATTCTCCATAAACTGCATATATATCACTTTTCGATTGCCCTGATAGTTTCAGAGAAATTAATTCATCATTTCTGACGCCTCATGTTTTCGATTCAAACACTCTTCCTACTCAGGTGTACGTGGCGTATGAGTTTCACTCTTTTCTGCTCATATTTCATACAAAAACTCCTTACGCATTTTCATTTGACCAATCATTATTTTCTCATTTTTCTATCGATTTTCTTCATTAGTAGCTTCGCTTTTTTTCTAAAGGAACAGACTTTAACACAAGTGCAAAATATTTACACAGAAACAGTTATTTTTTTACTTTTTTCCCTGTTAAAGTTTGAATTCTTTTGCATTTTTCCATCAAAAAATAAAAAACAAAAAATCTGGAAGGATTAATTAATTTCTGAGGAAATGTATCCATACAAAAATAAATTAACTCGATTTTCGTAATCAGCGAGCGGTTCTTCATAAAAATTGGACAGTGGCATCTGGAGAACAAAATCAAAATTAAAATTTATGATCCAGTGTTACATGCCATTTAAGAATTATACAGGCTCAGATTATTTAAATTCGTAAATTATCCTTTTCAATACTTGTCCTATTTGGGTCAAATCTATTACATGGCAATTTTTTTAAATATAGGGAATCTGAGATGCGTAATAGTTAAATGGCATGTATTCAATGCATTCTTACAGTTTCAAGCGTTTTCATTGATCCTATAAAATTATGTTGACCTCAAAAGAAAAGAACTCATTTTCTTGCGGATAATTCCTGGTGACAGCTTCTAACTCGGGAACACCCCCTAAAATAATCTAATCCAGACCGATTCAGGTGAATCTGGTTCAAGGACCCCGTGGAGCGTAGCCACGCCCACTTATGGTTCTATGTGCATATCTTAATAACCGCTGCATCAATTTATCCCAAACTTGGCACAGTTGTTGGCCTTGGTAAAACATACCAAATGACCGAAAATTTAAAACATCGGACAATAACCACGCCCACATCCTATATAACGGTAATTTAGAGAAATACAAAATCTTCGATAAATCAGTAAATATTAAAGCTAACTTATTCAAAATTGATGCTTGCAACAATTCTTTACCAAGAAATACGCTTATGATAAAATTTCGGAATATGGGCGTGGCACCGCCCACTTATGATCACATATATGTATCTCGGTAACAGTTCTACCAATTTGTACCAAATTCGGTGTGGTTATTGTGCTTGCCACATAAAAGCAAAACATTGAAAATTATTGAAATCGGACTCAAATTACGGCCGCTTTTCATATAACGGTAAATTTCAGAAATGCTTGAAACTTCAATATTTCGAAATTTAAGGACGCTAACTTACTCAAAATTGATACACCCTGGCTTACCATGTAGCGGTAGCTTTCGGAAAGGTGAAAAGGCATATATGTAATACTTGCGCAGGGTATTTAATGTTCGGCTCCTCCCGAACTTAGACTTTCTTACTTCTTTTAATTAAATATCGTACAGTGCTTATTTTTTGGACACGAAATTGATCTATCCTTCAAGCGGTTTTGATTAATTACGCCAGGCTGAGGTTCAAATACCCAATCGACTAAAGCTCGCAATTTAATCTCTTGTGGCACTAATCTTAATTTTTGAGTCTGGCGAGAGTTCTCGCCCTTTCCTAACCCGCCAGAGAAAACTAATCAGATTCTCTGAAACGTATATATATCGAGAGTTTAAAATACTTTACCGTTCCCTCAGTTCGTCCGCCAGTTTTTTTTTGTAAGTTTTCTAGGATTTTGAAATTATAGAAAATTTAAAATAAAGAAGTTGGAAATTAAAAATGAGAATGTGTGAGCGTGAGATTCAGTTTTTCATTTTAAAATTGACCAATGTAAAACTTTATAAATCTTTCTGCGCAAATATGTATGTATATCAAATGATTCTTAAATCTAAAATGTTTGTGCAAAGCTTCAAATCGAGCATTTTTATTTGATATATAAATTGTCACTGTACGATTATACATAGCTACATATGTATATCGATTTATAATACATATAGAACCATATTTGTCTCAGAAAGGAAAAACTTCAAAGATTTATACATGGGTGTGTACGGGGACAAAAGCAACATTTTTGTTTTGCAGATCTCCCGCTGTATCAATGCCTACATTCGCAATTTTAAAATCTTTCACTCAAATATTTCGAAAGCGGTTCAGTGAATTTTAAATCCGAAAAGTTTGTGCAAAGTTTCAGACCGATCGCTTTAATTTGATGTATAATCAGTGTTGCCACAAGAGTTTTACAGATGTGGTCTTCATTTTCAACGTGTTCGGACTATAAAAATTCACAAATATTTTTAAAACATAACACAAAAAAAAAACGCTCAGAGATTTACAAACATTTAAAAGGTGCATAACATACAGTATTTGAAATAAAATATTTTACATAACTTAAATAATGAAACCAGCAGTTTTATGAGTTGGTCGCATTCGTGTTTATTTGCAAAACTTTAAAGATATTCTCTTTCACCATTGGTTCCAGCAGGTAAAAATTATCTAAAAACTAGATTTATAGGACTGTATGGTTTGTGATTGAGCCGCCATATAAGAAAAAATGGGTGGTTTTTCTAAATTTCTATATTACACACTCATTCTAAAAGTTCTGTGTTGTTAAGTCAAATTGTTACGTGAAATGTGAAAGGGCCCTTTCCATTTTTAGCAGATACTTACATATTCACATAAGCAAATTTTTTGTTATATGCTAATTTAAAAAGGCTAAAAGTTCTCAATTTGTATAAGTAATAAATTAGTTTTAAAAACTTAAACAAAAATACTTACATTGAAAAAATTACTAAAGTGAAAAAAATTGCCAAATTACCAAACTCATTTTAAAAAGAAAAAAAATTACCAGTTTTTTTAAAAAACTACCAAAGTGGTAACGCTGTGTATAGTTTGTCTCTGTACGATTTGCAGATCGCTGGAAATTAGCGCCTTGTTTTAGAATTATATATAGATATTTTTTTCTTCATGATTACATATACATTAACTAAAAACCACTGCTATACCTGTTTTTGTACTATTTGCATTGAATCTGTACGATCCACAAGCAGTTAAATTTCCCTCTTTGAATTCTGAGTTAGCTTACTTTAGATCTAGGTGTGCGATATGGTTCGTTGAAGTGAAATTTGGTTGCAACGCTGCGCCATTAACAGAAGAGAATCTTACAGTTTTCTGTGTATTCTGCGCATATCCATTCGTGCGACATGGGGCCATCCATATCCCAAGGGTTTCCTTATTAAATTTCGCTGTCTCCTCGCAGCCGCTATTTTTTCTTTCTCCTGCTGCGAGGAAACCATCTGTACCATGCTCATCCTTATACATACATACATACATATATGGGCCGTTCCATACCAAAATGGACGGGGTTCACACTTCATGTGTTTGATTTGTTTCAAATTTTTAGGGTTGATGGATAAACATAAATAATAAATAGATATGAAATTTGAGCTAGATTAATACATATTTAAAAACTTTACAGCATAAAAACAAAAAAAAATCGATTTAATAGTTTTCCAAATATCTCGAGAACGAGGGGAGGAAAAAATTTGAAAAAGATCACACATACACACATCGAGATTCTCTATGAAAAGAAATATTTTTAAAATATTTTTTTCTTGAAAAATTTTTCACATACAAATCTTTTGATAAAAAAAAAGTATTTTTTGAAAATATGCCATCTCTAGAAAAATTAAAAAAAATCACAATAGTAGCTCTGAGTATTGCCCAATATTTAAGTATAGTATTATGGGGGTGCACTAGGGTGGTCCAAAAATGTATGGGAGAAAAAAATAAAATCGGAAATTTAATGCTTTAAAATCAAAATATATTTAGAGGTCGCTCAAAGCGCTCAAAGTTTCCCATGTATTTTGTATGGGGAAAAAAGACTTTTCGTAGAAATGGCATAGAATCTATGGAAATCAAAATTTTTCAATCTGAAAACTCTGCTTCTCTTCAGAGGACTTTAGAGAATAATGCCCAATTGTTTATTTAAACGTTTTTTAATTTAAACTATTTTTCCTTTTTTTCTTTTGTATATTTCTGTTTGTATATTTGATTTTTTTGGGGATATTTCGGAGACCCTTAAAAAATAGTTAAAATTAAAAAATGTTTAAATAAACAATTGGGCATTATTCTCTGAAGTCTTCTGAAGACAGGCAGAGTTTTCAGATTGAAAAATTTTGATTTCCATGGATTCTATGCCATTTCTACGAAAAGTCTTTTTTTCCCCATACAAAATACATGGGAAACTTTGAGCGCTTTGAGCGACCTCTACATATATTTTCATTTTAAAATAAAAAAACAGGGGTATATTTTTTTCGGTATAGGGGGTGAGAGCATTAAATTTCCGACATTACTTTTTTTGGACCACCCTAGGGTGCACTCTACAATAATTTGAGTTATGATTTTTTTACAACAAAGTTGAGTAAAATGAGTAGAATTTTTGAGTATGCAGTTTTGTAGTCCAGTACATTTTAGTATAATAAAGTGCAAGTTTTAATTAATTAAGGCGTTAATTTTAATTTTAATTTTTTAATTTTCTTTCAAAACGGTTTTACGCGTTTTCTTCCATAAGAAAAAAGTGCAAAAAGCCGTCTGCGTAAAAAATATTAAAAATCAACGCAATTTTCGAGTAGCTTAAAACTTGCACCTTATTGTATTAAAATTCAATGGGTAACGACACTGCATACTCAAGAAAGTTCTTA
>NW_023458564.1:16012622-16033468 GCF_013731165.1 Rhagoletis pomonella | reverse complement strand
TAAACACAACTCAAGGCAAATTTATATAAGGTGGTGTTACTAGCTCAGCTGATTTTGTGTATGTGTTTCGCCGCACGGCTTCTGATATCAAATTGAAAAATTTAGTTTGAATTTCTACACACACTCTTACAGATTTTGACAGTTTATGCCGCCAAAGCAAAAACAAAATACATGTAAATTTTTGTTTTTTGTACACCTGCTATCACCTTATATAAATTCGCCTTGACACAACTAATATAAAGTGTGCCAGCTTATTTCAAAGCAAAATTTAAGTTTTTTTTTTGTTTGAAACTGAAAACATCAGCACTGCAACGTTATGTGTGCTTTTGCACAAGCGGGAAGAATTTGATTGACATGTTTTTTTTTTTTAACTTTTTACTCAAATCAAAAAACTTCAAAATTCCTCACTCAAAAGGGTTAACATAAAAGTCAAATGAAGGAAAAAATTATGATAAAAAATTGCCAAATAAGTGTACCGATATAGAATGTCATTGCTAGCTGGCACACTTTATATTAGTGGGATTCATGAAACGTCGCAAAGCAATTTGCCACCTGGCGACACAGCTGACTACTTTTGTATGGAAAATTTTTTGCGACAAAATTGCGATATTGCCATAGCATTTAAGCTGGCAATCATAACAAATTCAGAGTCGCGAATAACATGTTTTTTTATTGTCTTCAAATACTTCAAGAAAAAGTAGATATATCAGTTAAGGCTGCTTCGAAATATAATTGTAAAAACTTTTAATTTTATCTAACGCGCGGCATTTTAAAAAAATTTTGCATTTACAATCGGGAGTTGCGATAGGTAGTTCATACACTTTTGTTCGCAACATTGCCATTTCGCCAAAAATGCCACTTTGCGAGGTTTTATGAATCGCACTAATATTTCATTATGCTTATAAACATTTAACAGTTGTCGCCACTTCTGTACCTTCCGAACATTTTTTTCGAAGGCTTCTCAAAAGAACAGACAAAACTGGGATTTATAACTCTTTAAATCAATTATTACATTTCACTGTGAGTTATACACTTATCGAAGTTACGATTGTTTCACTGTCTTGTTGTTTATTTCATTCTATGCATCGAAAATATCGATGTTTTTATACGATACATCGATATCCATCGATGCTGTATTTCGATGTATCAAATCGAAAAAAACATCGATGTATTTTTTCGACATGCATCCCTATTATAAATACAAAATACAAATATGTACGTATTTTTTACAAGAGTATTTTGTATTTGTATTTTAAATACTTTGTCAGGGGAGATGGTTGCCATGAAATTCAGATGGTTGCTTAAAACAACAACACTACTAAATGCGTTTTTAACAGGGTTGAGTGTAACTTCAACACATTTCGCACCGTGGAAGAGCAACAATTTTGGGAAAGAAAGAAATCACCATAAGCAATTGCTTTTTCTTACAATTTCAGAACTTTTACTTAAATTAATTTAAATAATGCCCGGTTTCAGCCGTCAATTATAAATTTGTGATGCTCTTAAAATTTAAAATAACACAATTTTACTAGGAAATTTTACCATTTTAAATTGTAATTGTCCGATAAATTTTGAAAGAGCATAAATTAACTAAAAGGTCTGAGATTTTAAGAAAACGCAGTTGCTTACTTTTTATTCATATGGCCCAATATATGTATTTGTATGTACATGCGCTTTCAAAAGTATTTTCAAGTATGGTTCCAAAGTTATAGCTGATAAAAAATTCCACGCCTTTGGGATGTGCCACGCCCCCTTTTACAGACTTACTAAAAGCGCCCACCTTAGATATGTCTGCATACCAAATTTCAAGTTCATGTGACTTACGGTTCCGAAGTTATAGCTGATTAAATATTTCACAACTGCGGGAGGTGCCACGCCCCCTTTTCCAATTCCGCCAATTTTTTTTTAATGAGTATGGAATTAATTTTATTTATCTCGACACCAAGTTCCTGTACTCTACCACAAATATTTTAAGAGTTATACAACATGAAAATTTTAGTTAGTATGGGAGGTGCCACGCCCCCTTTTCCAGTACTGCCGATTTTTTTCTATGCCCATAACCTTCCCGGGGTAAAAACAAATAAGTGTCCAAAGTTTCGTGCCATTCCGTGACGGGGTTCAAAAGTTATAAGGTAATAAACAAACAGACATTCACATTTAAATAGATAGAAGATATAGATTTTGATACTTTTGGAAAAGTTGTTTGTATTTATATTTCAAATAGTTTCTTTTATTAAGGTATTTGTATTATGTACTTAAATATTACTTATATGAACTTTTAACATCTCTGTTCGCAGCCACCTTTTCTGATGAACCCAATGGAAAGATTTCGGGTAGCTGTTGAAATAAGCCTAACGAACCAGGAAGATAGCCAGCAAGGTCTCTGAAGGGCATTAGTTGTTTGTATGCATGGTTACGAGGACGTCACTCCGTCGACAGGAATTCTCTTGTCACAGTCAATGCCGCCATCGCACTGTCGGCGCGGTTGTTGATTTGTCTACCCAACTGAAACTGAATTAAAATTGCGTTGAATAAAATTGTAAGAAATAAATTAAACATTTTGAAGCTGAATCGCATATTCACTCTGCTAATAGCGTGGACAAACACTTAGGCTCTCAGTTCAACAGAGCGAAGGCATTGCACAGAGAGGGGAAGGCAGGACCAGTGTGACCGTTTTGGTCCAAGTGGATCAAAAGTGATACATTTTTCGACGAATTTTGGAGGGATGCTTCTTTTTTAATTTTGATACTTTTCCAATCGTGTAAAAAAATTCACGTAGAAGTAGAAAAACTTGCCAGAGATCTTTACAAAGGGTGGATAAATTTGCCGAGTTTCAACACTACTACGTTGGTGTTAAAAATCATGCAAGCGAGCTAAAAAATGCTTTAAATAACTTTTCATATTTCAAACTCACTTTTTTATCTTTAATCTGTTATGTTTGCCGCTCACCTCTGCCGCTGCAGACCGCATTTTCTCAGATCTGAATTTGATCGACACAAATAGAACAAATCACTTCACTTTGCCAATGGTGAATGCAAAATGTTTTCGAAATACCTAAAAAATGTTTAAAAAATTTGAATTCTGAGTCCTATAAGTACAAAAAGTATTTGAACTAACAAGTACTTTTTAAGCAAAGCACAACCGACTTCAATTCTCATATAAAAGCTTAGGAGTACCGTTAATTTTTTTATGATCCAATAATCGGTTCTAACCCAAATTATTATGGCACCTCTTGTGAGACACTACCTTTCCGATGGAAAAAGAATTATCGACATCGGTTGACGTGATCCAAAGTTATGCGGTAACATAGATAAAAAAAAATTATATTCCGACGAATTGATAGCCTTCTCTTTTTTTTTTGTTTTTATTATACCTATACTCAGTTGAACTGATACATGTAAGAAATTTTCGTTTTTATTAATCTAGAACTGAATTGCACTCATACATGTAAAAGATTTTCGTTATTAACCGACTTCACAAAAAAGAGAAGGTTATCAATTCGTCGGATTATTTTTTTTTATGTATGTTACCGCATAACTTTGGACCGTGTTAACCAATTTCTATAATTATTTATTTAAAGGAAAGTTGGTACCTCACAGGTGGTCCCATACTAATTTATGCCGATTTCGTTTGTACCGAAAAGTGCAACCTTTTCTTTGCCCTCTACGCATAAACACTAAGAAGGGGGCGATGAGAAGGCAACATTTTTTGTAGAAACGAAATCGCCATTAGTTCGAATTCGCTCATTGGATCATGAAGAAATTAACGATAATCTTAAGTTTGTATATGAGAATTAAAGTCGGTTTTGTTTTTTGCTAAAAATTACTTGTTATACTATTACCAAGTAAACTGTATTACCAGTTAAACTGTTTTGGAAAATGGTTTTGAAAAAAAAATATTGGTTTTATTCCATATTGATACTTTGATACCTGAAATAAAAAAGTGATACATATTGATACATACATTTTGTCTCTTCTCTGCTACAATTTTTCACAAGCCTGCGGTCACACTGGGCAGCACGTAGCGAAGGAGTGAAACTAGCGGTAAATACCAGCGGGACATCTTCAACAGGAAATAAAACGTTAATGACAGTATACGCTGTGCTCTGGCTCTGTGCGCCAGGCGTGAACATAGGGAGCGGTAACGGTGGAAGTGTGGGGGCGAGGTCAAGAATGGCGTTTTTCTGTCATTTGCAAAATGTTTGCTTTATAGAGCAAATACAAGTTCTGGCTTATATAAGAGCGGGTAATACAACAAAATTTGGCTTAATTTAATTGAATAATAGTTATAGATGACTCGAAAAATATTTTTCTTAATATTTATTAATTAATTATTGATTGAGTTTAATTCTTTTCGCTAATAATAGTCATGTCTTTGGTGAAAAAGTTAAAAAAGTAACAGTTTCTGTGTAAATGTTTTGCACTTGTGTTAAAGCCTGTTCCTTTAGAAAAAAGTTAAGCTACTAATGAAGAAAATCGATGGATAAATAAGAAAGTAATGATGGATCAAATGAAAATGTGCAAGGATTTTTTGTATGAAATATGAGCAGAAAAGAGTTTTACTCATACGCCACCTCAGGTGTCAGAAATGGTTAGCCAATTTCTCAGAAACTATTTCTTAGAGCTATCGAAAAATGATGTACATACGGTTTATGGAAAATTTCATTAGCTTTCATTTTCCGTATCTCGTATAAGGATTATTTAATTGGTTCGTAAGATATACATGATTAAGTGGAACCACTCTGTTTTTTAAGCTGAATAACGGTAAATTGCAAATATCTCGAAAAGTTATCCATAAAAAAAGGATATCTTTTTTCGAAATCACCGACCAATTCTACACAGAAATTGGATAGTGGCATCCATAGAACATTTTCGCTGTAAACCAGTGTAATGCATGTATAAAATTCCTTTCAAAAAATACTAAACGATTTCGAAGTTTTTTTGTAACCATTTTTGAGCGAATGTGACTGGATGAACACTGAAAATCCCTCTATTTTACTTTTGTGCACGCAAAGACGAGTTGTAGCCAAAACATTTTATTTTGAAGGCAGATTGTTTTTTGCTGTTGTAAGACATATGTACCAATAATATACGCTTTCGTTTTCAATCAAAATTAGGCTGATGTAATCTTCATAGAAATATAAAAAAAATATATAAAGTTGTGACTGGTGGGACTGATCCTCGTGACTGGTGTAAAATAATTATTTATCCAATTTACCAATTTTCAGTTGTTGGCTTGACTTGATTAGTCTTTGAATGTTCTGTATTATACCAAAACCCAGAACACCATGCGCACACGAAAACATTGGTGGTATTCATCTAAACCGATGACATTCTAAAGCAGATTTTCTTATACATTTAAGCACACTGTTACATGAACGCCCCATACTCTACTTTCGTTTACACTTGCGACCAATAGTCGTGTTTTCTTTGGTTATCGAGCTCAGTATCCCTTATTTTATACTACTAGCACGAGGATTAAGAAATTTTAGGAATGAACTCACTAAATGAATGTGCACTTGTGCACAAGGGTATATTAGGTTTGTTCCACACGAGCCCGCGGGTGCCCAGAAAGCGTTCCTCACGCTAGAAAAATGGGTAATAGATAGCGTATACGTTCCACTTTTGGATCGTAAATGTCTTCTTCTTTGTGCACGAAACAGCCCGGACTTTTTTTCCGGGCACAAATGTGCAAAAGGGCTATTTGAAATAACAGCTGTTGTTGTTTAAATCCGAAAGCAAATTTTATAAAACACAAAAGGGAAAATACCACACGTAAAATTAATGTTTAGAGCTGATTTGTTGACTCCAGGCACGAAATGTGTTTTTTTTTCCGTTCCTCACGCTCTGGGCACTTTTGGTACGTGTTGACACATTTTCGGCACTTGTCAGAGAGTAAATTTTTGTACGCTCTAATTACCGGAGCAGCCAGGAAAGCGTGTGGAATAAAGCTAATAACTTAGTTTACATAACGGTTGTTTGTAACAGCCAATATGAATCGAGATAGATATAGACAAATCGCACACCGTCTTCAAAAAAGTCACAAATCGAAATGATACGTTCGTCTGAAAATGCGAAAAACTATTTCGTAGCACATGCTAATCATATGGGCAAGGGCGACTTTACCTTAGGTTTTTTCTTTTAACAAATTATAACAAAAAATTGCTCCAGCCTTTGCTGAAAGGTAAATACATAGAAAGCTCTGTGTACAGTTTTAGCGTATAACTTCATAAATGCCAAATTTTGAGCTGTGACTCTTTTGAAGACGTGCGAAATGTATAAATAAATTACCAGAATGAAAGAGAAGTTCGTCCGTGTACACGATAACTCGTATGTAAATTGCCCCTTACCCAAGGTAGGTTCGTATCGAAAATGGGCGAAATCGGACCGTAACCACGCACACTTCCCATATAATGGTAGTTTTCAGAAATACGGAAACTGCGATATTTTAGTATTTATTGAAGCTTATTCATTGAAAATTGGTATTTGCAAAGATTTTTAAACGCAAAATAATAATATTATAAATTGTTGGAAAATGGGCGTAGCCACGCCCAGTAATGATTACCTGTGTATATCTTGGTAACTGCTACAACAATTTCTCCTAAACTTGGCACAGTTGTTAGCCTTGGAAAACATACCAATCGGCTTAAAATTTTCAAAATCGGACAATAATCACGCCCACATCCCATATATTGGTAATTTAGAGAAATTCGAAATTTTCGATAAATCATTAACTACACAAGCTAATTTATTCAAAATTGATGTTTGCAATAAATCTTTAGCAAAAAAAACGTTTATGAAAAAATTTTTGAAAATGGCAGGTATGTAGATATCGGTAACCGTTCCATCAATTTGTACAAACTTGGTACGATTATTACGCTTACCACATAAAAGCAAATAATTAAAAATTACTCCCACTTTTCATATAACGGTCAATTTCATAGAATCTTCGATATTTCGAAATTTAAGGACGATAATTTACTCAAAATTTATACTAACAACAATCCCTTGAAAAGAAGTAACATTATTATCGAATTTTGGAAAGTGGGCGTGATACCGTCCACATCTAACTATTTAAGTATACTAACTTTACTACTAACTTTAAGTATAATTGAACATACTATAGAAATTGTTAGAAATAGAAGTACAATATGCAACGGTAGTTTTCAGAAAGGTGAAAAACTATATTTAATACTTGCGCCGGGTATTTAATGTTCGGCGGCACCCGATGCGTCCGTGCAGCGTGTAGAAATAAAAGAGAACTAACTTCAAGTAATTTAACAAACCTTTATTTTCAGGTATTATTTATTAAGGCGACTTAAACCAAAGCTTTTTAGAGGGTTCCGCGGAGCCCAAGGGTTCCGTAGAAAAGTCACCGGGGTTCCGCGAGATTAATTTTGGTATGAATAAGCATGGCGGCCGGTTTGGAAAAGTTTCTACACGAAACGCGATGAATTGCCAAATGAAATGGGAAATGTCATAACTAGGCACTTGGTAAATCACCTGTGGTCTTAGTCAGATTATTTTTCGGATGGTAGTAGTAATATCGGTTTGGTACAAAACCCATTTTCGAAGCATTCATAGATCTCCAGAGTACTTCAAAATTGAAACACACATTTGAATCTGTGTCTCTGAAAGAGTTTTGGGTTAGTGTTAAGAGTAAATATCATGAAGTCGCCAAAAAGGCCATCTTAACTTTGCTTCATTCTGTCACAACGTACTCTGTCAACGGGGCTTTCAGCTTACACTTATACAAATATTCATGTCGAAATTGGATGCTACCCCAGAAATGCGCATGCAGCTTTCAGACATTATATCGAACTACTATTTTATATAATAATTAATAACAGTGAAACAATTTTTTATTCTTATTTAAATTGCACTGCCTTTGATTTTTAATACATAATTTGATATGGGGTTCCATAAAATGAAAGGTGTTTAGTAAGGGATACATCATCTTAAAAGTTTAAGAACCCCTGACTTAAGCAAGTGTTCACGTGTTGATTTTTTTATTTAAATATTCATAATGTTTTTCATGTTAAGATTTTTTATTATTTTTTATAAAACTATTGGTGATGCTTTAACCAAAATCATGTAAAACAATGTTTCAAACTTTATACAAAATTTAGAGAAATTCAACAAGTTTTCATAAATATTTTGATAATATGAGTCTTTAGAAAATTTTTTGGTATGCAATTTTATCTATACTAATTATATAAAGAGAAGCCCCTTTTTTTGTAACAGATAATCTCGCGAACGGCTGGTCCGATTTTCGTGAAATTTTTGGCGCTGGAGTCGAGTTATTACTAAAAATAGCCAAGTGAGAAAAGTTGCCGTGAAGGTCAGATTAAATGGACCTGTTGCACCATTGAGTATATCGAACTCTCCTGTGTTACGATTGGCCCAATGGATGTGATTTTCCGTGCTATGAAGTGCTGCACAGTTGGAGAATTTCAATAACTTCTTCACGGATATAACACTTTCTTTGGGTTATTTAAAGCGGCAAATGACCACCAACATCTTAGCAGATGAATGTGCCAATGAAAATCGTAAACGTGAATTGTTGGTGAAAAATAAAAATTTTGGGCGGGACGAAGTTCGCCAGGTCTGCTAGTTGAATATATAATTGAATTGTGGATCTGCTTCTCTATTGCCAAGTATTAATAGTTTGCAATTCATATTGATTTAATAAATTCAGTTCAATACAATCAAAACGAATATTTCATGTGACGTTTTTAACTTGGATGTGATCTTAATAATATCACGTATTCTACGTTTAAGTTTAGTGGCTGTGGCTACGCCGCAGGTCAAGACGAAGGCGCTGCATTGATCCTAGTTAGGTGTTTTCCACAAAATTTCGAGGTAGGAGTGAAGCAAAAACAATAGTTGCAAAAAAACGCACCCTAATATACGTATATACATATGTATGTATATACATGCATTTATGTGGGTAAATATGTTTGCATGACGTGCATATTGTCAAGTGTGTGCGGCATACTTGGCGCATTTTTATG
This sequence comes from Rhagoletis pomonella, assembly GCF_013731165.1. Classification (NCBI taxonomy): domain Eukaryota; kingdom Metazoa; phylum Arthropoda; class Insecta; order Diptera; family Tephritidae; genus Rhagoletis; species Rhagoletis pomonella. The sequence goes on along the minus strand of NW_023458564.1, from coordinate 16,024,455 downwards.
CATTCCTCTTGCCAACGATTTCTTTACACGCCCACCAGAACCCACGCCATGACTTTAGTACTACATACTAGCATTATGCATTGGCATTGGATTTACATACATATGTATGTAGTTATTTTCCTACTTACTTTGTATGTTCTTCACAAAGAAGTGTGGAGCAAAGCGAATGCATATACGCCTTCAATTTGCTGGTGTAGGACGGTTGCAACAAAGAAGCGGCTTTGTTGCGCTGACTCTGCGGCGCTAAAATTGCATAGCCGCTCGCTTAATGGGATGTCTGTTGAAGCACTCAGTCACTATAATTACTTTTTGCAACATTATTTACTACAGTCAATGATGATCTATTTATCCGATGTGCCACGGCGAGGTGGGCGGGTGTTTGAAAGTGGTTAGTTGGTTGTGGGGGCCGTTAGTTGGACGCTTTGCTTTGCTGACGTGGAAAATATGGCGAACGCATTGATGCTATTAAATTGTGGTTGCTCGATGAATTTTAAATGCATATACTTAACTAACATGCATACATACATACATATATACGCGTTTACATATGTACATATATATGCATATTCAATCAGTCTGTGCAAGAAATAGAAAATAAAAACGACTGTAATAGCAAGGTAATGAATAATTCTGTAAAGCTGCACGTGCAAGCAGATTTGAACAAAACGATGACACTTGAGCATACGCAAATATAAAGCTAATTAGATTGCCCCTTGTAACGACTCAACATTTTCTATGTATACTAAATAAGAATTACCTAGCAAGTTGAATTTTTCAGAAAACTCTCAAAGATTTCTACATTGTGTGTTGATATACATATTACCAAGTTTCTGTTCTGACATATGTATATACATATATAAGTTCTTTATTCAATGAAAGAAACCAAAACTTCACCTCAACTGAATCTTTGAGAAAACAGCTACCATGAAATCTTTCAGTTTTCGAGTATTTGTTTACACAAATGAAAGTAGGCAGAAATAAGTTAATAATAAAAAAATTAAATATTACCGAAATTGGTCAATAAATACGGGCTTTAAAAGTCCTCCATCTAATTAATCTTCGTCTCCATGCCCTCGGGCTAGGGCCGGATCTACGGGGAGGGGAATAGGGGAAGTTTCCCTTCCCAAATCCGAGTCGGTCGAGAAATCCGAGTTTGGTTAAGAATTTCAATTACACTCTTGGTATTGTGATTCTACTTCCGGAACAAATTCGTGCTAATTCAAATTTTTTTCTGATATGAAATTGGCCATTTCTTATAGATTTTGTCGTTGAACTCATATCTGAAAAATATTCCCAGCATTTTAAAATACATCTCTTGTCCTTTCACAATCCGCATAGTGTGCTTTTTGAACACTGCACGCGAATTAATTGTAGCGCTTTCGACAGAAGCAGCATTTTAATACTAAACAAAATGGTTTTGAAAGCTAAAGTAAATCCCTTTCAATTGTGGCCACTGAGCCACAATTACCCCTTGACCTTAAAAGAATTGGTCAAAAGTAGTGTTCTTCGAAAAAAAGCATGCAAAATACACGGGATTTATTCGGAAACAAAAAATTTATGTATTTTTTGTTATACTAGTATTATAGATTTTGAGACGAGCAACACAATTCCACTGTTCGAAATTCGAAGAAAATTTTTGAACACCTTAATTTAAAAAATGCATTATTTATTGCATTTTTTCTATTTGCATGTAGCTGTGCATCCTTCACTCAATTTTATATCCCTCGAACAATAAGTGGAATTCAAGGTCTTTAACTTTAGAATCGTAATAATTTAGCTCTCAAAGGGCCTCGAGACTTCTACCTTGGCTTAAATTAAAGGTCTTGAATAGCATTAAAACTGACTTGTTGTTCAAAGGAAAAAAATTGTGTGAAGGATGCACTGCTGCAAATTGAAGGTAGAAGGTAGATTGAAGGTTTTCAAATTGAAGGGTAGACCTTTTTTCCTTTTTTAAACAGTGGAATCGTGTTTCTCGTGCAATTGCAATGTTTTTCCTTGAAAGGCAATTAAATTAGCTTTGAAAGCCATTTTTTGCTTCATATCAAAATATTGCTTCAGTCGAAATCGCTACGATAAATTGGCATGAAGTGTTAAAAAAGCACACTGTGTGTCGTCGAGTTAGCTCGAATATCTTATTTTTCAGTCGAGAAATGTAATTTTGAAAATTTAAAACAACTACGGTGTATTTTTCTCAAAAATATATAACTCAAAACATATGATTTGTAAAAATATAATCCATTTATAAACAATATATAATATAATAAAATAAAATGTCTATCATACTTGGGCGTACACAATTTTTGATTCTTATTTCCCCTCCAAAATCGAGCTCACGATCCGGCCCTGACCCAGGCATTGGAGCCTCCGCAATATAAAGCCATATCCACTAGGTCTACATCTAAAAATAATAACGACAATCAAACTGTTGATCTAACAGTGCTGCCATCGACATCTAAAGCGGCCCTATCTAACAAAGATCCTCCGAATAACTTTGAATCGCGTATATTTGAAAGTCACTACCAAAAAGATGGTTGTAATTCCTCCGAGATGATCAATCTTTGTCTCTAGATTTGCTAAAGACACTTCTTCGGATGATATAAAGTCCTACATATCGACTAAGATTAAAACTAAAGATGTACTTATTCGTAAATTTTAAAATTGGCCGACGGGGCGGGCGTTCGTTCGCGAGTTTGAGTATAAACCTTATAAAAGTAATAACAACGTAGCTAAAATTTCTAATCCTAATTCTGATTCAAAAAACTAACCCGCAAGTCTAATTTAAGTATTTACTATCAAAACGTTAGAGGTTTAAATACCAGGAGCGACCGCGAGGGCAGAATCGGCGGTGGTGTTCCTCCGCGGTGCATTCGTCGATACCATCCGAGGAAGTCAGTGTTCATGTCATTGAATATACCGAATTTAAATGTATACTTGTACTGGCTGGCAAGATTTATGTTTATTTAACTCTTTGCTACATTCCTCCTAATTCTACCATATCAGTATAAATCCATAAATGCAATGCTTACGCCTACCAATTGTATCAGCACCCCGGGTTTCGGAGATTATTTAGCAATTAATTTCTTGAACATTTACTGTACTTAGCTTTTACATTGAAATAAACAAAATAAGCATGATCGTTAAAATTAAGCTAGGAAACCCTGAATTAGCAAAATACGCAATTTTAAGCAGAAGCTTAAACTTTTCGGCCCTGCTTATAAGTTTAGATAAAATTGTGATAATTGTGAGAGCAGCGTTTTCATTTTATATGCCGAATATTTTTGCTTTAAAAAACCTCACAACAAAAACGTTTGCTATATTAGCGTTTTCTTTAAAAGGGAAGTTGATGTCGTAATTCTAATTGGTTAAGTGTTGTACAATCACAAATAATTTACTCGACCTCGGCTTTTTGAATCCTGCTGAGCAACTACAATGCACTGAAGTTATTAAGCTGAAGTATTGTTAAGTTTTCTTTAAAAGAAACTATTGATTTGTTTAGTTTACATATGCACATGCATACATACATACATACATACTAGGGATGTTGTGAATGTGGAATTTTAGACATCCGCGGATGCGAGTGCGAATGCGGATATCAAGTATTTTTAAGACATAATTTAGGTGAGTAAGTTAGGTGATTTAGGTAAGTAAAAATGAAAAAGTTAGCAATTTTTAATAATGTTTTTTTTTTAGTACTTGAATTTAAAAATTTTGAACATTGTATTTATTAAAAAAAAAATGTTGCCGCCTTTTCGTGTTACATCCTGTTTCTTAAATGGTTAGAGGCGACAAACTTGAAAACCTTGAGACTTGACAAAATTGTAAATTCTTTTCGATTGACGCTGCACCAGTTGAACGGACTTTCAGTTATATATTATTTTTTTCTTTTTTATTGCGGTGCAATAATTCTTTTTTGAGAATTGCATCGGGGCTGCAAATATCGGATGTATCTTCCTGACTTTCATCTTCACAATCTAGCATCATTACCAGATTGTTGTTTAAACACCATTGCTTTCTAAAAATTTCTTCATTCTCATTCTTTTGGTTGTTCAGAATTTGTAACGTCATCAGCGTTTTTCGATTTCGATTTCACCTGTAATGAATAGCTTGTAATTCGTTTTTTAATTAGCTGAGCTCGACTTTTCCTAGTTGCAGGCAGTCTCAATTAATTACTCCTCGCTAGCGATGCATCCAGTTTTTTCAACAGACCTTTAGCAAATAATATTCGATAGTTACATAATTCTTACCTAATTAAAGGCTATCTTTTAACGCGCAAATAGTAGATTCTCTTTAAAGCTAGACGTTGAACATTGCCGCTAGAAATACCTATTGAAGGATCTCACTCGTTGACTTTAGATTACAAAAGAATGGGCAAAAAATATTTGTCAGTTTCTTTGCCAGATATGTACTCGTTTTATCAGCGCTGTTGAACAATATTCGCATTCGCAAAAGCTCCGTATTGATTAATGCGAATGCGAAAGCGAACGCGAATGTTAAAATTAATGCGGAAGCTCCGCGGTTGCGAATGCGAATATTCGCAACAACCCTGATACATACATGTGCATATAAACAAATACATATGTACATTAGAGTGGTCCAAACAATTTTTTTCACAGAAAGGGTTTGGAGCATTTTCCAAATTTTTTCCTCTTGCCAAACCTTACGTTTCTAAGTATCCATTTAGAGAATACTCATGATGCTCATATTTTACTCTAGAAGTATTGTGTACATATATTAATCAAACAATTGGTTACGTAACCTAAGAATATTTCCAATTTAAATGATCTATTAAAATATCACAAGCTTCATAGTCTGTTCCTTTGAACTTCGAACTAAAGCCTGTGGAACTGTCAAACTACAATTTTTCTCTCTCAAGTGAGAGTAAAAGGAGAACAAATGAAGAAGTGCACGGGAACGCTAAAAGCACTATTTCCTGTAAAAACGTCAGCCAGTTTGTTTACAAGTCACTAGTACAGCACTGATTGATGAAATATCACTAACTAATTATTAAAATCTATACATATTCAAATATTTCGTTGTTTACTTCCATTTTTTTTACAAATATAAGGCTTTTTGCTTACACCGCTTTCTGTTTTTGTTTGCACATGCAAATCAGCTGATCATTTGACACTTTACATGAACTTACAGGAAAAAAACTCCGGACTAAATCCTGCAACTTCTGACTACGAACAGTTGCTCAGTTACTCTCTCTCAAAAGTGTTCCCACTTACAGGTTTTATGTCAATAGGAACGACTTCCTGTAAGTTCTGACTAAATCCTGTAAACTGGACTGCTACTGGAACAGACTATCAGTTGTCATGACAACAATAGCTTTTTTTTTTTTTAAATTGGACCACTCTAATGTACATACATACATGTTTACTTGCGCTAAAACCGACAACGCTTTGAATGATTTCCGAAACCTGTTCTCTATTACGAGGTTCATTCAGTCAACCCAAATAAGAATTTTAATTTGCATAAAAATGAATCTTTGTATTCCAGAACTAATTGAAAAGGTTGCTTTCATTTTTCTATTGATGCTTAAATTTTCTCTCCTCAGGCACTTTGCAGAGGAAGCTGAAGTGTGACACATTGCTAGAATATTTCGCCTTAAATGTTGTTGCCTGTTTGTAGTCGCAGCGGCTGGTATCGTGGGAAAATTGATAAAAGAAAAATTTTTTAATCTCGCCGAGTACTTTTTCTTACGTCTTCGAAATCTTAGAATAATTAAAAAATATGTCATTTCATTCAAGTGCCCGTGCCGGAACAAACGTAAATCAGAAAGAAATCATAAGACATTTGCGATTCTTACAAAGGATATGTAAAGGTGTGTCATTCATCTCTTTGTTGCTGTTGTTTCACATTTAAAGCGGACTAAAGGGAGATTGTTTGTGCACAATTCCCTTTCTTCCTGCTTTACGAGTTTATGGATTTATTGGTACTCGTGTGCCGAAGCGTCGATCGCCTTCATATCCTGCTAGAGGAGCAGAGATCTAGGACAGTATCAAGGACACATACGCATGCGGCCTCGTTTATACATGGATGCATGAATATATGTGTAAGATCTAACTCTAGTGCAGTGACATCATTTGCATATGACGCCGCGATCGTCTTTTCACGTTAAAACAACCAGGGGAGAACAAGGACACACAAGCGTCACAACAGCAGCAACAATGGATAAACTGTGGCATCTACATACATATGCGTGGTTCAAACGGGACAATGATTGTTCTATTTAACCCTTTTGCTCACTCACCTAATTTGCATATTAAGTGGCATTTGCTGCTTTTCAACCCATTTCAGCACCAAATGGAAAATCAAAAATACCAAAAATTTTAATAGAAAAAAATATGGTTTATATGGAATTTAAAAAGGTTTGATGTGGATACGGGATAAAGTCCACGACCGTAGGCAGGAAGCAAGACACCTTCCTTCCCATATGTATGGAAAATTACAATCAGCGGAACACACTTGCAGAAAAAATGGTTTTGTAATTATACAAACACCCATACATATGTATGTATAATACGGTATTCAAACCCGGTTTGTGCGCATCTGGATGAATGTGGATTTTGATCGAATGTGACAGTTGGATCTTTTGTAACGGTTGGCTTGTACATTCATTAAAACTGGTTCGTAGCAATATGATACTGAGAAAACTAAGCACAAAACGTAACTGGACGTCTTCCTTCACCTGCGTGAAATCCCTCTCTTGGGTGATAGGTTTTTGTTGACTGGGTATTTGCAAGCACACTTTTTCATGAAATCCCAAAATTATTCATAGTTCAAAATATTTGGAATTCGCCACTCCATTTTATTGTTTTAAATAGTCACGAACCGTTTCTAAATTTGTCTTCTTTTTGCAAAAATGGCTGTCGCTTAACTCAAAGTAACCGAGAGAAAGCACACTTCCTACTTGTAGCGGTCTTCATGAACGACATCTCGCTTGCTTCATGAAGTAAGCGAGAATTTCAAGCAGGTGAAGACGACCAGTGATAGTTATTTTTTCAAAAATTTTCAAAACGTGGTCGGCTTTACTCTATATCGGGTCTGGGGAATCGCTAAGTTTTTTGAGTTTTCTGTACGCCTTTATACTTTTTTTTTTAATTTTGCCTTCAATCGAAATTTTGAGATGTTACACCCTATTTTATGGTTTCTAACTTTTATCTGACTAGTATTTTCGGCAAAATTTCTTTGGCAAAGTGGTTCAGAATGTCTCAGACCTTAACTTTTGTGAACATACTAAACACCAGAAATAGGTCTTGGACACTTTTAGGTTGAAATTCCGAAAGCCGTAGTATATTAATTACCAGGGCCGAAAATTTTAAATTTTTGCTTGGAATTGTTTTTTCGCTAATTCAGCGTTCCCAAGTTTAATTCTAACTATCATTATTTTTTCATATTTTAATGTACATATTTTTGTATAAGGCTAAGGACGGAAACGGTAGAAAGAGTTGCTATTATTTCCTGAGGGTGAATAATAGTGTCCATGGAGTTCCGACAGCGGATTTTTCACAGCCTTCTACCTCACTCTTTCCTCACGAAATAATGGGACGCGCATATATTTCTGTTGAAAACATGGGTGGCCTTGTGGCCTTTGTTCACAAAAAACTATAGGGAACCGCAAATTTCTTAAGAACTGCTTAAGAAAATTTGGCTTAATAAATTTTTCTTGAGTATTCCTGAGGCTGTTTTTTATATGGAGTTTTAACAGCTCTTAAAATCTGTGTACAACGCTTAAGACTTTAGAAAGAATTACTACTGTTAACGACTATCCTTGCTTATTACGATGTCATTCGTCGAACTAATCGAATGTTTACAAACAATAAACATACCTGTTCTATCGTGGATTTACCAGGTCTAACTCCACACTGATATGACCCAAACAGTTCGTTGTGTCTTTCACACAATACACTCGATAAGTCCCGCGGTGGGTTGCCAGACTTTTTCAGTCTATAAAAATCAATACTTTTCAGTACACTTTTATTCCAAGCAAAATTAAAAATGTAAGCAACGGAAATTACTCTAAACGCCAGAGTTCTTATTTTTAACAATATTTTGGTATATAAGTAAATAAAATGTGCACAAGAGCCAATAAGTTAATATTTGTTAAATTTTTTAAAAGCATTAAAAAGATAATTTCTCCTTTCAGTGTTCTAATAGTAAAATAATTCTTTATATTCATCTTGAAATTAATTTTAATTTGGAGTTCACTTTCAACAATTTTAATTAGGAGTCGCTTTCTCTATTTGCTCCAGGAAGCAAACTATACATTTAAGATCCTCTCAGTTGCATCATTGTAAAATAAAAATTACATATTTTTTCCACCTGTGGAAACGTTCCGCTATTTAAAGACTTCATTCATATTTCCTCATGCCTTAAATTACTTTTTTCAACTGCGCAAAAACTTTGAAAAGCTAAGAATTGGCTAAAAAGAGTAACTAACTCGATGTTTTGTATGCAAAACTCTCTGACAATGTCAGTAAATTGAGAAGAAATAATTGCATGTTGGAGGCAAAGGCCTCTATTATCCAAATTTGTTGTTATTAATGTGAAAATTATTTTCTAGAAAAATAACAACACTCCACAAAACGTCACCCCTCTTTTTAAGTCCTTGTCGGATCTTAGACTAACAGGTCTATTCTGCGCTGGCAATAAAAAGTTTGTAACCGGTAAATAAAGTTCCTGTCAACTTTTAAACCCTTTTCGCATTCTGTATACTCTTGCAACCGGTAAATTTTTTTACCATCTCATAAGCTGGTAATAAATTATTGCCCCGTGAAATATGCCAGGATCTGCACAATTCTTCATTGCTGAATTGCTGAATATTTTAACTGTATTACCAACGTACCTATAATCGCGGTGACAAGAACTGGTAACATTTTTTGGTAATACAAATTTTCCGGTTACAAAATCTTCGGTAACGTGCAGAATATACCTGTAACAGACCTGTAACAGGTATATTCTGCACGTTACCGAAGATTTAGTAACCAAAAAATTTTATTACCAAACAAGTAAGAAAGTCTAAGTTCGGGCGGAGCGGAACATTAAATACCCGGCGCACGTATTAAATATATGTTTTTCACCTTACCAAAAGCTACCGCTACATGGTAAGCCGGGGTGTATCAATTTTGAGTAAATTACAGTCCTTAGATCTCGAAATTTTGAAGTTTCAAGCATTTCTGAAATTTACCGTTGTATGAAAAGCGGCCTCAATTTTAGTCCGATTTCAATAATTTTCAACGTTTTGCTTTTATGTGGCAAGCACAATAACCAAACCGAGTTTGGTACAAATTGGTTGAACGGTTACCGAGATACATATAAGTGATCATAAGTGGGCGGTCCCACGCCCATTTTCCAAAATTTTATCACAAACGTATTTCTTGGTTAAGAATTGTGGCAAGCATCAATTTGGAATAAATTAGCTTTAATATTTACTGATTTATCGAAGATTTTGTATTTCTCTAAATTACGGTTATATCTGATTTTAAAAATTTTCGGCCATTTGGTATGTTGTGCGAAGGCCAACAACTGTGCCAAGTTTGGAAGAAATTGGTGTAGCGGTTACGAAGATATACACATGTAACCATAAGTGGGCGTGGCTACGCCCATTTTCCGAAAATTTATAATATTCTTATTTTCCGTCTAAAATTTATTGTAAATATCAACTTTGAGTGAATAAGCTTCAGTCGTTACAAAAATATCGCAGTTTTCGTATTTCTGAAAATTACCGTTATATGGGAAGTAGGCGTGGTTACAGTCCGATTTCGCCCATTTTCAATACCAACCTACCTTGGATAAATGGAAACCTAGATACCAAATTTCGTTGAGGTATCTCAATTTTTTCTCAAGTTATCGTGTACACGGACGGACGGACAGACGGACTGACAGACATGGCTTAATCGATTTCTCTTTTCATTCAGATCATTTATGTATACATTTGTCTATATCTATCTCGTTTCGTTTTGGCTGTTACAAACATCCGTTATGTGAACAAAATTAATATACCCTTGTGCACAAGTGCGCTCGGGTATGAAAATCAATAGTTTCCGAGATATTAGTAAAAGTCATGTTTTCTAGGACCTTTCGGTCCTGTTGCTAGAAATCTGCGGGAATATAAGGCGAACCCAACTATGTTATATATTTCGGAATAAACATTTGTTTTCCTTTACATTGGTGTTATATAAGTGATGATTAAAGAAATAGTTTTGGGTATACAAGCGTTTAAATTTAGATAAATGTCAATTTGGATAAATCAACGATATTTCAGTAAATATTGTATCCAAATTGTTAAAAATTAGTATGTAAAGTAAAATGTTTGGATTAAAATAGGATTATTATTAAATTTTTAGAAAATGGGTGTGGCCCCGCCCACTTATGGTGAAATGCTGTATCTCAGTATCCGCTTCACTAATCTAGGCTATATCTAACATAACTGCTAAAAATTCTTGAAATCGGGCGATAACCACGCCCACTTCCCATATAACGGTAATTTACAGAAACGCGAAAACTGCGATAAATCAATAACTACTGAAGCTAATTAACTCAAAATCGAATCTTGGAATAACCTCTTAGCATTAAACAAAATTGTTATAATTTTTTGGATAATGGGCGTGGCGGCGCGCACTCTTGATCACAAATGTGTATCTTCGAGCTACGTAATAATAAATAATATTGCAGACTTGTTGCTTTCCTGATGACATGTTGCCGATACTCACCTGAAACTTTTCTAAAATGTTGCAGAAAATGCGCAGTAAAAATTGTATGTTGCTTTTGATTTGCCAATGAAAATTTTGTTCGCCCAAATGTTCGCGTAGAACGTGTACTCTTTCATAAAAGAGTATCTTTTATAAAATAGTATCACTGCTGCATTAATTGCACCTCGAATACACCCATTTCTTACCTACATATACTGTGATACATATTTGAATTATTTAATTCAATTAATTAAAGTTGAATTTGATTTTTTAGACCCTGGGAGGTTCCTTAGAGATAAAGCCTTTTCAAACCCATTTGCATTGATACCCGTATTGCAGCAATTCACTTAACTAATTGAACAAAAATTTTGAACAGGTGGCAACTCTGTTAATGTTTTAACTTATATTTACTTGATTTTAAACATTTACAATTCTAAATGTCAAAACACGTCTTTTATAAACATTTCGAATTAAAATATTCATAAAAATAATTTTTGCCGCATAAATCGGCTAAATACCCCTATTTGCGGCGGTACTTAATGGACGGGAAATGTGGTTCCACTGCTCGCGTATGTGAAAATTCAATAAATTCGTCTGAATTTGACCTTGGAATGACCCTGGGATGACCTTGGCATGCCCTCTAGATGAACTTGAGGAAACAAGGGACCTCCATATTCGGTTTCAGCGACAACAAAAACAAAATTTATTTATATTTTTATTGAATAAATATTTTGTCCTATTTGACCCTCAAATGACCTCGAAGCTGACATTATGGAGGTTAACGGACCTCGGATTCGGGTTCAGCGAATCTAAAACTCCATATACATATATGAATATTCTGGTTTATTCAAGAATTATTCGCTACTTTTGACCTACAACTGACCACGAACCTGACATGATGGAGGCTAACAGACCTCGAAATCGCATTCAGCATGTTGAATAACATAGGGATATAACGGGTGATTTTTTTGAGGTTAGGATTTTCATGCATTAGTATTTGACAGATCACGTGGGATTTCAGACATGGTGTCAAAGAGAAAGATGCTCAGTATGCTTTGACATTTCATCATGAATAGACTTACTAACGAGCAACGCTTGCAAATCATTGAATTTTATTACCAAAATCAGTGTTCGGTTCG
>NW_023458564.1:16008112-16012522 GCF_013731165.1 Rhagoletis pomonella | reverse complement strand
TGCATTTAAGAGAAAGGAAAAATAGAGAGAATCACGAGAATCTCAGAAGGATTTTTTTCAATTACAGTTCGTGCAGATGGTTGTCATTCCGCATTCATTTAGGTTGCATTTTTGCAGCTTTTCTAATTTTTCAGTTCACCATACCGAAATAAATTTGTCCTTATGGGTTTTCTTCGTTTGACTTGTCTTTGACTCTGTGGCGCTACTTGTCGCCACAGCATTTTCATTTGAATAAACTTTTTTACTTTCTCATCCTGTTGACAAACTGCGCCTTAGCGTCCACGTGAATCCAATGGCAGAGGCGAGACGGTGCATACTTCTTGCCATAGCTTTTCTCCATTGGTCTAGGCTGTTTAGCCGACGCTCGCCCAGTAACAGCAGGAGGAAGTAAAAAATATGCTGGGGTAAATTGGACAAAAAGAAGAACAAATACATAAATGGATGTGCTAAAAATTAGTGCAATATAAAAGGAATGGAATTCTTTTGAGACTTCATGGAAGAGTCGACGTGCTGGTTAATTTGCTGGAGGTAAATCAAGACACCACGTTTACGTTGAATAGCCGAAATACTTATTAGGTGGGGCTAAAATGAAAGCTAGTACGATGGACGTACGGCAATCTATAAAATACATTTGCTTGGATTAATTGAAATCAATTTTTAACAGACTTCATAAAAAGCAAAAGGCTATCAATTCGTCGGAATATTTTTTTTTAATGTATGTACTTTTAACCATGGTTGCCGTTTTGGTCCAAATGGACTAAATTTGGTCCATTTCTTTTCGTCTGGTCCATTGGTCCAATTCTTTTTAAAATGGTCCAGCTTTTAGTTAGGTTATTATCACCTTTTCACTTCATGCAATAGTTTCGCGTTTTCAATTTTCTGGCTGGCGAAAATATGGAAAGGTAGCGAAGCTTTAATCATGACATTTAGCGAATGAAAATAATATTAGATTTCAATCGAAAAGATATTAAACATCTTGAAATTATTACACCACAAAAAGTTCTTTCTAATACTGATGTATCTATTTTTTCACTATTCGACCAATTTTCTGCATTGGTAAATGATACAGACATAATTGAATTTCAATTTCGCAAATTGAGGCTGAGTGAAGGTAACTTCACAAATTTTACCAATATAGAACGTTTTTGGCATCAAGTAAGTTTGATTAAAAATGGATTGGGTGAAGCGGCCTTTGGAGATTTGTGTGATTTAGTTCATAACATTTTTAGTCTGCCTCACAGTTCCGTAGCAGCTGAGCGCGAATTTTTTGATTTAGTATTAATAAAAACAAAATTAAGAAAAAAATTATAATTTAAAACTTTAACTAATATAATGTTAATAATATTCAATTGTAATTCATTTTGGATGCAATATAAAAAAAATCGTTATAAAAACTGAATTGGCATATTTTCTTGATAAAGAGAAATAAGCGCCACGCAATTTCCCGATGTAATAAAAATTGGCCAAGTTTTTACCATTTGGCACATTTTTTTGGTCCGAAAAATAAATTGGAAATGGCAACCGTGCTTTTAAATTTTTACTTTAACTTATGTACTTTGGACCGTGTCAACCGATTTCTATAATTATTTCTTTAAAGGAAAGGTGGTACCTCACAGGTGGCGCCCATATTAATTTAGTTTAAATCCGATCATTGGATCATGAAGTAATTAACGGCAATCTCAAATTCTTATATGAGAACTGAAGTCGGTTTTGTTTTTTGCTTAAAAATTACTTGTCATATTTTTATTTAGCATGCACGGGAAAAAACTCTAGTAAATCAGCGTAAAGGTAGAGATTTCACTTATTATTTTACATTATTTGGATATAGAAAAGTTACGCAAATTCAACATCGATGTAATGCTGATAGAAATCTATCTATTATTTCCTAATTAAGTGAGGAAATTTTAATTGACAGCACAGCACCAGTTATGGCAAGTTTTTTTTTTTAAATTTCACTTTTATTTCAAAATATAATCGATAATCGCATGAGGCTATTGCCTGAAAATTTTAAAACGCGCTTAGTGGCATTGTGCTACTATGATAGCACGGCCGAGTAATCATAGTCAACTTATGTACAGTAGTCGTACAAATTATAGCCGCACCAGATTTTGACAAGTTTTAAAATATTATTTTTGCTGTTATTTAATTTTGGTTAGTTTTTTATAGTTCATTCTTTAAAAACATCCGTATAAATACAAGTTAAAAGGCAGTGTCACACGACTGCGTATTTGCCAAAATTTGGTGCAAATCGTATCCCAATTATGTGAACACCCAAACTATTTTTCTTTATCCCAATCACGAATTTTTCAATAGAACATCGCTGTATTGTGCCAATCTTTTGACTACAAGAATCAAAATTTTCCCATTTTTTACCAATAGCACAATATAAAAATGTACAAATCTGTACAAATTTATCAATCGAATGACACTGCCTTAAAAATTTATGCAATTTAAAAAATTGAATTCTAATAGAATAAAGTATGAGTCTCAAATGGCTTAAAATTTCGATTGGTTTTTTAGAATTTTTAAAAGTTCGAAATTTGAACGAAAATTTGTTGTTTTTTTTTAATATTGCAAAAATTTGGAAACTTGGATTTACACGGGTTTTGTTAAAGAATGAACTATGTTTTTTATAAAAAAATAACAAAAGTTCAATGACAACAAAAATAATACGTTAAAACTTGGCAAAAAAGTGGTTCGGCTATAATTTTTTGACCGCTGCACATTAAGCTAGAAAGTTTTGTACGATTTATGAAATAAATTAGAAATATATTTTTGCTATTCGTATGTTTTCAAAACTTAGAACATGGTTTTGTCATCTCTATTTTAGTTATATTCCGCTCACACAAAACAAAATGAGACAAATAAAAAACACACGGTTGCGGTTTGGCAAGTATGAAAGAGGAGGTGCTTCAGAATATTAGACCACCTGCCTCAACGTCAAAGTTTACTATTAATCTTGTCTTGAAGGGTCTACAGTAAAATTTAGTGGAACATATTTCTGTGAAGCATTTTAATCCACTATTTCTCGCCCGTGTGGGGGTACAGTCATTTGTGCAACCGTGACCCATTATACGCTCGTATACGTTTCCTTTTCTGTTTAACACCAGAAGTACTAGCAGATGCATGTAGAGCAAGGTGATGCAGTGCCAATTTTTTTTGCAATCGCTGGTCTAGGTGCTAAACATTTTTCGCTGTCAGGGGGGCTACTCTGTAGTGCGATGCGAAATGGAAATGCGATTCGATATGCATTCGCCATAGCGTATTACTTACGAAGTATTTGCCTATCGCATCGCATTTCTCTTTCGTATAGCATTACAGAGTAGCCCCCAGGTGATTTGCCTTTAGAGCATGAATTTTTAAAAGCTTCGCTGATGTCAGATTCAGGGTAATCTTCTTGATCCGATTGCTCATCGTGTGGTGGTTCTTGTTTTGCGCTATTTGCATAGGAGAAGTCATTTTCTTCTGAAATGTACTACTGACGCTGTCATTGGAAACTTCATCTATTGGACTGGGAAACTTATTTAGAAGCATTAAAACAAGTTTTGACATCATTATTCTCTTTATTTAATGATGTGTAATTACTGCTAAAAAATCGATCACGCCAATTGATTGAAAATTGAGGTTCTACGGAAACTTCTTCTATTAAAAAAAAAAAACAAGTATGGGACTGTACCACTCTGCATCGTGCTAAACCTCCCTTTGCATGCCAGCCACTTGTACGCATAAAATAAATGGGCTACACAGTCGGATGGGGCGGAAATTGCTGAATTAATTGACTTAGTAAATAATCTCAAATTAATATTTCTCTCAATAAAAAATTATCCTAAAATCATTACTAGGCAGATGCGTGAATTTCATTACAAAGCTCTACCAGTACTTAACAAATGCATCATAAAAGTAACCACATCAGTTAACGCACATTTTTCATTGCGTTAAAACCCCGGATTCAACTCTGTATTATTAATGACCTGACCTTAAATTTGGATCACCCCTGTGTAGAGCAAACATTTTTCTCTGTGCACCTTTTTTGCAAACATGACGAACTATTGACACACTCCCCGATTATGTGGTATGCATTTGATTTCTATTTTGTATACTAAAGTTAACAAGTCAATTAAATAAACATATGTATGTATGTATACAGCTCAAGCCAATGCCAGAGCGTCGCCGGTCTTAATAAGTAACCTCAAAATTGGCAGACGCTTCAACCAAAAACTGACAAATTCAAGTACTGAGCAAAATTTCTGAGTGCTGATGGCAAAAAATGGTTTAAGCCTATTAACATTTTTTTTTTAACTTTTCCGTTTTGAGACTCAACTCGCTGCAATGATTGGCGGTCTATACAACATGCACACTGGTTTTTTTTTCATGATAAATGCATAAGGCACTGCCTGCCACTCACCCCTC
>NW_023458564.1:15953937-16008012 GCF_013731165.1 Rhagoletis pomonella | reverse complement strand
AACCCTATAATGCCTTTAATTTTAATATTGCTGTTAAAATTTTTATTAAGTGTCTGTATTTTTTAGGGTCGCAGACTTATGGTATATTTTTTCATATAGTCCCTTTGAATAAAGGATTAGTTTGAATTCCATTAATTGTGTTTAATATATACTGGAATTTCAATGAAACCATGGTTTATTTTGAATACTTGGGAATATTTTTCGAAAAGATTTTTCTATGTCAATATTCATTTATTTCATTTTTAATATCTATATGGCCATAAAAAGGTAATTCATTGTCTATTGGGTAGATCAGTGGAATCTTCTGTATATATTTAACTCAATTTATATATAAAAAACGCATTTCAGCACTACCAGACTACTTTTCCTACTACCTTTTCACAAAAGGGGATAAAATTGTCCCCGCTACTCTTTTCTTCTCAAATACAAACTTACAAGGCAGTCTATAGACACAGATGTCAATATTTATCCAACCTTCTATTATTGAATGATGTTCAGATACCGTACATTTATCTAATTTTAAAAAATTTGCCTACTATACAAATATGTACTGCATTATTAACTAATATTTTCAAATGTTGTGAGAGGGCGTAACAAAACAAAAATACTTTTAAGGCGCAGCGAAGCACGCCGGGTATTTGCTAGTATTTAATAATTAAATTAAATTAAAATTTCCAAACAGGTGGCAACCTTCGAAAAAATATTTTCGCCTGTAACAGCCATCTGACTGTCAAAAAATTCGCATGCTCATACAATTTGTATGAAGCATACTGTCGGCCGCTGTGGTGTAGTGGTAAGCAGTGCGCGCTTTCACTCATCAGCACCTGTAGTGCGATTCACTAACTTTTAACAATGTGACTTATCGAGTTGTAAGCTAACAATTTTTGTTGTTTGCAGTAACGATTGTGCGATTCACTAACTGTGCTGCCGCTATTGGGCACAAATCCATTGCATATGCCAAGGCGCTCGTGTGAGCTCAAAGTTCACAGGCAATTTATGTGGAAGAAAATGCGCAACACCCCCCACAAAAAACATTCTAAAAATCAACGGTAACTTTTAGCGACATGAAACTTGCACTTTATTAGACTAAAATTGAATGGGCTACAAAATTGCACACCCGAAAATCTTATAAAGGTTAGCAATAAAAAGTTAGAAAGCTTGGAGTAAATTTTTTTAAGTTTGATTCATTTTGAAACTTTCATTTAAGTGGTTTCTGTTGAAATATAGTAGATAGAACTACTAAAAATAAAATTATTTAAAATAATAAATAAATACACATAAGTAGCAAACACCATAATTTTGAATTTTGTTGACATAGTTTACACGCAGCTGTAAATAAAAAGTTTACAAAAACATTTAACACGAAAAAGATTGTTAATATTAAAAAAAAAATCACTGTATGCACATTTTGTACATATTTATTTTGAGGACTGATTGAATTATGCTAGTGTCATGATGATTAATAAAGAACGTTTTAAATATTAACATACATATCGCTAGCTTAGAATGAAAAGTTGCTAAGTCCCAATTCAAAAATTGTACACGAGATGAGAAAACTTTTTATAGTCATTTTCTTCAAGTATTTCGCAAAACTTTGAATACAACATTTTGCCTGTTTAAAACAAAGCAAAACTCCATACGAATCAGAGGGATTCGATCTTTATTAAAGATTTCGACCTATTTTGGCCTTATCGCATTTTCGGAGCTTTTTTGGACTTAGCAAATTTTCCTTTCATTGAATATTTATAACCGAGAAAGCATAAAACATGGACCTTTACCCTTTTCGAATCGACGCATTCTTAATTTCTCTAGCCTCTTTTATCAATATATGTGTTTTCATAAAAAGTGGACTTAGCTACTTTTCTCTCTAAGCTAGCGATATATAATATTTATATTTTTAATAAACGATGTACACGTATTAAATTGAAAACTTTAATTATTAAATTCCCTTAAATTCAAGGCATATTCAGTTCCTGTAAGATTAAAAAAATAGGCTTTCACCTTTTAACTTCCACTTTTCTATATTTGTTTACGCCCTATTGGAAAATTATAACCGGAACACATATAGACAAGTGTTGTAACAAACTATTTTTTTTTTATTATTTAATTTGTATTACTTGTTTTAATAGTTTATTCTGCACCTAAAATCATACAAACTGTAGCTTCAAACCTTGTGCAACATTTAAACAAAATTCAACAAACTTTCGTAAAACTTCAAGTTTTTTATCAGAATAATAAACGAATTATGTATGCAGTTTTGTAGCCCATTAAATTTTATTACTTGCACTTTAAGTTTGATGTTTCTGAAAAATCTTTTGATTTTTGATATTTTTTTGCTAGCGGTGCTGTACATTTTTATGTTTTATTAACAACACCAATCTAAACGTCGTCAAATTAGCGGCCTTCGTTATCGTTAGCGACAACAGCTGAATTGGCGCTAACGAATATTGTTAGGGAAACGTTTACTGAGTAGCTAAATTGTTAAAATTGTCGTTTAGCTGACTTAACAATAACAAGAGTTGTTAAAATCGCGTAGTGAATCGCACCACAGGGCAGAGAAGTTAACATCACGTCCGCTATGAATAACATGGCGACCCGGAACAGAGCAGAGGAGTTAACATCACGTCCGCTATGAATAACATGGCGACCCGGAACAGAGCAGAGGAGTTAACATCACGTTCGCTATGAATAACATTAAGTTAACATCTCGCCACAAACACACATCGTGATCAGCGTTGCCGCGAGCTTGAAAAAGTATCAAAAGCAAAAAAAACTGTTGTCTGTTAAACTATTATTAAAAAAATTAATACTAAATAAAATTTATAATTAAATCCATAGTTATAAAAATAAAATGTATATTTCTGGCTTCTGTCTGCTTATTTGCATAATGAAAAACAAACTTCTAGGGCTTCTAAACCACACAAAATCCTTGCGCAACCCGAGTTTTGTATAAGTCAATATTGTGGAAATTACTACAGCATAAAATTGCGCAAACCTTATTTTGAAGAATCGTTGCTCAAGTTAATATGTGCAAGAAATATGAATGTGCGTTGTATATTTTGATAGCTTCAGCTTTAAAACGTAAACAAAAAATAAATAAAAAAAATTATTATTTTTCTACCCTTTTATTCATATTTTACAGCACGATCTGGACACCAGAATCAAAACTAGACTAAAAATTTCGCAGTTGTCGCCATACGCAGCACAAATTATTGTACAATAACACAAGCATGTGCAAAATATCAAAATACTTTTTATTTTGGCGCAATAACTATGCAATTTAGTACAAACGACCCCATACACCACACAAACGTCCGTGGCGAGCCCGATATTGCTTTTGTATGGTTTAGGGGTCGTATAACAGTGGCATGTGCAAATAAATTCCGGGTTGTGTTTCCCTTATAAGAGTTACCAAATCAGCTTATAAATATCTGTATATAAATTGTGAGACTTTAAATGACAAGAAAAAATATTTGCTTTTAGACTAGTAATATTATTCATAGTTTTCAAAAATTAATTTCTGCCAGCCGAAAGTATCGAAATATGGTATTTGGGAACAGACATTCGAATTTAGAAAATGTATTAAAAAAATAGACGATTGTATCAAAACGGCAACGCTGATCGTGATGGAAAACAAAGTTAGGTAACATCTTGTCGTCATAGCGACGATGGAATTCACAGCGTCAGCCGAGTGAAAACACTGCTAAAGTAACAGAGGCAGCGCCGCTTGTGATTCCCTTGCTTCCATCGCCGCTCGTGCCATAAATTCAAATTGGTTCGATAGTCGACATGCGTCTTCTGTATACTGTTTATTCTGTGCTTTAAGTTAAGGCGTGCGAGTAAACTTGTTAGATGATATCTAGTGTTGGGAGTTTCGAGTACTTTTGAGCTGGCTGGACTTTATTCAAATTAATATATTACTCCCAAATAACATAGATTAAATGTTACTTTGGAGTACTCAGTATCGATACTTTTAAAAATTGGGTACTGTCGATTCTTTTGAGAATCGAGTTCTGAGTACTTTTGGTATCGATACTGCCCAACACTAATGATATCTTATGGTGCTACGGGGCGTATACGATACATACGCAACTACGGGTATAAGCGCTTGAGTGGTTATTACTATTGTTTAGTAGGTACATATATGTATGTATATTTTTTAAGTTTTCATTAAATTTTATTTATACTAAACTGAAGATATTGCATTTTCTAAGATAGGTGAACCACCATTTTCGACCAAAAGCACGTTTCGCTGAAAAATGTAGAAACTCGTGGGGTTTGCTCATATACATAAGTATATTTTTATCCACTGCCTTATATTTATAAACGAACAAAAATACATATATGTATGTTTGTTGGCCCTTATAGAGAAACTTGGGTACGGTTTAGTTATTTTTACAATGATTTTGGATTGTTGTGTCCAAACACATGACTTGAATCTAAAAAATTTAACACACACGTATAGATACTTTAACTAAAAATAAGCACTAGTTTATTAATAACAAGTAAGAAAGTCTATGTTCGGGCGGAGCCGAACATTAAATACCCGGTGTATTTCTCCAAATTACCGTTATATCGGAGGTAGGCGTGGTTATTGTCCGATTCCGATGTCCGGCCATTTGGTATGCTGTAGCAAGACTAACAACTGTGCCAAGTTTGTAAGAAATTGGTGCAGCGGTTACTAAGATATACACATGCAACCATAAGTGGGCGTGGCTACACCCATTTTCCAAAAATTTATAATATTCTTATTTTTCGTCTAAAAATTATTGTAAATATCAATTTTGAGTGAATAATCTTCAGTAGTTACTAAAATATCGCAGTTTTCGTATTTCGGAAAATTACCGTTATATGGGAGGTATTATTGTCCGATTTCGCCCATTTTCAATACCATCCGTCCTACGCCCAAAAGAAGTGCACATACCAAGTGTCGTTAAGATATCACAATTTTTACTCGAGTTATCGTGTGCACAGACGGACGGACGGACAGACAGTCACCGCTTAATCGATTTCTCTTTTCATTCTGATCATTTATGTATACATTTGTCTATATCTATCTCGATTCGTTTTGCCTGTTACAAACAACCGTTATGTGAACAAAGTTATAATACCCTTGTGCACAAGTGCGCTCGGGTATAAAAACCTTTTTTTCTATGCACTTTTTTGTAAATTTCGATGTGGGTTCTGTGCAAAAATATTGTGGATGCCGTAGCCGGAGTTATATGCACAAGAAAAGGCTTCCGACCCTCTTCTACGGTAACACAGAAAGGTGAAATCTACTTATTAAGGGTTATAATCCCTAAGCGCGGCCGAAGGAGGAAGCAAGCTCAACGGGTGGTGAACCTAACAAAATGCATATTTTCAATGACTTGGAAGAAGCTGTTATTGCATTAACTGCACTGAGAACCAGTTCTTCGCGCATAGGAGGAGTTATGGCTTGTGGTTTGCGCTCTTACTCCGCTGCTATAATTGCAAATGCAATAGAATCCTTCATTTTCTGCAAACTATGCAAAATCAAACAATTTTACAATAAGTAAGCACTTGATTAATAGTTTTTAGCTCCTTTCCACTTGGTTTTCCTTTATGCTGCTAACTTCGAAAAACAACTGATAACTGGCAATGCTGCACATGTTTCCACAAGGGTTGCAGCGTGCTAATTTATCGTTTTTTCGTAACGATGCTACGAATTACGAACTACGAAAATTCGGGTTCTAGAATAAGGGTCTTAAATTAAGGCTTAAACTTTCGACTACAATTCCTTAAAATACCATCCCTCCACCTCAACCCCAGCGTCACTTGTAGTCGATTATTGAACAGCAAAAATTGATTTTGACAAAATCTTTTTCTTTTAGCAGCACAATTTTCCCGTACTTTTTTATTTTTCAATAAATGGCTATAAATGACCGTCTGGTAAAGGTGCAGGAATAGTATTCGAGAGCTCTAGCTTTAATTTAAACCTAAGTGGAAGGTTCTATCACATTATGTTTCTTTGCTAGAGCTTTCGCAAATACTGCGAAAAACGCGATTTTTGAAATTTTGAGCTCGGTTTTGTCAAAATCTGGAGCTGGTGGAAACTTTATACTTCCGGATTCGTAATCACCACATAAAAACTCTATCGAAGACAGCTTTAACATTTGCCTCACCAAAATCAGTGCTGCCTTGTGCAATTATTCTTTCAAGTATTTTTTGTTTGTAACAGTTTGCCGGTTTTTTAGTCCGAAGCAATTTTCTATGAAATTATTAACATTTAAATTGTTTTATAGTCACATCAAAAGCATGCTCATCCGAAAAGAAGACACCAAGAAAATTAAAATAAAGTTTGCGGAGTAAAATAACTTTCGAAAGGAAGGATTCAGATCAATATTTCGAAAAAAGGATTTTAAATTCTACGTATTTTCATTCGTAATTGCTAACCACTTTCTCACTTTGGACGGAAGTATATACTCTTATGATTAATTATCTAATCTAAATGTTGCACCAGAAAAAATAACTTGTACGGAGATTCCCCCCAGGCCCGGATTTCCTCTATACGGCCCTGAATCCTTCATTTGGATGACTAACACCGGGTAATTTCCTGAGATATTTTCCAAATAATCATACAAAGTCTATTGTTCATGAAAGGTATGAATCACTTGTTTTGTTTTTTTGCAAATGAAAATTTTTCTTTGGCGATGTACAGCTTTTTATTTTTACATTGTCTCATCAGCCGACACCACTCTCCCTGCATAGATACATCCTTTCTGGAAATGGACCGTTATATTCAAGCGTGCATTGAATCGCCATCATTTTGGGTAAGGCCTGCCTCCAGAAAGCTAGAAAGTTTTGTACGATTTATGAAAGAAATTAGATATATATTTTTGCTATTCGTATGTTTTCAAAACTTAGAACATGATTTTGTCATCTCTATTTTAGTTATATTCCGCTCGCACGAAACAAAATGAGACAATTAAAAAACACACGGTTGCGATTTGGCAAGTATGAAAGAGGAAGAGCTCCAGAATATTAGACCACCTGCCTCACCGTCAAAGTTTACTATTAATCTTGCCTTGAAGGGTCTACAGTAAAATTTAGTGGAACATATTTCTGTGAAACATTTTAACCCACTATTTCTCGCCCGTGTGGGGGTACAGTCATTTGTGCAACCGTGGCCCATTATATGCTCGTATACGCAGATGCATGTAGAGCAAGTTGATGCAGTGTAAATTTTTTTTGCAATCGCTGGTCTAGGTATTAAACATTTTTCGCTGTCAGGGGGGGTACTCTGTAATGCGAAGCGAAAGAGAAATGCGATTCGATATGCATTCGCCATAGCGTATTTGCCTATCGCATCGCATTTCTCTTTCGCATAGCATTACAGAGTAGCCTCCAGGTGATTTGCCTTTAGAGCAAGAATTTTTAAAAGCTTCGCTGATGTCAGATTCAGGGTAATCTTCTTGATCGATTACTTGCTCAGGGGATTTTTTCAAACAAAATCTTTAAGAAACTATTTTAATTCATAAAAAACTTGATTTTTGGAGGTATTTTCAAATCGGTCCAGCTCACTTAAATCTTAATATTTTTCCGAAATATTTTGGTGGACGTCTTAGAATATAATAGATTTTATAATTCCAATGGAAAAATAGTACCGATTTTTTTTGTATGGGGAGTGATGCAGCCTAATGTGTAGTTATTGCTAAAAAAATCGATCACGCCAATTTGATTGAAAATTGAGGTTCTACGGCCACTTCTTCTATTAAAAAAAGACAAGTATGGGACTGTACCACTGTGCATCATGCTAAACCTCCCTTTGCATGCCAGCCACTTGTACGCATAAAATAAATGGGCTACAGTGTCGGATGGGGCGGAAATTTCTGAATTATTTGACTTAGTAAATAATCTCAGATTAATGTTTCTCTTAATAAAACATTATCCTAAAATGATTACTAGGCAGAGGCGTTAATTTCATTACAAAGCTCTACCAGTACTTAACAAATGCATCATAAAAGTAACCACATCAGTTAACGCACATTTTTCATTGCGTTAAAACCCCGGATTCAACTCTGTATTATTAATGACCTTAAATTTGGATCACCCCTGTGTAGAGCAAACATTTTTCTCTGTGCACCTTTTTTGCAAACATGACGAACTATTGACACACTCCCCGATTATGTGGTATGCAGTTGATTTCTATTTTTTATACTAAAGTTAACAAGTCAATTAAATAAACATATGTATGTATACAGCTCAAGCCAATACCAGAGCGTCGCCGGTCTTAATAAGTAACCTCAAAATTGGCAGACGCTTCAACCAAAAACTGACAAATTCAAGTACTGAGCAAAATTTCTGAGTGCTGATGGCAAAAAATGGCTTAAGCCTATTAACATTTTGTTTTTTTAACTTTTCCGTTTTGAGACTCAACTCGCTGCAATGATTGGCGGTCTATTCAACATGCACGCTGGTTTTTTTCATGATAAATGCATAAGGCACTGCCTGCCACTCACCCCTCAGCACAGGCTGTTACCCTCATTTGTCGCTTTGACTGGAAAATCAACAAGAAATAAAAAATAATAATAATAAAAAGGGCATTGTACACGACCCCTTCTCAGTAAGGCTTCGCCGCTTTGTGATCGTGCCCTCACGCCGTTAATCTGTTGTGATCGATCAATTGCGGTCGATCACTTTCTCTTTTTTCATTGATTGATGATTGAGGTGTTTGTTGCCAGTCATTTTAAGCACTTTGATTGGTTTAATTGGGTGTTAACAGTAGGTATAGAAATTATATTGTTCAATAATTTTATTCTTTTTTTGATAGGTGAGAACAATTACGATAATTCTCTAGTAATGGCTACAATAAAAATCCAATATGTGAAAAGGGATTTTAAAAGAGAATAATTATATTGCATACACGGTTGCCACTTTAGTAATTTGTTACCAAAAATTGTAACTTTTTTCTCTTTGGTAACTTGATAACTTTCAATTTCACATGGTAACTTTCCGAATGGTGTGGAATATCATTTACTATTTGTACTAGCAACATACGCGTGAGCACATAGATAATTTCTTCCGTGAAAAGTTGGTTTTCGATGGTGGGATTATACATACATACATACATATGTACATGCAAGCGGCCGCTGTGTAAACTTTTAAGATGATAGAATCCCTACTAAACACCTTTCATTTTATGGAACCCCGTATAAAATTACTAAAAATCAAAGGCAGTGCAATTTACAGCGTGGCGACGAATATCTGTTACCCAGTTTTTTGAGAAATAAAATGGTCCTGTATAGATTTAGTGAAAAAAGTATTTTATTGTTAATTTTCCACAGATTTTACTTTAGTTGTATTAATTATTTTTTAAATTTTAGTCCTTATTTACATTTGCCAGTAGTGTAAACTTTGAGAGAAAAGTTCATTTGGCACGCAGGTCTTCGTCAGTTAGTTTATTCCATATCTTCTGTAACCAAAGGCAGATGTTCTCCATTTTGATTCCCTTATACTCCGCCTTTTGTCCAACAGAAGGCCTCTTACTCAAAAATCGAATAGACTCGGAACTACAGTTTTTTCTTTTGGTATAAGTGCAGAATACGTACATTTCTCTGATTAAAAAATTTATATTGGGATCGATAGGGATCTGAGTCCTGATTATAACGGTGTTTTTTTTTGAGGTTGAAATAATAATTACTGGTGTTATTGAAGATCGAAAAATCAATTTTGGAATTTCTTTTAATTGGAATAACTAAACAACTACTGTATTGATTTTAAATATTTTGATGTCGTTTGAAAGGTATTGAACATATCTTTTTTTATGTACATATGTTTGACTTTATTGTATGGCTTATGAGAAAAAAGAGTTTTTATTATTATAACAAAATGATTTTTTTTATTAAATCACGTTATTGACAGCATAAAAAAATTAGCTAACCACATAAAGGAGAAAATAAGCTTCCATTAGATCTATATATTTGCATTAAAACATTTACATTTTATTTATTTTAAGTGATTAAAAGTGTATTACTATTGTATATTTACGTCGTAATGTATACTGTGTAAGATGTACTCTGCAAATGGTATTCAGCCCAACTTCTTCGACAACACAGAAATGAGAATTCTACTTCCTGAGGGTTATAATTCCTAATTGCGGCCGAAGGTCGCCTACGCAGAAAGTTGTTCTCTGCAAAGGGTGTTCAGCCCCTCTTCTTCGGCAACACAGAAAGGAGAATTCCACTTCGTGAGGGTTATGATACCTAAGTGCGGCCGAAGGCCGCCTACGCAGAAAGACGATAGTTTTTCCAACGATTTTTTTTTATATCTCGTTACCTTAATTCACAAACGCCCTTATCAACACTTTTTTCGAAACTGTGATTTTCACAGATTTTTGGTTTTGGAGGTACATGCCGCTTTTTAAAAGGCCCTACCTATTTTTGATACTGAGTTTGTAATGTTTTTTCTCCTCCTTTGTGAATTAAGGTTTTAATGAAAATTCGCTTCTTAGTAAAATTCAAAAATGCAATTTATTTTTGGATAACTGTCATACTTTCACTGTAAATGTATTTTAAATCTGAAAATTCGGGCATATGGCATTTACATAGGTATGTACATTAAACTGCATCACCAAAAAAGTTGCGGTTTTTCCGCCGGGACTACAAAATTTATTATATTTTAAGAAGTCTACCAAAATATTTCGGAAAAATTTTAAGATTTAAGCGAGCTGCACCGATTTGAAAATACCTCCAAAAATGAAGTTTTTTATGAATAAAAATAGTTTCGTAAAGAACTTTTTGAAAAACGTCCCCTCAGATCACAAATTAGATTAAGCTTAAAAAATCTGCATAAGAATATTTAAAGCAAGGAATGAAACCGAAACCCAAACCGAAACCGTAACCGTTTAAAACCGTTTCGTTTTTCAAAACCAAAACCGAAACCGTAACCGTTATCTTGACCTGAAAAGGAACGATACCGAAACCATTTCAATCACAGGTTTCAATCGGTTTCCAGAAATTTACAAAAATAATAAATAAAAATTTCTTTGAAATAAATGATTTATTTAACCAAAATCAGCAACATTTTGCTAAAATTCTTGTTAAGTAGTAAATAAGTATGGCAAGGTAACTTTTCGCAAAAATCTGCTGATGAGTTTGTTGTTGTGAATCGATAACACAGGTCAACAACGTTTTGTTCTAGGAAAGTGTAGGGTCATTTTCGAAGTAATTTTTTGCGTAGAATCCGAATCCGGGGTTTAAATTGCTCTATCACGTCAGGATTTTGAGATATCCTAACCTAAAAGTGCAAAAACGCTGTTTTTGCCCATTTTTGAGGTTATGTAGCTACGCAGATTTTGCTCTTCATAAAAAAGTAAACGTGGTATTTTAAAGTATAAGTCTTCCTCTTTTAAATGCCGTTGAGCTTGCTTAAATATCTTTATTTTTCACTGAGATATCGTATTTTGAAGTTTCCACTTCGATAAATTATGCAACTTTTTAATCAAAAATCGACCAATAAATAATTAAATTTTTTTATTAAATATCGCGCGATCATTATCTGCATTTTTTTATTGCTTCCGTTTTGTGTTTTTGAGGCATTTTTTCATATGTATGGCAGCACTGACATTTCACTTCAATTGGTGAACAAAGCAAAAGGTGAGGTTAAATTCGGTATTTTTTGCAACTTTAAATGCGAATTACTTTAAAACTATAAGCCTCCGGAGGGTGGGGTCTTCAGATTTAGAATCTGAAAAAGCTCCTCTATACTCCCTAATATTTTTTTTTTTCAAAGCCTGGATCCGTTTTGGAAAATTTTCCCTTTGCAAACGTCAAGAATTCGAAAAATTCCTCTCAGTGGTTCTACCTTCCTATTTTCTTATCATGATTAAAACCATATGAACATAGTTGCAGACATGACTGTAATAAAATTACTGAAGAACAAAGACTAACTTTGTTCACAAAATCTTATGACATGCCGAGCTATGATTACGGTGACCATCCGTTCTGTTTTTTGCAGGACCGTACTGTTTTTCAAAGGTCGGTCCTGCGTAGTTTTTCAAACCTGAAAAACCTGAAAATGTACTGATTTTTTCCAGGTGTCCTGCATTTGTCCCGCATTTTAATCGTTATTTTAAAATTATCGGACAATGGATGGATTTTCTCAAAAAAAGTGTTCATAGGTACTTCTCGTAGCTTTTCTTCAATATCTCTTGAAAAAATCTCACAATCAACGTAAGAGAGTTACTGCTCGAAAGGTATTAATTTGCCTCTTACCAAAATATATAACTTGTGGCGACTTCAATGAAAATTATTAGTGCTACAGGTGACCATTTGCATTTTGTCATCAAAATCGAAAAAAGTGAGATTTTCAATCAAATACGCAGTTTTATTCGATAATTTTTTTCATTAGTTTAAAAATTCGATAAAGAAGATATATCATTATAGTAAATTTTGAGCCAAAGATAATGAAAATCGGATTAGAAATGCAGATGCTATGCAGCGCAATCTGCACAACTTATATATTTTTGTAAAGGTTCACATAAATACCTTTGCAACTCGTGGTTTACGTCGATTCATGACGTAGATTTTTGATAAATAACTGCGAAAAGTACCAAAAAACAAAAAAAGGGTATTGTTTTCATTTTGAACGACTCAAAATTTGCCTATAAAATAATCTTTTAAAGATTTTCACTTTTCGTGTAAGCTTTTGGTATTATAATATATTTTACTATACTTTTATAAATATTCATGTAAAAAAAGATTAATATCGATGAAGAAAACCTGATTCAAAGCTTAAAATGTATTAAGAATTTTGAATCATAAATACTCTTTTATATTTTTATACTACGTAAATATATGTAAGCATATTTTTGAAAAATTGTCCTTCATTTTGAATCCATATTTATGGTCACCGTAGCTATGATGCACAAACACAGTATTTAGGATCATGTATTGATAAAAATGAAACAAAAAGAAACGACAGGCCAGCTACGCATCACAAAAATTTCTATATTATCGTTAAACTGTTGGGCTTTCGAGTGTGCAAGGAATTTTTTTAAAGACATTTGACACTTCGAATAAGAGATACAGAACTGTATGCTTGAAAAAGGATAGCGATGGTTTTATACAATGTCACAAGCGAGGAAGGCATACGCCAGCGACAAAAATTTATTAAAATAAACGCAATAGTGTAATAGAGCACATAGATAAATTTTCGCGTTACAAAAGTCATTATTCTAGAACTCAAAACGGTTACACTCGATTTTTGCCAGAAGACTTAAATGTGTCCAAAATGTGTAAGCTGTATACCGAGTGGGGCGCACAATCAGAAAAAGAGCCTGTAAAAGAGTCGTTTTATAGACACATATTTTGCACTGAATTTAACTTAAAGTTCCACAAACCCCATTCAGATACATGTCATACTTGTGACCGTTTAACAAATTTAATAAAGAACGAGACACAGTATCAGAATCAATATCAAACAGATCATGAGTTGCATTTGAAAAGAGTTGAAAGTGTAAAAACTCAAAAAAAGCCAGATATGGGATACAAAATCCAGGAAAGGTTCGAGTGGTTTGCTTTGATCTGCAAATAACCTTAACCACACCAGTAGTTACCACGAGCAAAGTTTACTATTTACGACAGTTGTGGACATACAATTTTTGCATCCACGATATGGTTAGAGGAATATCACAGATGTTTATTTGGAATGAAACTATAGCTCAGAGAGATTCACAGGAGATTGTTTCTTGCTTACTTAAGGTAAGTTTTATAAAACATTATAAAGGCAAGTCACTACCCTGCAGTGAAATCACAAACTAGTCAGGAAAAATACTAGTTTACAACTAGAAACCGAACTAGTTCGAAAATGACCAGACTTGTACCAAGTACAAAACGATTTATTTATGCCCCGTTTTATTTCACTTCGACAGTTTAATACAATAAAGTACAAAAAATATTATAACAACATGGTATAAGTGCAAAATGCGTAGATCTTGCTCTCTCCTTCGCTAGGGGCGACCGACATGTAGTTGGAGTTCTCACCAGGTCCTGCCTAATGGACACTCACGCTATTAGAATGGATATGCAGTCAAACATTTACTGTCGTAAAGCGTGGAGCATTACCAATGCCAATCAGAACAACAAATTGTTATATTTCTAAGGTAAGAAGAGGGACGCAAGGAGTCTCAAATATGGCATCACAAAATAACCTAAGTGTGCTCTTTCGCTGTGCTGAGCAGCCAAGACAAGTAAAGAAGTCTAATTTTGGACTAAACCGAACTTTATAAACTTTTTCACTTTTCTGTGGTGATGCGGCTACTGAGATACAGAAATTCATCATAAGCGGGTCCCCTTCCACGCCTATTTTCTGAAAATTTTAAAAATGTCTTATTTTAAACCGAAATTCTACTTCACGTACCAATTTTAATAATTAATATTTTAAATTTTTCTTTAGTTATCGTGTACGCGGGCTGCCGGGCAGACAGAAGTGGCTTAATCGACTTTTCTCTTCATATTCATAATTTCGGAATACATATATATCTATATGTATGTATAAAGTATGCTGGACAATTTCTTTTATATGGAAGAAAATGCCTAGTACCGTCAAAAAATAAAAAATATTAAAAATCAACGCGATTTTCTGGTGTTTTGAACTTTGTACTTTATTCTACTAATTTAATGGGCATAGCTAAATTTTTGCTAAAAATTCTGAATAAAAAGTTTTTAAATTTTTGGGGAAAATTGGTAAAGTTTGTTAAATTTTTTAAATTTATATATAAACATTGAAGAGTGGATTTATGTGGTGCCCGTTTAATGTTAGACTTAAAAACAAAAATAAAACACATTAAATAAACAAAAGAAAAATAGCTAACACAGATCAAAGTATCACTTGATCAGCTGATCACAAGGGTATAGAGAATTAGGAAAAATGTTTTTGAACATTTTTTTCGAAGAACATTTTTTTGACACCCTCAAGGTCAAATAGTGATTGCGGTTCTATGATAATATTCTTTCAATATCACTGTGTATGTATGTACGCCCCCAAATCGTAGTCCTTTAAAGATTTGCTGTGGTCCTAATTATAAAAAGATGGTCTCATACGTGGCTGAATTGTTTTTTTTTTATATCAGGAGTTCTTTTGTGCTGTGTCCCAAACCCAGCGCCGAACTAGAAACAATTTCTGTAGATTTATGTAGTTAGCCATTTGCTTCAAGACATACCTCGCTGGGCCCTTTAACCAAATACTAAAGCTCCTCTCTTTCTGCCGTCACCCTAGGCTCCATTCGGGTTAGTTACCGCATCTCGCACTCGGACGCTAGAGAATAAATTGAATATAGCCGCACAACTGTAACTTCATATCCAGAAGCCCGTTCACTGCGAAAAATGTTTTTATAAAACGATATTTTAGCTCAATGGAGATATGAAAACGATAATGCAAAAAAAAATTAATTCGAGAAAAAATGCAGATATGTATCACTGCATTTCTGTATAAAAGTGGGCATTATTCATTTTTGTATATTGTTGCCTTTTCAAACTGTCAGAAAATGTAGCAATTCAAGAATTATGAGTGCTGTCCTTAACTGAACGGTTTGCCTGAAAGTCAGCAGGAATCAAATTTTATTGTGTAGTTTCTCCGCATTTAAAGTTCTAGACTCCGTTAAAACGCACATACAGATGTTCCTTTAAAATTTATAGAGCGTAATACTTTTTTGTTAACACCTTTTGAAGTAGACACACACTCCGAAAGCATTGCTACATATTCTTGTCTGCATCCTCTTAGGCATATTTTTTTTTTACATTGCATATATATTTTTTTACTTAAACAATGCCAGAATATGCCAGCATGGGACCAACAAATGAAAAAAATTGTAAAAAAAAAAATCCTTTGATAAATTTCATTAATATTAACCCGGAAATTATGAGCGTGTCAAATGTAAAAAAAAAATATAGAGCACAATGCCAAAAAATTCTGAATTAAAATAACAACATAACAAGCCGTCAGCACATCGCCGAAGTACTAACACTAACTCGTTTTTTTTTTCAGCCAGAAAGACTTGCTTTTTAACAATTAAATTATTTTTTGCCCAAAAAGTGTTTTTTTTTTTGGTTTTTTACTTGACAGCGGATATCGCTTGGGTACACGCACTAATCCATGGAGTCACCACCACCACCCAGCAATATCGCCATAACAATCATCATCATCATCCGTCGTCATCACTACCACCAGCGAGGGGTGGCAACCGTTTTTATATGCCCATTAATGCAGCCCACCCCTCGCGCAACTATCACGTGAATGTGTACGTACATGTACCTATGTAAAAAACAACAGTCACGAAATGTGTTCTAAGCTGTGAAAATGTAGCTTTTTTGTTTAATGTTATATTTTTTGCTTATTTTTTTTTTAAATAAAACTACGTACTTTTTTTGCTTAAAAATTTTTGAAATGCACGATTTGAATGTCAGATAAAGTCAAATGGATTTATGTTGCAATTTTAATTTTTTATACATAAGAATGTGTATATTTCCACACAAATGGGTACATAACATTATGCATAGGGTCATGCATTTTTAGTTCCATTCGTACCGAGAAATATGTTTGTATAGTTAGGACGTAGCCAAGCAGAAACGTCAAGATTCTGACAAGCAGTGCACAGAATTAGATTAAGTAGAATAGAAATTAAAGGAAAAATAATTAGAGCCAATGGGGGACTGCCAAAAATGAGTACGTCTGCATATACAAATTTCCAACTCTAAGGGCGTTTTAAGTACGTTTGTTCAATTAAGTTTCATTCTAAATATTAGCCAAGTTCGTTTTATAACTCTACGAACGAGATAACTGGGAACATTGTGTTACTATTCCTAGCAGCAGATGAATTGAACCTTAGCTTCTCTTAGCTGTATACTCGATTCGCTGCCCCTTTCCCCTGTCTAGCTAGTTGCGATGAAAAATGGTTAAATAAACAATTCGTTATTATTATTGGAAATCTCCTCAATCTCAGATAAACAGAGTTTTCCCATAGAAAAATACTAATTTTTAAGAATTCTAGACCATTTTTACGGAAAGTTGTTTTTCCCCATATAAAATACATGTAAAGCTTTGGGCGCTTTGAGCGACCTCTAATTTTTTTTTTTGATTTCAAAATAAAAAAACAGGGGTATATTTTTTTTCGGTTTAGAACAATCCAAGGGGGTGAGAGCATAAAAATTCCGACTTTACTTTTTCACATGCATTTTTCGACCACCCTAGTGTACACCCTACCATGTCAGTGTTTAAATAATCAAAGAATCCTTTACATTTCGTTTTAAAATTACTTTTAATTTGAATTTTTTTTCGAAAATTGATAATTGGAAGCAAAGTGTATTAAACAATGTGTGATTGACAACTCAGTGCGTCTCTCTTTTAAGGTACTATATAGCCAAAAAATATTAATAAAATTAAACTTTTTTTTCAATTTGACATTATAGGAATTTAAAAAAAATCAGAACATTAGCGTACTGAATGAAAAAATGAATAAAATTAGTACGAGAGTTGAAAAATCAGTACTGTACTGATAAAATCAGTACTGCCCCCTTGATAACTTTTTTGGTAGCACCTTAACAGATACTGGCAATGATCAAACTAGAGTAAAAAAAATATCCTGGTGCGGGATAAGTTTTTTAATAAAGATCAGCTTTAACAGAACTATCAGGCTTAGCGCAAACAATTTAAACATACAGTTTCACCAATGGCTACGGTAATCTCTAAAAATTAGACGACCATCCTAAATTTTGTGTTAAATATGTATATTTCAAAGCAGCAGAACAAGACTGGATAGCAAAAATGATGACAGCCCGTTGGAGAAAAATAATTAAATGGTGACTGCATTATCTGGTTGGTGTGCAGCTTCGCCGTAAATTAAACAAACCTGATGCCGCCAAGAAAACCAAAAACAACAGCGAGTAAAAAATGGAGCACAATTGAAATGGATATTCTTGAGGCTTTCGCAGCCAGAGATGTTAAGTATCTAAAATATAAATTAAAAATGCAATAAAAACATCGATGCATCGGAAACGTCGATATTTGCTATTCGACGCATCGAATAAAAGCGATGTTTTGGACCTTCCGATATAGATCGACATAGCGATGTATTCGATGATGTATGCATCGACATTTGTGTGCAATGTACACTGTACGTACTAAAATTATTTTGTATGCTTCCAAACTCTTTCCTCTCGTAACTATTCTAAATTGGATTTTTCACTATTTATGCACTATTAGAATATGTATACGTTCTATTAATACTATCCAAAATGTTATTGCACTAATAGATTGCTACTTTATTAGTAGAAACGTTAAGTGCCAAAAGACCTTCTACAATATGGTATTAATTGATAAGATATTGACACTCTGGCTGCGTTTCTTTATACATTCCGGATAATCCCATTTCACAGCCGGAATAAACAGAATGCTTTTGAAATATACGTTAACATATCATCAGGAACGTTCTAAAGAATAAGTAAACAAAAAAGTTTATTCCAAACGTTCAGAATGAATAAAGAAATTCAGCCTCTAAAACCATTTGAAAATTTGGATAGATTTTAAACAGAAATTTCCAAAATTGTTTCACATAGTTTATCAACATAGTGAAATAATAGCTGTGTTTAATGAAACCGAAAAAAGTGCAGAGCAGCTCAAGTTAGAGCGGAATAGAGCAGCTGTCAAAAAAACAATAGAGCAAGTTAGACCAACTCAGATTATAAATCTCATGAAACACTTTTCAGACCGAAATTCTCAAAACAGTTGATTGCTCGACAGTTCAATTCGTCAATTGTAAAGTGTTTGCTTCCTCTAAGTTACTCTAACAAAAAAAGCTGTGCAGAAAAACTTGCTCTAAGTTAGTCTAGTTCCACTTAGCGCAGGCTCATAAAACAAAAAGTAGAGTAAGTTAGAGCGAGAAAAACCCTCATGAAACACAATTTTGTCAGATATCTTAACCTGGCATAACCTAGAGCAGCTCATTAAACACAACTCAAGGCAAATTTA
Organism: Rhagoletis pomonella; assembly: GCF_013731165.1. NCBI lineage: Eukaryota > Metazoa > Arthropoda > Insecta > Diptera > Tephritidae > Rhagoletis > Rhagoletis pomonella. The sequence goes on along the minus strand of NW_023458564.1, from coordinate 15,989,028 downwards.
TATAAGGTGGTGTTACTAGCTCAACTGATATTGTGTATGTGTTTCGCCGCACGGCTTCTGATATCAAATTGAAAAATTTAGTTTGAATTTCTACACACACTCTTACAGATTTTGACAGTTTATGCCGCCAAAGCAAAAACAAAATACATGTAAATTTTTGTTTTTGTACTCCTGCTATCACCTTATATTAATTCGCCTTGACACAACTAATATAAAGTGTGCCAGCCAGTTTGATGTAAGCTTATTTCAAAGCAAAATTTAAGTTTTTTTTGTTTGAAACTGAAAACATCAGCACTGCAACGTTATGTGTGCTTTTGCACAAGCGGAAAGAATTTGATTGACATGTTTTTTTTTTAACTTTGTACTCAAATCAGAAAACTTCATAATTCCTCACTCAAAAGGGTTAACATAAAAGTCAAATGAAGGAAAAAATTATGATAATAAATTGCCAAATAAGTGTACCGATATAGAATGTCATTGCTAGCTGGCACACTTTATATTAGTGGGATTCATGAAACGTCGCAAAGCAATTTGCCACCTTGCGACACAGCTGACTACTTTTGTATTGAAAATTTTTTGCGATAAAATTGCGACATTGCCATAGTATTTAAGCTGGCAATCATAACAAATTCAGAGTCGCGAAACACATGTTTTTTTATTGTCTTCAAATACTTCAAGAAAAAGTATATCAGTTAAGGTTGCTTCGAAAATAATTGTAAACACTTTTAATTTTCTCTAACGCGCGGCATTTAAAAAAAAAATTTTGCATTTGCAATCGGGAGTTGCGATAGGTCGTTCATACACTTTTGTTCGCAACATTGCCATTTCGCCAAAAATGCCACTTTGCGACGTTTTATGAATCGCACTAATATTTCATTATGCTTATAAACATTTAACAGTTGTCGCCACTTCTGTACCTTCCGAACATTTTTTTCGAAGGCTTCCCAGAAGAACAGACAAAACTTTAAATCAATTGTTACATTTCACTGTGAGTTATACACTTATCGAAGTTACGATTGTTTCATTGTCTTGTTGTTTATTTCATTTGATGCATCGAAAATATCGATGTTTTTATACGATACATCGATATCCATCGATGCTGTATTTCGATGTATCAAATCGAAAAAAAACATCGATGTATTTTTTTGCAAAATACAAATATGTACGTATTTTTTACAAGAGTATTTTGTATTTGTATTTTAAATACTTTGTCAGGGGAGATGGTTGCTTAAAACAACAACATTACTAAATACGTGAGCTAGAGTGAGTGGAAGGAAAGCTAAAACGTTTTTAACAGGGTTGGGTGTAACTTCAACACATTTCGCACCGTGGAAGAGCAAAAATTTTTGGGAAAGAAAGAAATCACCATAAGCAATTGCTTTTTCTTACAATTTCAGAACTTTTAATTAAATTAATTTAACTAATGCCCGGTTTCAACCGTCAATTTTAAATTTGTGATGCTCTTAAGTTTCCACTTCTACTTGACCTTTGACGTACGTCAAAGAGAACATAGTCCTTTTAATAAATTTTTTTTTCTATGCTTTAAATACCTGCATTGATTTCTTTTTTTATTATGATTTTTTGGACCAATCTTAAAAAAAAACACTACAAAAGAATAAAGTATACATTGTAATTCTTAAGCAAATTTTTGTGATTTGCTTTTGAGGCATATATTCGTTTCAATCATTTCAAATGGGTTTCTTTAAAAAATTTATTTCTATTAAAAATTTAAAAAACAGTAATTTTGTTTACTTGTCGGGCAGTATTTTTTTCATACGGATATACACTGGATCCTTGGCTAAAAACTTCTGTGGCAAAAACACTTCCCCCCTACGTCTCCGTGCTTTTTTTAAAATAACAATATTCTGATCCGATTCGGCTGGTAGCTACGACTTTGAAAACAGAATTTGGTTCAAAATTTTCATCCATATCTACCTATTTAGCTCGCTATAAGCACAATTTTTTCAAACCAGTCGCAGAAGAAAGTATTAAAAATGAATTACAAACACTACAATCAAAAAATGCTGATGACGTTACAGGTTCCCCAAATTCTGAAACAGTCAAAGGAATGAGAATGAAGTATTCTTTTTAAAAAGCTAAAATTCTACATTCGCAACATCCCTACTTCAAAGCCTCTATTAACATAAATTAATTTTTCAATGCAATTATCATAGATTTTTAGCTGTCGTGGTAAAATAAAAGACGTTCCCTTATTTAACAACTAATTACTAAGATTTATTCAATCTAAAACGATAAAGGTTTACAAAACTATAATGCCACAGCTGTGGTGGTGAAAACTTCGCGAGGAATTAATTTCTGTTTTTTCTCTCTCTGCCGTTCGTTCGAGTTGCCAGTGTTTGTGTTGCATGTCAAAAACTGAGGCGGTGTTGCCACAACCACTCCCCCTCCAGTGACACAGTCACGATTATCCTGAAAAGAAATTCTCTTAGGCGATGGCGTTGGCATACGTGGAGCTTCCGGAAAAGATGGAGGTGAAGTGAGTTCTAAATTGTCGGAACAATTCTGTTGAGTTGATGACGTCTTGGTACTTTGATATTGAGTCTCGTTCGTGGAATCTTCAAGATGAAACACAGGTTTTAAACGGTCAGCCGAAACGTTGATGTCCTTGTCTTTTAAGCGAATGGTAAATAATCGATCTGATATTCTCTTTACCACTTGAAAAGGTCCAGTATAGGGTGGCTGAAGTGGCTCGCGTACAGCATCGGTTCTCAAGAACACATGTGTGCAAGTGTCGAGGCCTTTCAATACGAACACTTTTCCTCTTATGTGGTGAACAGCTGGTGTAGGGCGAATAAATTTAAAATGTTCACGAAGTTTGTCTAAAAATTCCGCAGTGTTGAGTTGTTGGTCATTTTCGGTAAAGAATTCATTCGGTAAACGCAATTGACCACCGTAGATCAAGTCAGATGGTGATGCTCGCAAATCTTCTTTAAATGCAGTTCTCAGACCAAGTAGAACAGAAGGCAATATGTCGACCCAAGAAATGTTAGGATGACACATTAAAGACGCCTTAAATGATCTGTGCCATCTTTCCACCATACCGTTCGATTGTGGGTGATATGCTGTTGTGCGAGATCGCTTTGATCCAGTCATTGCTGCTAGTGATTTGAAAAGCTTAGATTCAAATTGCGTGCCTTGATCGGTTGTAATGATTTTTGGACAACCGAATCGTGATATCCAAGTTGACCAAAATGCACTAGCCACCGTTTGCGCTGACATGTCCTTGAGTGGAACAGCTTCAGGCCATCTTGAGAATCTGTCAATCATCGTTAGGCAGTACCTATAGCTTTGAACAAGTGGCATTATGACAATGTCTATATGCACATGATCAAAACGACCATCAGGTACAACAATTTTGTTTGGCGTGAAACGATTGTGTCTGGAAATTTTTGCTCGTTGACAGTTCTGGCAAGTGCGGCACCAGCTCATGACTTCCTTTTTCATACTTGGCCAGATGTACTTTAAACGTAACTGTTGTAGCGTCGCTCGACCGCTCGGATGCGAAAGTCCGTGTATAGAGTTGAAAATTTGTTTGCGTAGTGCATTCGGAATATATGGACGAACATATCCAGTTGAGATGTCGCAATAAATCGATGATTTTTCAAAATGAACAATTTGTCGCTTTAAAGAGTTATTACCTTCTAGTAGCGTTCGTAGTTCTTCATCTATTTCCTGAGCAGATTGAATACCCTCCATTGAGACGTTTGTAGGCATTGTGATTTCATTAATTCGCGAAAACGCGTCCGCGACTGTGTTGTCAGGTCCAGAAAGATATATGATTTCCGTTGTAAATTGCGAAATAAAATCTAAATTTCTCAGTTGTCTGGGTGATGCTTTATCTGGTCGTTGTGCAAATGCGTAGACCAGAGGTTTGTGGTCTGTCTTAATGACAAAGTGACGTGCTTCTAGCATGTGACGGAAATGTTTCACAGCCTCGTAGATTGCCAGTAGTTCTCTGTCGTAAGTGCTGTAACCTCTTTGGGATTTTGACAGTTTGCATGAGAAAAACCCAAGTGGTCTCCAAGTACCGTTAAAGTTTTGCTCTAGTACGGCTCCAATTGCTGAATCAGAAGCATCCGTCACAAGTGCGAGGTCTAAGTCGGGAGCAGGATGCGCAAGCATGGTTGCTTCCACAAGGCTCTTTTTGCAGCTTTCAAAAGCATTTTCGGACTCTGGTGTCCACGGAACTTTCCTCTTATCATTTTTCTTCGAATTCCCAACTAGTTCATTGAGAGGCGCTTGAAGTTCGGCCGCATGAGGTATGCAACGACGGTAGTAGTTGATGACGCCAATAAAGCGTCGCAGTTCACAGATGTTCTCTGGTTTAGCATAGTCTCTGACTGCCTCAATACGATCTGTAGGTGGGCAGCAACCATCTTTGTTAATAGTGTAACCAAGTAATCTTACCTCTGGTACACCAAAATGACACTTGCTGACATTGATGGTCAGACCATAGTATCGAAGGCGTTCAAAAACAATTCCCAAATGCTCGCGATGTTGCTCAGGAGTCTCCGACATGATTATGATATCATCGATGTAGCAGAATACGAAGTTTAGTCCTCTTAAAACTGAGTCCATAAATCGTTGGAAAGTCTGAGTAGCATTTCTTAAACCGAAAGGCATATACAAAAATTCCAGAAGTCCAAACGGTGTACAAACGGCGGTCTTTTGGATGTCCTCATCAGCCATAGGTACCTGGTAGTAAGCCCTTACAAGGTCAAGGGTCGTGAAAACTGATTTGCCATATAGATTTTCAGCAAAGTCATGTATGTGAGCTATAGGGTATCGGTCTGGCACTGTTTGAGAGTTGAGTCTCCTATAGTCACCACAAACTCGCCAACCACCTGTTTTCTTGGCGACCATATGTATAGGGCTGGCCCAAGCGCTATTGGAAGGGCGACAGATACCCTGCTCCATAAGAAAATCCATTTCAGTTTTCGCAGCTTTAAGTTTATCTCCCGACAACCGGCGTGGACGATCGGCAACTGGCGAACCTGTAGTCTCAATGTGATGCACGACTATTACATCATGCGTTGATTTGCGTTGTACGGAAGTCTTTGTAATTTCTTCAAACTCCTTAAGTAAATCGGAATGTGTTGTCGCCTTGCTCAGTGTTGAAATTCCAAACTCCTTAGTTTGTAAAATTTCACCACGGCTAGTTAATTTCGTAGTATTATCTTTTAGACGTCGTTGCTTGAGATCAATTAGTAAATTAAAATTGACTAGAAAATCAGCTCCAAGTATGGGTGTGCGTACATCGGCAATCATAAATAACCATTTGAATTCACGACGAAGTCCAAGATCAAGCTTAAAAATACACTCACCAAATGTTTTTATTTCACTTTGGTTCGCAGCTAGCAGCTTCCTAGTCGATGGTTTGATTTTTTGTTTGATCATAGATGGAGGCACAACGGATACCGCAGATCCAGAATCAATCAGAAAACGAGTTCGCGTAGATTTGTCGTATAGGTGTAAACGATTCTCCCATGAATTAAGACTGTCGCTGTCGCCAACCACATTGACTGACGACAGCCGCGTTAGTTTTCCGACTTGAAACGAGAACACTCAGGTTTACAATTTCGATCCGAATCTCCGAATTTGCGGTGAAAATAACACAATGTCTGTCCTTCGACGTTTTTAGGTTCTCGAGAACGGCCTCTAGACTTTGATCGATGTCGCTGTTGGTATTTGCCTTTACCTACGTCTTGTTGTATCTTGTCAAGTTTCTCAGACAGCTCCTTAATCGCATTACACATATCTGAAAAAGACATCCGGGAAGAAATTGCATTGACGGACGCAGTCGTTGTTGCCAGAAGAGGCACAGAAGACACTGTATTGACAGTATTGTTGGCATCAAACATTTTATCGGCCACTTTCGCCAACTTTTCCAAGTCTTCTTCTTCCCAAGCAGTTAGAAATGGTCGCAAAGTTTCCGGCATTTGCCCGAGAAACAATGTTCGAATGATGGCTTCATTTCCTTTACCAGGTGCGAGTCGCTTCATATGTGCCAGGACTGATGTTGGCTTCATACCAACTGTTTCCCCACCTTGAATTAGTCGCCGCAGCTTTGACTCGGGAGATTCTGCGAATTTGGAGATGAGTCTGTCTTTTAATGCGGTGTATTTGTTATCGTCTGGGGGACTAGTGATGAGATCCTCCACAGACAAGAGCACGTCATCTACAAGTCGTACACTAACTAGGTCGAACTTATCGGAATCAGAAGTAACATTGAACATTGCAAATGATCTTTCAATTTGCGCAAACCATAAGTGAGGATTTCGTTCGTTGAATTTTGGAATGTGAACTTTTTGCAATTTAGACCGAGCATCGTATTGCTGGCCCTGAGACACACGTAGTGTTTCTAGATCGTGTTGCAAGTTTTGAATTTTTCGAGTAAGTTCATCCATATTTTCGTCTGGCGTCGTGATGCTGCTACTTTCGAAAAATTCTGATTCTTCGCTGCTTGCAGAATCAATTTCCTCGTAATAAACTGGTTTTCGTTGTCTCAATTTGCGTGCTGCATCCACCATGAGTTTCTCGAAACTTCCATGAAGTTACGCAGGCGTCGTTGTGAAATTTCGCGAATGTTGCCGAAATTCCCCGAATGTACCGAAATTTCGCGAATGTGTATAATTTTGGTTGCAAGATTATTTGTTCTTCAAGAAGTTGCATGAATGCTTACGTCGGGTCACCAATTTAGCTGTCGTGGTAAAATAAAAGACGTTCCCTTATTTAACAACTAATTACTAAGATTTATTCAATCTAAAACGATAAAGGTTTACAAAACTATAATGCCACAGCTGTGGTGGTGAAAACTTCGCGAGGAATTAATTTCTGTTTTTTCTCTCTCTGCCGTTCGTTCGAGTTGCCAGTGTTTGTGTTGCATGTCAAAAACTGAGGCGGTGTTGCCACAGATTCTACTTTCGGTAAAGTTTTATTGCCATTACAAAAGCTAAGCGAACTGGAAACTGAGTCCTGTAAATTCGAAAGGCATATCAGAAAGAATTAAAGGAGCCATGTAAATTCTGGTTCCGAAGGTATGGCTGATTAAAAACTCCACGCATATAATATGTGCCATGCCCCCTTTTACAAACTCATTTATGTATACCTTACTATAAGCACCTATGTACCATAGAAATGTCTGCATACCAAGTTTCACGTTTATGTGACCTATGGTTCCGAAGTTATAGCTGATAAAAAATTCCACGCCTTTGGGATGTGCCACGCCCCTTTTTTACAGACTCATTTATATATATAACTTACTAAAAGCACCTACCTTAGATATGTCTGCATACCAAATTTCAAGTTCATGTGGCTTAAGGTTCCGAAGTTATAGCTGATTAAATATTTCACGCCTACTGGAGGTGCCACGCCCCCCTTTCCAATTTTTTTTCCATGAGTATAGAATTAATTTCATTTATCTCGACACCAAGTTCCAGTACTCTACCACAAATATTTTGGGAAATATACAACATGAAAATTTTAGTTAGTATGGGAGGTGCCACGCACCCTTTTCCAGTACTGCCGATTTTTCTCTATGCCCATAACTTTCCCGGGGTAAAAACAAATAAATGTGCAAAGTTTCGTGCGATTCCGTGTCGGGGTTCAAAAGTTATAAGGTAATAAACAAACAGACATTCACATTTTTTTATCCACAATTTTTTGCCACTTTTCGTGCGGTCTCGCCTTTCCGCAGTAAATCTATTATTTACATTTATGGTTCCTGATTAACTATAATATTTACTGGTGATCACTTCTTCAATAAATTACAATAAAGAAAAAAGTCATCTGACTTCCAACTAAGTAAGAGATAACTGTCAAATGCAAAACTGAGAGCGAGTGCAAAACTGTAACATTTGCCTTAATTTACATTTTTGTCTGCTAGTTTTTTTATTGTTGTTGTATTGACTTCAAATTGTTATGAGAGAGGGAGTAGGGAATGTACCAACAAGAATATACAACAAAAGTATGAAAGTCGTTAGAACTAGGAAAGATAGCGATGGCTGAAGTAAAAAGTGTTACACCATGTTACAGTTTTGCTCGTCACTGTAGATAGAAGATATAGATTTAGATACTTTTGGAAAAGTAGTTTGTATTTAAATATATTTCAAATACTTTTTTTTGTAACGTATTTGTATTATGTATTTAAATATTATTTATATGAACTTTTAACATCTCTGCACGCAGCCACCTTTTCTGATGAACCCAATGGAATGATTTCGGGTAGCTGTTGAAATAAGCCTAACGAACCAGGAAGATAGCCAGCAAGGTCTCTGAAGGGCAGTAGTTGTTTGTATGCATGGTTACGAGGACGTCACTCCGTCGACAGGAATTCTCTTGTCACAGTCAATGCCGCCATCTCACTGTCGGCGCGGTTGTTGATTTGTCTACCCAACTGAAACAGAATTAAAATTGCGTTGAATAAAATTGTAAGAAATAAATTAAACATTTTGAAGCTGAATCGCATATTCACTCTGCTAATAGCGTGGACAAACACTTAGGCTCTCCGTTCAACGGAGCGAAGGCATTGCACAGAGAGGGGCAGGCAGCACCAGTGTGACCGTTTTGATCCGAGTGGATCAAAAGTGATATACCTTTCGACGAATTTTGGAGGGATACTTCTGTTTTAATTTTGATATTTTTCCAATCGTGTAAAAAAATTCACGTAGAAGTAGAAAAACTTGCCAGAGATCTGTACAAAGGGTGGATAAATTTGCCGAGTTTCAACACTACTACGTTGGTGTTAAAAATCATGCAAGCGAGCTAAAAAATGCTTTAAATAACTTTTCATATTTCGAACGAACTTTTTTATCTTTAACCTGTTATGTTTGCCGCTCAGCTCTGCCGCTGCAGACCGCATTTTCTCAGATCTGAATTTGATCAAAACAAATAGAACAAAAACGAGAAGGTTATCAATTCGTCGGATTATTTTTTTTATGTATGTTACCGCAAAACTTTGGATCATGTTAACCGATTTCTATAATTATTTATTTAAAGGAAAGTTGGTACCTCACAGGTGGTCCCATACTAATTTAGTTTGAATTCGCTCATTGGATCATGAAGAAATTAACGCTGATCTTAAGTTTGTATATGAGAATTGAAGTCGGTTTTGTTTTTTGCTTAAAAATAACTTGTTATACTAGTACCAAGTACAACTGATACGTGTACCTTTGTGCAATCAATGAATGTTAAACTGTTTTGGAAAATGGTTTTGTAAAAAAAATTATTGGTTTTATCCATATTGATACTTTGATACTTGAAATAAAAAAGTGATACATATTGATACATACATTTTAAGTCTCTTCTCTGCTACAATTTTTCACAAGCCCGCGGTCACACTGGGCAGCACGTAGCGAAGGAGTGAAACTAGCGGTAAATACCAGCGCGACATCTTCAACAGGAAATAAAACGTTAATGACAGTATACGCTGTGCTTTGGCTCTGTGCGCCAGGCGTGAACATGGGGAACGGTAACGGTGGAAGTGTGGGGGCGAGGTCAAGAATGGCGTTTTTCTGTCATTTGCAAAATGTTTGCTTTATAGAGCAAATACAAGTTCTCGCTTATATAAGAGCGTATAACACAACAAAATTTGGCTTAATTTAATCGTATACGTATAAAAGTTTTTGAAGACTTAAAAATATTTATCTCAATGATAACTATTATGAAAGGACTTTTATAATATAAGACCTTGAATAATAATTATAGATGAGTCAAAAATATTTCTCTTAATATTTATTAATTAATTATTGATTGATTTTAATTCTTTTCGCTAATAATAGTCATGTCTTTGGTGAAAAAATTAAAAAAGTAACAGTTACTGTGTAAATGTTTTGCACTTGTGTTAAAGCCTGTTCCTTTAGAAACAAATTAAGCTACCAATGAGGAAAATCGATGGATAAATAAGAAAGTAATGACGGATCAAATGAAAATGCGCAAGGATTTTTTGTATGGAATATGAGCAAAAAAGAGTGTTACTCATACGCCACGTACACCTGAGGTGTCAGAAATGATTAGACAATTTCTCAGAAACTATTAGAGCTATCGAAAAGTGATGGAAAATTTCATTAGCTTTGATTTTCCGTATCTCGTATAACGATTATTTAATTGGTTCGTAAGATATACATGATAAGTGGAACCACTCTGTTTTTTAAGCTGAATAACGGTAAATTGCAAATATCTCGAAAAGTTATCCATAAAAAAAGGATGTATTTTTTCGGAATAACCGATCAATTCTACACAGGAATTCATAGAACATTTTTGCTGTAAACCAGTGTAATGAATGTATAAAATTCCTTTCAAAAAATACTAAACGATTTCGAAGTTCTTCGTAACCATCATTTGAGCGAATGTGACTGGACGAACACTGAAAATCCCTCTATTTTTTTGCGTTCCTCACGCTCTGGGCACTTTTAACAATGTGTTGACACATTGTTGGCACTTGTCAGAGAGTAAATTATTTTTACACTCTAATTAAAGCGTGTGGAATAAAGCTATTAACTTAGTTTCCATAACGGTTGTTTGTAACAGCCAAAACGAATCGAGATAGATATATGTAGACAAATCGCACACCGTCTTCAAAAAAGTCACAACTCAAAATAATACGTTCGTCTGAAAATGCGAAAAACAATTTCGTAGCACATGGGCAAGGGCGACTTTACCTTGGGGTTTTTTTTTTTTTAAACAAATTATAACAAAAAATTGCTCCAGCCATTGCTGAAAGGTAAATACATAGAAAGCTCTGTGTACAGTTTTAGCGTATAACTTCAAAAATGCCAAATTTTGAGTTGTGACTCTTTTGAAGACGGTGTGCGAAATGTATAAATAAATGATCAGAATGAAAGAGAAGTCCGTCCGTGTACGCGGTAACTCGAGCGAAAATTCAGATATCTCAACGAAAGGTAGGTTCGTATTGAAAATAGGCGAAATCGGACCGTAACCACGCACACTTCCCATATAATGGTAGTTTTCAGAAATACGGAAACTGCGATATTTTAGTAACTATTGAAGCTTATTCATTGAAAATTGACATTTGCAAAGATTTTTAAACGCAAAATAATAATATTATAAATTTTTGGAAAATGGGCGTAGCCACGCCCAGTAATGATTACATGTGTATATCTTGGTAACTGCTACAACAATTTCTCCCAAACTTGGCACAGTTGTTAGCCTTGGTAAAACATACCAATCGAAAATGGCAGTGGCACCGCCTTATGACCAGGCATGTAGATATCGGTAACCGTTCCATCAATTTGTACCAAACGTGGTACGATTATTTCGCTTACCACATAAAAGCAAACAATTAAAAATTACTCCCACTTTTCATATAACGGTAAATTTCATAAATTCTTGAATCTTCGATATTTCGAAATTTAAGGACGCTAATTAACTCAAAATTGATACTAACAACAATCCCTTGAAAAGAAGTAACATTATTATAGAATTTTGGAAAGTGGGCGAGATACCGTCCACATCTAACTATATAAGTATATTAACTTTACTACTAACTTTAAGTATAACTGAACATACTATCGAAATTGTTAGAAATAGAAGTACAACCACTTTCCTTACCATGCAACGGTAGTTTTCAGAAAGGTGAAAAACTATATTTAATACTTGCGCCGGGTATTTAATGTTAAACTGCACCCGATGCGTGCTTTTTTAATTACAGTATTTAAAGAAAAGCCTCTATACTATACTTCTTAGAACCAGCTCAAAACTAACGGAGGTGACTATTTTTGATCTATGTATCTAGGAACTGTTGTTATATGAACTGTCTAAGAACCATCTAAGCCAGAGTCAGCACAAAACAAGTTTTAATGTTCTGCAGAGGGCGACAATTGCCACTTCGAATATCGCCATATTAAAAAAGACAGTTGAAAGCATTGATTTGGGATAGATGAAGAACCAGTACCGTCCCTTTTCAGGTTAGCTCAGTGCAAGTTCGAAACCAGTTTGGTTTGCTGCAGGGATTACTATTTCGTTTCGTTTATTTCTTCAACAGTTTGATACAATATAATGGCTAAACGGCTGAGCTCACTTTGTAAGGTTCAAGGTAAAGTGTTTTATTTGCATATTTGAAATTAGATTAAAAGTGCGCTCTAAATCGATGGGAAGAATTCGAATATTGGAGGGCATATGTTGCTAAAAATTCACTGCATAAATCATCATCTGTACAAAACTATAAATAATATGAGCTCGATACTCAAAGGTAAAAACCAAGAAATGAACCGCTCAACCATTTCCGATGGTTTTTTCTGGCGCTATAAAGACATAGCTATAAACTCTTGGAACAAATGTATTGAGAAAGCCAGTCTTTTGTTAATGCGGGTTTTGCGTAGGTATTAAAAAGGTATATGTTGCGTCAGACGGCCATCGAAATTAGAATCACTTCGAACCTAACGAATAATAGCAAGCACCTCTACACATTCACTAGGGATGTCAGTGGCAAAAATACATCGATGTTTTTCCTTGCATCGATGCATCGAAACTTACATCGATATTTGTCTATGCATCGGGAGCGTATGCAGCGTGTAGAAATAAAAGAAAACCAACTTCAAATAATTTAACAAACCTTTATTTTCAGGTATTATATATTAAGGCGACTTAAACCAGAGCTTTTTAGAGTGTTCCGCGGAGCCCAAGGGTTCCGTAGAAAAGTCACCGGGGTTCCGCGAGATTAATTTTGGTATGAATAAGCATGGTGGTCGGTTTGGAAAAGTTTCTACACGAAACGCGATGAATTGCGAAATGAAATGGGAAATGTCGTAACTAGGCACTGACCTGTGGTTTTAGTCAGATTATTTTTCGGATGGTAGAAGTAATATCGGTTTGGTACAAAACCCATTTTCGAAGCATTCATAGATCTCCAGAGTACTTCAAAATTGAAACACACATCTGTGTGAATCTGTGTCTCTGAAAGAATTTTGGGTTAGTGTTAAGAGAAAATATCATGAAGTCGCCAAAAAGGCCATCTTAACTTCGCTTTCTTCTGTCACAACGTACTCTGTCAATGGGGTTTTCAGCTTACACTTATACAAATATTCATGTCGAACTTGGATGCTACCCCAGAGATGCGCATGAAGCTTTCAGACATTATATCGATTTATACAATAATTATAACAGTGAAACAATTTTTTATTCTTATTTAAATTGCACTGCCTTTGATTTTTAGTAATTTGATGTGGGGTTCCATAAAATGAAAGGTGTTTAATAAGGGATACATCATCTTAAAAGTTTAAGAATCCCTAACTTAAACAAGTGTTCACGTGTTGACTTTTTTATTTAAATATTCATAATGTTTTTCAAGTGAACATTTTTTATTATTTTTTATAAAACTATTGTTCATGCTTTAACCCAAATCATGTAAAACAATGTTTCAAACATTATACAAAATTTAGAGAAATTCAACAAGTTTTCATAAATATTTTGATAATATGAGTCTTTAGAACATTTTTTGGTATGCAGTTTTATCTATACTAATTATATAAAGAGAAGTCCCTTTTTTGGAACAGTTAATCTCGCGAACGGCTGGTCTGATTTTCGTGAAATTTTGTATATAAAAAGCTTTCAGCAACCACCATGTTTTAGGCCAAAAAAGATTACTTTTTTCCGGTAGGTGGACCAGGGACCGATCTATTCAAAAAAATCGTATTTATGGTGCGATTTGCTTAAAATTTGGTATCTAGGTAGCTTTTTGCCTAGATTAGCATATAGGATCATTTTTCCGCGAAGTGGATCAGAGAACGATCTGTTAAAAAAATCGTAGCTATTGTATATTAATCAAATCAATATTTTGTACGTAGGTAGGTTTTTGCCTGGATAAGCTTATATAGGATTCCGTTTTCCAATTTTCATGCAATTTCGAATACAAATAGCTTTGAGCAACCACCATATTAAGGGGCGAATTCGTCACTAGGCAAGTTTTTTTTGCGACAATTAGAAACAACGGATACAGCCAAAATATAGTAATGATATATAATATATATATGTATATCTATCTATATCTATACTAATTATATAAAGAGAAGTCCCTTTTTTTTGTAACAGGTAATCTCGCGAACGGCTGGTCCGATTTTCATGAAATTTTGTATACAAATAGCTTTCGCTAACCACCATGTTTTAGGCTAAAAAAATTTTACTTTTTTTCGGGTAGGTGGACCAGGGACCGGTCTATTCGAAAAAATCTTATTATAGTCCGATTTGCTTAAAATTTAGTACGTAAGTAGCTTTTTAGCATATAATCGAATTTACGGTCCGATTTGCTTAAAACTCGGTGCGCAGAAAGCTTTTTAGCATGTATTAGCATATGTGGTCCGAGAAGTGGACCAGGGACCGATCTGTTCGAAGAATCGTATTTATGGTCCGATTTGCTTAAAATTTGGTATCTAGGTAGCTTTTTGCCTAGATTAGCATATATGATCATTTTTCCGCAAAGTGGATCAGAGAACGATCTGTTAAAAAAATCGTAGCTATTGTATATTAATCAAATCAATATTTTGTACGTAGGTAGGTTTTTGCCTGGATAAGCTTATAGGATTCCGTTTTCCAATTTTCATTCAATTTCGAATATAAATAGCTTTAAGTAACGACCATATCAAGGGGCGAATTCGTCACTAGGCAAGATTTTTTTGCGCCAATCAAAAATAACGGATACTGTCAAAATATAATTATAATATATAATATATCTCAACTAATATATATTTAGAAAGCCGTTTGTTAGTTTTCGCAAGGCTCGAGAGCGGCTGAACCGATTTTTTTGAAACTGCCACTTGCCGCACGTGTCCCAAGGATGGTTTTAGGCTGAAAAAAATCTATATGTAAAGGGGGCGTGGCACTTCCCATACAAACCGAATTTCTCATGCTACATATCTCTGAAAGTGTGCATGGTAGAGTTTTGGAAATTGGTATGGAGATATACGAAATCAATCGCATACCCTTGGAGAAAAATTTTAGCTATAGTAAAAAGGGGTGTGACATCTCCCATACAAACCGAATTTTTCATACTGCTTATCTCTGGAAATTTTTTGGTAGAGTTCTAGAGTTTTGTATGGAGATGTGCGAAATAAATCGCATACTCTTGGAGAAAAATTGGAACTATTGGAAAAGGGGGCGTGGCATCTTCATATTTTTGGAAGTGTTCATGGTAGAGTTCTGGAACTTGGTATGGAGATATACGAAATCAATCGCATACTCATGAAGAAAGAGGGCAGCTGTTGGAAAGGGGAGCGTGGCTCCTCCCATATAAATCGAATTTTTATACTGCATATCTCTGAAAGTATTCATGGTACAGTACTGGAACTTCGTATGGAGATATGTATATAGTTGAAATCAAGCCCATACTCATGGAGAAAATTTGGGTTATTTGAAAAGGGGTGTGAGGCCTACAAACTTAACGACCGTTAGCTATCTTTGAATGAATTTTTTTATTCTTCTGTAGGTGTGTTTGTGAGTGAAATCCTCCTAAATGGTTGTACGGAATTTAACGAAACTTTTTGTGTATTTGAGTGTTTGACTCGATTTGGCTAATATTTTAAATATGTATTGGTCATGGTGAGAGCAATACTATTGCAAAAACGTGCTGCCAAGTGGTGCTGAAGTCGAGCTATTACTAAAAATAGCCAAGTGAGAAAAGGTGCCGTGAAGGTCAGATTAAATCGACCTGTTGCACCATTGAGTATATCGAATTCTTTTATGTTACGATTGGCCTAATGGATGTGATTTTCCAATATTATTATGCGTTCAAGCTTTTAAGGTATTTCGTCTGAAATAAGTATATGTATATTGCATTTCTGTAGAACAATGATTCGCACCAATTTTGAAATTACCACCCAGATTCACTATAGAACCGGGTCATTGTTGCCGCCAGGGAGTGAAGAGGAAAACATTCTTCAAATTTACTTCGTTTTACGAGTAACCGTGCTATGAAATGCTGCACAGTTGGAGAATTTCAATAACTTCTTCACGGATATAACACTTTCTTTAGGTTATTTAAAGCGGCAAATGACCACCATCATCTTAGCAGATGAATGTGCCAATGAAAATCGTAAACGTGAATTGTTGGTGAAATTGTTGGAACAAAAAGTTTCAATAGAAAAAAAAAAATTTTGGGCGGGACGAAGTTCGCCGGGTCTGCTAGTTGAATATATGTATAATTGAATTGTGGATCTGCTTCTCTATTGCCAAGTATTAATATTTTGCAATTCATATTGATTTAATAAATTCAATTCAATACAATCAAAACGAATATTTCATGTCACGTTTTTAACTTGGATGAGATCTTAATAATATCACGTATTCTACGTTCAAGTTTAGCGGCTGTGGCTACGCCGCAGGTCAAGACGAAGGCGCTGGATTGATCCTAGTTAGGTGTTTTCCACAAAATTTCAAGGTAGGAGTGAAGGAAAAACCATAGTCGCAAAAAAACGCACCCTAATATACATATATATGTATGTACATGCATTTATGTGGGTAAATATGTTTGCATGACGTGCATATTGTCAAGTGTGGCGGCATACTTGGCGCATTTTTATGCATTCCTCTAGCCAACGATTTCTTTACACGCCTACCAGAACCCACGCCCTGACTTTAGTACTACATACTAGCATTATGCATTGGCATTGGATTTACATACATATGTAGTTATTTTCCTACTTACTTTGTATGTTCTTCACAAAGAAGTGTGGAGCAAAGCGAATGCATACGCCTTCAATTTGCTGGTGTAGGACGGTTGCAACAAAGAAGCGGCTTTGTTGCGCTGACTCTGCGGCGCTAAAATTGCAAGCCGCTCGCTTAATGGGATGTCTGTTGAAGCACTCAGTCACTATAATTACTTTTTGCAACATTATTTACTACAGTCAATGATGATCTATTTATCCGATGCCATGACGAGGTGGGCGGGTGTTTGAAAGTGGTTAGTTGGCTGTGGGGGCCGTTAGTTGGACGCTTTGCTTTGCTGACGTGGAAAATATGGCGAACGCATTGATGCTATTAAATTGTGGTTGCTCGATGAATTTTAAATGCATATACTTAACTAACATACATACATACATACATATATCCGCGTTTACATATGTACATATACAGTATACGCATGCCGTTGTGCATATACATATATGTATATGCTTATTCAATCAGTCTGTGCAAGAAATAGAAAATAAAAACGACTGTAATAGCAAGGTAATGAATAATTCTGTAAATCTGCACGTGCGAGCAGATTTGAACAAAACGATGACACTTGAGCATAAGCAAATATAAAGCTAATTAGATTGCCCCTTGTAACGACTCAACATTTTCTATGTATACTAAATAAGAATTACCTAGCAAGTTGAATTTTTCAGAAAACTCTCAAAGATTTCTACATTAGGTTTGTTTAGTAACAAATAGTCAGTACTAATTTGTACTGGAACGTGCAAATTTTTACTGGAAAAGTGTATGATAACCCAAAAAATTTGCAAGAGAGCACTGAATCGAGAGCGTAACAACACGGGAGAGCTGCAAATTCTTTTGCTAGTGAAATTTTTACTAGCAGAAGAAGAAGAAGAAAAAATGTCAAAAGCCGCCATTTGTTGAATTGGTTTAGCACAAACAAAAGTAAAAGGAGTTTAAATCAAAATATTGTGACTGTGTAAGTGCTTGTGTGTAAAGCAAAGAGTTTAAGACTGATTTATAAAGAGTAAAATGTTTACAGCAGTATGTCAAAACAGTGCAACGACTGTTCACTTGCAAGTTTTTGCTAGTTTTGTGTACATTAACTTTTTCTGCTAGTTTTCTCTTCTTCTAAATTTTATGCTCTATTTTGCTTTTACGCTCTCGCTGCAATGTTTTACTGGAGAAGTTACTAAACAAACCTATTGTGTGTTGATATACATATTACCAAGTTTCTGTTCTGACATATATATATGTATATATAAGTTCTTTATTCAATGAAAGAAACCAAAACTTCACCTCGAGAAGCGAAATGAAACTGAATCAATGAGAAAACAGCTACCATGCTAGAAATAGCTAACTATGGATAGTCTGCTTGAGATCTTTCAGTTTTCGAGTATTTGTTTACACAAATGAAAGTAGGCAGAAAAAGTTAATAGTAGAAAAAAAATTAATTATTACCGAAATTGGTCAATAAATACGGTCTTTACAAACATTTCAACTCCTGCGCCACCCATCGGCAAAATTTTTTGTGAAGTTATTCCGATTTGGCCGCTATGGTGTAGTGGTTAGCAGTGCGCGCTACCACACCGCAGGGCCTGGATTCAAGCCCAATTCAACCCAACATAAAAACAAAAACACGAACATATGTATGTACTTATGTGTAGTAGCCAATCTATTATAATAATTATTTATTTGACTAAAGAAAAGTTAATTCTGCGACTTAAGTCCACTTGTCAAATAAGGTCAAATTGACTACACAAAGAAAAAAGTAACATGATTTTTTTCAAACAGCGCAGTTTTCGGGGTTTTCATTTTTGCGATTTGAAAATTTTGAACAGAAAAAGTATTCTATAAAGCATTTCCACATTATCATAGTAATTCATAAATAAATCAAGTAATTTTTCCACGTAAAATTTGTCTCTGGATAGCCGAGAAAATAAACGTAGGCATGTTGGTAGTCCACCTAAAAAGAGAGTCATTGAATCTACTCAGAAAAACCATCCATCTAACTAATCTTTCTTCTCCATGCCCTTAGGCATTGGAGCCTCCGCAATCTAAAGCTATATCCATTAGGTTTACGTCTAAAAATAATGACGACAATCAAAGTGTTGATCTAACAGTGTTGCCATCGACATCTAAAGCGGCCCTATCTAACAAAGATCCTCCGAATAACTCGGAATCGCTAATATCTGAAGTCACTACCAAAAAGTTGGTTGTAATTCCTCCGAGAAGATCAATCTTTGTCTCTAGATTTGCTAAAAACACTTCTTCGGATGATATAAAGTCCTACATATCGACTAAGATTAAAACTAAAGATGTACTTATTCGTAAATTTAATTCTAAATACGATCGCGATATTTCATATTTTAAAATTGGCCGACTGGGGCGTTTGTTTGCGAGTTTGAGTATAAACCTTATGAAAGTAATAACAACGTAGCTAAAATTTCTAATCTTAATTCTGATTCAAAAAACTAACTCGCAAGTCTAATTTAAGTATTTACTATCAAAACGTTAGAGGTTTAAATACGAAATTAACTGACCTACATTTAAAAGGTTTTGACTGCAATTATAATATTATTTCCTTGACGGAAACATGGCTCAAACCTCATATTTTTAATTCCGAAATTCTTCCAAATGAATATCAAATATACAGGAGGGACCGCGAGGGCAGAATCGACGGTGGTGTTCTTTCCGCGGTGCATTCGTCGATACCATCCGAGGAAGTCAGTGTTCATGTCATAGAATATACCGAATTTAAATGTATACGTGTACAGGATGGTAAGAGTTATGTTTATTTAACTCTTTGCTACATCGTGGAGCGGAGCGTGGAACAATTAAACCTTTCGCTATTTTGATGCCATATGGCGTCATGCTTTTTTGAATACTGACAGATTTAATTGAGCTTATCTGAAATTTTATATATTATTATATATAAATTTTTTTATATAAAAATTTTTATATGCAACGCTGTAATGGGAAGTTTTATAAACTATATTTTAATACGGTATAGTTATTTTTATCCTTAGTGGAGGAAACATTTCAATTTTAAAACTTTACTAAAATATCGATTTTCTTCTGCTTAGAAAGGTCTACATTATAATAAATACTATGTTTTACCAAATAACCCAACAAATTAAAAACAAATATATATGCTATAGTCTCCAAAATAGTGTCAAATATTGCTAGAACTTGTAATTTAATTTAAAAAAGTGCTAATAAACGCGTGGTATATTTTAAATGTGTATGATGCCATATGGCATCTATAATATTTGAAGGAGCTGAAATCCGCACCAGCAAATAACGATATATTTGTACTGGGAAATTGCAACTCGTAAATTTTTTAAATAAATTATTAAATCTATGCATGTTCCAACTTATTTTCTTAAATTTTTGTGGTGTTATTTAATTTGGTTTGAATAAAATAAAATACCACATTAAAAATTCTTTGCATATTTTTTACACCAGTTAGTACAAATGATGCCATATGGCATCATTACAAAAAATACTTTAGAATCGCATTTTGGAAAAAGATTATATTGAATGTTATTATATTATGTATTAAGGATCATTTAATAAAAAAATTGGATTTTAAAGCCCGAATCTAAAAAGATGTACCGAAACGTAATATTTTTCATGAAGAACCAACACAATTATGGTTCACTAAAGAGCTTGAAAAATTGAAAAATAAAAAGTCACAGTCTTTTAAACTGTATAAAAGAACGGGCTTACACAGTGATTACATAAAGTAATCGGTTTTACGGCATAGCCATGGTGGAATAATAACAAGGTGTTGTCAGTAGCGACGTGTTTGTTGTAATTTTGACAAGTCGGTTATTTTCAGTGCTACCGATCTTAATTTTTATACTACTATTCGTTGGGAAATAGTATCCAAAATCTTCCATTTTAGTAATTCGTTTTATCGCGATTTTTAAAGAACTTTGTGTTTTCAGAACGATATTGATATTTAAAATTGATGGACTTGTATAATTTTTGTCCTCAAAATGTAAAAAAATAAAAGATATCGTGGTTATCAATGGAAAAAGATGTACACAAAAATCATATGGAAAGGCGGTTTTTTATATTAAATAACTTTTGCTGCATTGTCATAATATTGAGCCAAATGAACTACTGATACACAAGAATAGAGTGGCTGCATGGCGAAATTAGGAATTCGCTTATATTATCGATATTTATGTGTTTTAATCTATTTAAAAAATCATTTACAGTCTTATAGTAAATTGTCTTATTTTACCGTCTTTACTTTTTTAAAGTTACAATATATGTCAGGCTTATAAGCCTGTAATTATACATTTTTCTACATTTAATTTGAAATAGTATGCACCAACGGATTAAAAGTAGTAAATAATTAATACCTTTTCTACTACTTTAAAATGCGTGACTGGAATAGACCTGCCGAAAAAGTGAGGTTAAGTAACTGACAACACCTTGTTATTATTCCACCATGCGGCATAGCTACTTTGCATTAAATAAGAAATGTTATAAGGGGTATTCCATGAGTAAGTGAAACTTTGTGTCCAATTATATAGTAACTTATTGAACATGGAATGCTTGATGAATCAATGCTAAATACCTCAAATTAACGTATTTTCTAAGGAAAAATTTAGTTCTATTATTTTATTACACTGTAAAATTTACAATATTCGCAATGTTTTTAACTTTTCGCTACTTTTTCACGAATTTACTGTTCATATTTTAACAAAAACCATATATGTATTTGTAATTGAAAAAACCATATATTATGAAATTTTAATTTTTTTGCAAAATTAAAAAAAAATATACAAATTTTCATAAAAATTTTGAATGACAGTTTTTAGAAAAAATTTAGTATGCAGAGTTGTAGCTCATTCCATCTCAGTTAATAAATCGCAAGCTTCAAGTCGCTTTAGATTACCTTTGATTTTTTAGAATTTGTTTCTCAAGGGTGTTACATATCTTCTTCCATGAGCAAAATGTAGTTTTGCATGGAAGAAAACGTTCAACACCATTGAGAAAAAAAATCTCTAAAATCAACGCAATTTTTCTCTAAAAATTGTGAGTCAAAATTTTGAAATATAGACGAAAATTTCTAGAATTTTTTAAGTTTTGCAAAAAGTTTTAAAATTTAATTCGTATGGTTTTTGTTAAAATATGAACTATATTTTCGTAAAAAACTACCGAATAATCATTATTAAAAACAAATATTGTGAAACAATCACTGTACGAATAACTATTTTGACTATGTATGCAGTTACATGCATATTTACAAACATACATATTGTATGTAAGTATGTCTATTAAGTTTATTAATAGTTATACAACACTCATAAATTCACTTAATATTACTTCCAACATTACTTATACAAGTGCCCAGTAAAACTACTTTCATCTAGAGGCGAGCGCCCGCATGTGGGTGTCTCCATAATATAGTTATAACTTCAGAAGTACTTGTTGTCTAAACCTGAAACTTTCCCAAAAATGTCCGTATATATTTGTCTTTAATGCTGCATTAAAACAAAACAAAACAATTTTAAACTTCATAACACAACTTTTGCTTTTGTAAAAACCACCTCCTTAATTTTTATAAAAATGTTAAAATATCCGCAATTTTATTTTAAATAAGTATTTAGAAGTGCAGTTGGAAGCATCTTCTTTAGAATAGTATCTTGTTTATTGTGTACAAATTGCAAATCAATCGATACACAAACGTCTCAGATATAGCGAGTTTAAATGAAAATTTCGCAAAAATTTTCCGAAGTGAAAAATCCGGTTTTGTGTTTTTTTTCGACATAAAGGCATGAGTAAAAATTTGGTTAAAAATAACTGTAAATGTATTTTTGAATAAGCTATCGATTACAATTGGTTTGAAATCGGTCCACTTCACTTCAATTTTATGTTTTTTTACGCTGCTTGTTGTTTTCGCTGTTGTTGTCGCCCAATTTTGTGAGAAAAGAATAACGGACCTGCGCATTGCGCAACCTCTTATATATAAACCTATGTATTGAGTAGAGTACGATCTTGCCCAAATACCAAGTTGACGTTAACTACCAGAAGCAATGCATGTGGTTTTTAAAATAAAGAAATATGCAGATTTTTTAAACCACGGAGCACCCCGAGTTTCGGAGATTATTTAGCAATTAATTTCTTGAACATTTACTGTGCTTAGATTTATACATTGAAATTAGCAAAATAAGCATGATCGTTAAAATTAAGCTGGGAAACCCTGAATTAGCAAAATACGCAATTTCAAGCAGAAGCTCAAACTTTTCGGTCCTGCTTATAAGTATAGACAAAATTGTGATAATTGTGAGAGCAGCGTTTTCATTTCATATGCAGTATATTTTTGCTTTAAAAAACCTCACAACAAAAACGTTTGCTATATTAGCGTTTTCTTTCAAAGGGAAGTTGATGTCGTAACTCTAATTGGTTAAGTGTTGTACAATCACAAATAATTTACTCGACCTCGACTTTTTGAATCCTGCTGAGCAACTACAATGCACTGAAGTTATTAAGCTGCAGTATTGTTAAGTTTTCTTTAAAAGAAACTATTGATTTGTTTAGTTTACATATGCACATGCATACATACATACATACATACTAGGGATGTTGCGAATGTGGAATTTTAGACATCCGCGGATGCGAGTGCGAATGCGGATATCAAGTATTTTTAAGACATAATTTAGGTGATTTAGGTAAGTAAAAATGAAAAAGTTAGTAATTTTTAATAATGTTTTTTTAGTACTTAAATTTAAAAATGGGAACATTGTATTTAATAAAAAGACATGTTGCCGCCTTTTCGGGTTACAGCCTGTTTTTTAAAGGGTCATAAATGAAACCTGCGCCATTAATGACTACTCGTTAGAGACGACAAACTTGTCAACCTTGAGACTTGACAAAATTGTAAATTCTTTTCGATTGACGCTGCACCAGTTGAAAGGACTTTCAGTTGTATATTATTTTTTTCTTTTTTATTGCGGCGCAATAATTCCTTTTTGAGAATTGCATCGGGGCTGCAAATATCGATGTATCTTCCTGACTTCCATCTTCACAATCTAGCATCATGGCAATATCGTTGTTTAAACACCATTGTTTTCCAAAAAGTTCTTCATTCTCATTCTTTTGGTTGTTCAGAATTTGTAACGTCATCAGCGTTTTTCGATTTCGATTTCACCTGTAATGTATAGCTTGTAATTCGTTTTTTAATTAGCTGAGCTCGACTTTTACTAGTTGCAGGCAGTCTCAATTAATTACTCTTCGCTAGCGATGCATCCAGTTTTTTCAACAGACCTTTAGCAAATAATGTTCGATAGTTACGTAATTCTTACCTAATTAAATGCTATCTTTTAACGCGCAAATAGTCGATTCTCTTTAAAGCTAGACGTTGAACATTGCCGCTAGAAATACCTATTGAAGGATCTCACTCTTTGACTTTAAATTACAAAAGAATGGGCAAAACATATTTGTCATTTTGTTTGCCAGATATGTATACGTTTTATCAGCGCTGTTGCACAATATTCGCATTAGCAAAAGCTCCGTATTGATTAATGCGAATGCGAAAGCGAATGCAAATGTTAAAATTAATGCGGAAGCTTCGCGGTTGCGAATATTCTCCACAACCCTGATACATACGTGTGCATACAAACATATACATATGCCCATTAGAGTGGTTCAAAAAATTTTTTTCACAGAAAGGGTTTGGGGCACCTCCAAAATTTTTCCTCTTGCCAAACCTTACGTTTCTAAGTATCCATTTAGAGGATGCTCATGATGCTCATATTTTACTCTAGAAGTATTGTGTACATATATTAATCAAACAATTGGTTACGTAACCTAAGAACATTTCAAATTTAAATTATCTATTAAAATATCACAAGCTTCATAGTCTGTTCCTTTGAACTTCGGACTAAAACCTGTGGAACTGTCAAACTACAATTTTTCTCTCTCAAGTGAGAGTAAAAGGAGAACAAATGCAGAAGTGCACGGGAACGCAAAAAGCACTATTTCCTGTAAAAACGTCAGTCGGTTTGTTTACATGTCATTTGTACAGCACTGATTGATGAAATATCACTAACTAATTATTAAAATCTATACATATTCAAATACTTCGTTATTTACCTCCATTTTTATTACAAATATAAGGTTCTTTGCTTACACCGCTTTCAGTTTTTTTTTGCACATGCAAATCAGCTGATCGTTTGACACTTTTCATGAACTTAAAGGAAAAAAAACTCCGAACTAAATCCTACAAATTCTGACTACGAACAGTTGCTCAGTTACTCTCTCAAAAGTGTTCCCACTTACAGGTTTTAAGTCAATAGGAACAAATTCCTGTAAGTTCTAACTAAATCCTCTAAACTGGACTGCTATTGGAACAGACTATCAGTTGTCATGACAAAAATAGCTTTTTTTTTAAATCACCAATATTTTTGTCAGTTTCACAGCGATTCAGTAGCACATTCAAGGTCATTGAGCACCCTGTATTAGTTGCAGTAGAAAACTGAACGTTGGTATAGATATTACAAATATCAAAAGGAAAAAACTAAGGGGGTGCCCGGTTTTCTAGGATGAAATTTTTTTCCTCATACAAAAATTGGACCACTCTAATGTACATACATACATGTTTACTTGCGCTAAAACCGACAACGCTTTGAATGATTTCCGAAACCTGTTCTCTATTACGAGGTTCATTCAGTCAACCCAAATAAGAATTTTAATTTGCATAAAAATGAATCTTTGTATTCCAGAACTAATTGAAAAGGTTGCTTTCATTTTTCTATTGATGCTTAAATTTTCTCTCCTCAGGCACTTTACAGAGGAAGCCGAAGTGTGACACATTGCTAGAATATTTCGCCTTAAATGTTGTTGCCTGTTTGTACTCACAGCGGCTGGTATCGTGGGAAAATTGATAAAAGAAAAATTGTTTAATCTCGCTGAGTACTTTTTCTTACGTCTTCGAAATCTTAGAATAATTAAAAAATATGTCATTTCATTCAAGTGCCCGTGCCAGAACAAACGTAAATCAGAAAGAAATCATAAGACATTTGCGATTCTTACAAAGGATATGTAAAGGTGTGTCATTCATCTATTTGTTGCTGTTGTTTCACATTTAAAGCAGACTAAAGGGAGATTGTTTGTTCACAATTCCCTTTCTTCCTGCTTTACGAGTTTATGGATTTATTGGTACTCGTGTGCCGAAGCGTCGATCGCCTTCATATCCTGCTAGAGGAGCAGAGATCTAACGTAGTTGTATCTAGGACAGTATCAAGGACACATACGCATGCGGCCTCGTTTATACTTGGATGCATGAATATATTTGTAAGATCTAACACTAGTGCAGTGACATCATTTGCATATGACGCCGCGATCGTCTTTTCACGTTAAAACAACCAGGGGAGAACAAGGACACACAAGCATCACAACAGCAGCAACAATGGATAAACTGTGGCATCTACATATGCGAGGTTCAAACGGGACAATGATTGTTCTATTTAACCCTTTTGTTCACTCACCTAATTTGCATATTAAGTGGCATTTGCTGCTTTTCAACCCATTTCAGCACCAAATGGAAAATCAAAAATACCAAAAATTTTAATAGAAAAAAATATGGTTTATATGGAATTTAAAAAGGTTTGATGTGGATACGGGATAAAGTCCACGACCGTAGGCAGGAAGCAAGACACCTTCCTTCCCATATGTATGGAAAATTACAATCAGCGGAACACACTTGCAGAAAAAATGGTTTTGTAATTATACAAACACCCATACATACATATGTATGTATGTATGTACAATACGGTATTTAAAACCGGTTTGTGCGCATCTGGATGAATGTGGATTTTGATCGAATGTGACAGTTGGATCTTTTGTAACGGTTGGCTTGTACATTCATTAAAAATAGTTCATAAATAGCAATATGATACTGAGAAAACTAAACACAAAACGTAACTGGACGTCTTCCTTCACCTGCGTAAAATCCCTCTCTTGTGTGATAGGTTTTTGTTGGCTGGATATTTGCAAGCACACTTTTTCATGAAATTCCAAAATCATTCATAATTCAAATATCTGGAATTCGCCTCTCCATTTTATTATTTTAAATAGTCATGAAGTGTTTCTAAATTTGTCTTCTTTCTGCAAAAATGGCTGTCGCTTAACTCAAAGTAACCGAGAGAAAGCACACTTCCTAATTGTAGCGGTCTTCATGAACGACATCTCGCTTGCTTCATGAAGTAAGCGAGCATTTCATTCAAAAATGTTCAAAACATGGTCGGCTTCACCCTATTTCGGGTTTGAGGAATCGCTTAGTTTTTTGAGTTTTCTGCACGCCTTTATACTTTTTTTTTAATTTTGCCTTCAATCGAAATTTTCAGATGTTACACCCTATTTTATGGTTTCTAACTTTTATCTGGCTAGTATTTTCGCAAAATTTCTTTGGCAAAGTTGTTCAGAATGTCTTAGACCTTAACTTTTGTGAACATACTAAACACCAGAAATAGGTCTTGGACACTTTTAGGTTAAAATTCCGAAAGCCGTAGTATATTAATTACCAGGGCCGAAAATTTTAAGTTTTTGCTTGGAATTGCTTTTTCGCTAATTCAGCGTTTCCAAGCTTTATTCTAACTATCATTATTTTTTCATATTTTAATGTACATATTTTTGAATAAGGCTATGGACGGAAACGGTAAAAAGAGTTGCTATTATTTTGGAATTCCGACAGCTGATTTTTCACAGCCTGCTACCTCACTCTTTCCTCACGAAATATTGGAACGCGCATATATTTCTGTTGAAAACATGGGTGGCCTTGTGCCCTTTGTTCACAATAAACTATAGGGAACCGCAAATTTCTTAAGAACTGCTTAAGCAAATTTGGCTTAATAAATTTTTCTTGAGCATTCCTGCGCTGTTTTTTATATGGAGTTTTAACAGCTCTTGAAATCTGTGTACAACGCTTAAGACTTTAGAAAGAATTGCTACTGTTAACGACTATGTTATTCGTTGAACTAATCGAATGTTTACAAACAATAAACATACCTGTTCTATGGTGGATTTACCAGGTCTAAAGCCACTCTGATATGACCCAATCAGTTCGTTGTGTCTTTCACACAATACACTCGATAACCTATGCTTAGAAGGCTGATCCCGCGGTGGGTTGCCAGACTTTTTCAGTCTATAAAAATCAATACTTTTCAGTACACTTTTATTCAAAGCAAAATTATAAATGTAACAGAAATTACTTTAAACGCTAGAGTTCTTATTTTTAACAATATTTTGGTATATAAGTAAATACTAATAAAATGTGCAGAAGAGCCAATAAGTTAATATTTGTTAAATTTTTTAAAAGCATTAACAAGATAATTTCTCCTTTCAGTGTTTTAATAGTAAAGGAATTCTTTACATTCATCTTAAAATTAATTTTAATTTGGAGTTCACTTTCAACAATTTTAATTAGGAGTTGCTTTCTCTATTTGCTCCAGGAAGCAAACTTTATATTTAAGATCCTCTCAGTTGCATCAGTTGTAAAATAAAAATTACATATTTTTTCAAACTGTGGAAACGTTCCACTATTAAACGACTTCATTCATATTTCCTTATGCCTTAAATTACTTTTTTCAACTGCGCAAAAACTTTGAAAAGCTAAGAATTGAAGAAGAAAGAAAGTAACTAACTCGATGTTTTGTATGCAAAACTCTCTGAAAATGTCAGTAAATTGAGAAGAAATAATTACATGTTGTAGGCAAAGGCCTCTATTATCCAAATTTGTTGTTATTAACCTGAAAATTATTTTCGAGATAAATAACAACACTCCCCAACACAACGTCAGCCCTCTTTTTAAGCCCTTGTCGGATCTTAGACTATCAGGTCTATTCTGCACGTTACCGAAGATTTAGTAACCGGAAAATTTTATTACCAAAAAATGTTACCAGTTCAACCAGGCATGCGAGATTTTTGCATAAAAATCATATAATCGTTATTAAAACAACAGATTTGTAAAATAATGTCTAGAGAAAATGCCGCCTATTAAGGCAATACCTTCAAAGAAAAACCGTTTTTTCGCTCTCCTGTAAAATTTGAGTGCCGAAAGATAGGCGGTTTTGCAAATGGTCGATCGGCGGTTTTGCAAAAACATCGACGACATATATTAAATAAAAAAATATGTAGATAAAAAAATCGAATACTTACGAAATATGTTGCTGATGTGTTGATGATGAGTATCCACTCAACTCTTACTTATTACAATATTCGTTGCTTTGTGAAAGTTGAGGGGTCCACTTCAGAAATTTTTAATCATATGCAATTATATTTGAAGTCTTCCACGTCAACTACCGACATGCTATAGAAATCAAGCTTTCTGAAAAATAGTTTTCATCAAAACTAGGTGGAACAATAAATCAAAACTCACGATTTGCACAGTAAAAATTTACTACAAAGGTTCTTAGCCGTTCGCACCACTTCAAATGGAGTTGCATATACATATGTACCTACATATATATAGAAGTATTAAATTAATATGCTGACTCTTGAACATTTACATACTTATGTAAGTTTAAAATATGAACTTTTATTTTTTAGTACACTTGTGTTTTACATTTTGAAGAATCATTAACAAAAATCTTCTCACTTAAAAATTTTTTATTATTCAATATATTGCATACAAAATCCTTAATTTTCCGTTGTTCTATAAGCTAGCGAAAATGGAGGAAATTCTCCGATTCTCGCGTACTTCCTAAATACATACAACATTGAGCTAAGGGCGTGCCAAATGGCGCTATCACAACGACTTTAGTAATTGCAACATGTGCTCCTCCCACGTAACGGTAAATTTCTAAAACTCAAAGTTAGTAATAGTTTCGTTCCTCAACTTCTGGATAAAACCTGTAAAACTGCCAAAAAGCTAACTTGCTCTCCGAGAAAGACAGAAAACATAAAAAGTGCAGGAACGTTTTTCGGGTAAAACTTGTAAACCTGTCAAGTACATCAGGCGCTATTTGTCGTTTACATATGTACACAGCTTTTCTTATCATTTGGTGATCTGTTAAATTATACGCAAATACATAAGCAAATTAAGAAAAATACTTACAAAACTTGATATCTTTTCGCTTTGATATATATTATATGGTGAAATTGCAGAAGCACTTTTGTTTTAACTGACTTCAAAAAGGGATAACCTCTATCAAATCGTCGGAATATTCTTTTGTTTTTTTTCTGTATGTTAGCACATAACTTTGGACCACGTTAACCGATTTCTATAATTCTTTTTTTTTTTTAAGGAAAGGTGGTCACATTCTAATTCGGTTTAGATTCGATCATCGGATCATGAAGAAATCAACAACACTGCCCTTATCTTTTGGTAAACGAGCTGCAAAAGAACGCTCCAACTCGGCTAACATTGCTATGGCCGCACTGGAATAGCCTGTCATTTAAAGAGAAGGAGAAACGAAAACGGATTGGAATTATTGTGATTTCTGTCACAAAATATTTGTTACTCGGGCTTTGTTGTTTTTAATAAAAATTAATCGACTTCACCATAACGTTTATTCAAAATATTTTATGAGGTGTCCTTATTTAATAAATTTACAAAAATTTCATTTTTTTGTTAACAACGTTTTCTAGAAGCAATAATTTCTTCATTTTTTCTTCATATATCTTTTTCTCAGCTCTAGCTTCTTCGCGAGCCGAACGCTTTCTGGCCACGCCTAATCTAAATGTTGTCAGGTGTGATGTGGATGCAGTTGATGCTGATGTGGTTGGAGTTGCTGCTGATGTGGTTGGAGACATTTCCACAGGTCCTTTCCCCAAATGGATGGTGTGGATGTTACTGATGATTGGGCTGCGCCCTAATATCTCTTCCATTAGCTCCATATATGGAGCGAAACATTGGGAAGAACCTGTGCGACTGTTGTTGTCCTTTGCTGACTTGTATGCCTGCAGCAAGGTGCGCACCCTCCACTCCAAACACAGCGGTGTTCTTTCTGAACCCTGAAAATTTGGTAATTTTCTTTTATTTTTGATTAAATTAAAATTATGATTAAACTGTTTACGCACCGTACCTCCCAAGGACAACATGTCCTCCAACACATTTGCATACGCCAGTCGCTTGTTTTTCGGGTGCTCAAACTCGGCTTTGCGAACTAAGTAGCACCCCAGAAATTCCTTCCGTCTCCTCCCGCGTCCACCTTCTCCTCTTAATCCTTTCAATTCTGGAAAAAATTAGTTTTTATTTGATAAGTTTTAAAATAAAATTAATTTTTACTTACTCTTGCTCCATTTGCCTTTTGGTTTATTTTACTTTAAAAAAATATTTGCCATGAATGAAAAAATATTCCGAATTTGCCGTTTTGTTTATTTTACTTCTTTTCAAAAAAAATATATTTTGACTTTTAAATGGAAAGTTTCCAAGTTCTTTCCATAATCAATCACAATAGTGTCATAACTGAACTTGGCAGCACCTCACACCAAGTCGTATATCGTTATACGAGTTGGAATCAACTTGGCTAATATATGCGAGTTGTGTTGTTGCTTTACATGTAATAAATATTTAAACGAGCATTCTTTTGTAACTTGTATAGGAAAAGATTACGCCTACTATTAAATTTATATGAGAACTGAAGTCGGTTTTGTTTTTTGCTTAAAAATTACTTGTTGCTTATTTAACTTTCAATTCGTTTTATCAACACTGAACAGCTGATGGTTTGATACTTTACCAGCAAAAATTCTTCGCGTAAAATCTTGCAACTTCTGACAAAGAGAGCACCGATTTTTCTCTCCCATTTTTTCCCTTGCTTTGCCAGAGAACTGGTATAGATTGGTGGAATGGTTTTCGAGGTCCACGTATTTGATATAAAGAGCTATTCCACGGCCACTTTCCAAAATTGTTATAAAAAACTCTTTTTTTTCTACAAAGTCATATGTATATACATAAATATAAAAGAGTTTTTTAGCCACAATGCGCAAAAGATTCAGTACATACAATGTAGTTGAAGAACAATAGCGCACATTTGACAAACTTCCATAGAAATTTTTGCAATGAACGATAGTGGAAGTTGAAAAAATTGGGAACATTAGGGGTTTTCAGGTTTGCATGATGAAAACCCCAAACCATCTAAGTTTAACAATACAAAAATCCCTTTTTTAATATTGTTCAGTGCTCACGAAAATTTGTATTCTCTTTGCTAAAAAATTAAAATACATAACTTGACTTAAAAAAAAATAATAATAAAATTAGAGGTCGCTCAAGTCCATTTTTATTTTACTTAAAATTACTCGTACTTCAATCCGAGCGCACGAGGAGTTCTTCAGGAAATTTAAAGTTTGTAAGATCTTATAATATGTTTTCAAGGCCGCAAAATAAACAAGGAAAGTTATTTTTTCGGTCAGGCTCTTACCTTTTTAGAAATTAAAAAAAAAAAACGCAAAATATTAAAAAACGAGAAAAAAAACTGAAATTTCACTTTAAAAGTTGATTATTTCTTATATAAAAACTTATTTTATTTTATGTCAGTGATGGCATTTATACCCGCATCTTTAGCGAACAAAACGTTCATTACTGCTCGAGATATCGGCAAATTTGTTGTCGCTTGGTGTGCAATACCGCTTATATGATAGCCTGAAAATTTCACAAAAGTGCAAATAAAGGTACATATTTTCTTCTAAACTTTTGAATGGTTTTCTAGGTGAACTTATCAAATATGCGCTTCTACTAAAATTATTGGCCATTAAATTTGTGGAATAGGCCATTTTATTATTATAATTTTTTTAAGAAGTTATGTGCATTCATTTTTACCAAATTTTACAAATTTGCGTGGGCGCTGAATAATATTAAAAAAAGTATTTCTTGGACCACTCGAAATGTATATATGAGTGCTCGATTTACTCAAATAAATTTTAATAAAAAATGTTTTTATTCATACGGCTCAATGTATTTTTTATAAAATAAATGAGAGGGTTCAAGAACAATATTCTGGATGCAGACAGGCTGTTTTAAGCAAACTGTTAAATCTTAAGTCAAGGTTTTTAGCGATGATTATGTGTACTTAAGCATGTACATGAATTTACAAATATTCCTAAAATCCTTCCTCTTTCAAATTCACAGAAGTATACACCATAGTTAAACATACATACATATGAATGTAATTTAATCGAACTCAAAAACTGGAAATGAAGAAATTGAAAAGAATCAGATTATATGGTTAATTAAAGAGAAAAAAAAGGAATACTGAATAGCTAAAACAAATGGTGCGACTTTAGAATGACATTTTTTAAATTTTAATACGGGTTTCTCGGTATGGCAAATTCCGCCTATATTCATTTCGCGGCCATGATTCAGTGATTACAACAAAGCAATTGAAAATGGCAAAACAGTGAAAAAAACGCAGGAAAAGTACATAAAACGCAATCACAATCATCGACAATAATCTGCAGCAGCAGAGGTACACAAAAAGTGCTTATTATAAAAATTCACAGTTTTCAATGAGATGCAAACAAAAAAAAAAACGGCAAAAGCGGAAAATAAAAGCAATACGAAAGCAAAAAACGAGCGCTGAAATGGCTTTTAAAAATCATAATGGCAGCTAGTAACAAGAGTTTGAAATACAGTACAAAAATCCTACAGCAGCCCTGGCCCACCCCGGCCTATTCAGCCACTCATTCACCTAACCAACTACTTACCCACTGCCCAATCACCGGCATCACTCACAGCGCGCCGTGCTGCCAGCGCTGCAGTGACGAATGAACCAGAGTCACTGCCTGGACCGATCAACCGTCCCAGCTAGGAAGCCAGCAGTTACGCAGGCAGCCAGTACGCGAGCGGCCAACTCAATAGCCTCAGCCTTCACGTATTGCCACACCTCATCAACAGCGTTCGCCCTCGCTGCGCGCGCTTCAACCATTGCACGAGCGACCACTTAAAAACTTATTCGCATTTCAAACTGCAACCCACAAAACAAGCGAACGAAACACGCGCCATAGCTTTCACTAACGCCACCCCCCACACTCACTCATCTCGGCGCGCATTATTTTGGTCCATTGACGCTGTTGGCGTACTAGCATCCCACATCGCCGCCATTTCCACAAACAGCCAGCAGCACCTCATCAGCTAGCGCTGCGCGCTGGTGACTGCCGCATACTTAGTACTTGTACACTATAGCTTACAAATATTTGCATATTTATGTGTGTTGGTGTATGTACATTACAAACATACGAATTTCCTATGCAGAATGCACAGCTCAGCACATAATGTAAAAATCCCGTTGCGATTTGAAAACGCACCCTTGTGCTTGTGTTGCTAACGCTGCTCGCTCCTGGGCCACCTTTGCTCTACCGACCAGCTGTTTTCTACGACTGTAGCTGCTCCTGTCCCGTTTCGGAATACATATTGTGGGTGGGGCCGGTGGAAGGCACTGTCAATGCTGCCGGCCGACCGCACCATAGCCGCAATGCCATCGCATTGTCCGCTTTTGCTGCGGCCAGGAGCAGCAGCAGCAAGCCAGCCCTTCCTACTATCACAGCTCGTCTTGTTGCCGCGATTTGCATGTACTTTGGTTGGCTTGGTTGGCTGGGCACTCCGACTTTTCGAATTTGTTGCACAAGGCAATTTTTATAATTTTAGTCTTGTTTGCGATGAAATTTATTTTCACAGATTCTTTTCTGTTGCTTGAAAAGCCGTGTGTATGTACATTTGCTTATGGTCTTGTATTGGTTTTTGAAGACATACTGAAAGAAAAAATGTAGTCAAATGGATGTTATACTACGAGTGAGCTTATCGAGTAGTTTTCAATAATAAAACCTTAAGGAGCTATCGCTGTCACTTCAATGGATGTGTTTCACATCGTCAACTTCCGATATACGACATACATATGTACTTAAGTTATGCCACTTATCGGCTAAAGCGATACAAAATATTGCTTCAAAATTAGTCGTACAAAAGAAGGATAATGAGATAATTTCGACGCATAGTTATTTGGACATCTGTCTATGGATGATCTTCTTTGAGTTTAACCCCATCTTTTGAGCCGGTTGTGACCGATAGAGCAGTATTAGAACTAAAAAATGGTTATTTTTAGCCATTTCTGCTTATTTTCTTGCAGTGTGTTGCACCCAGCATCTTTCAGTTTAATACTTACATCCCTTCCCTTTTCTCTTTCAATTTCACATCCACGCAATTCACCCCATTGTAAAATGGTTGAGTTTCGTGTCAAGTTTTCTTATTTTTATTTTTTTTACCTCTATTTTATTCTACAAATCATTTTCCTTTTCATTTTCCTTCATTTACTCTCATCAGCTTTTAATTTTATGTTTTCTATGCCCTTCACGCTCATCATGCCTGGCTTTCGTTTATGTACATACCCAATTTGCCAAACGACTTCGTATCGATGTCGCTTCCGACTCGTTCTGGTGAACGTTCGTCTACGACTCGCTGGCGAACTCGCCGTC
>NW_023458564.1:15929973-15948937 GCF_013731165.1 Rhagoletis pomonella | reverse complement strand
TGTACAGTAGGTATGTCAGTATTTATTTATTTATTTTTTGTTATACTATGTTTGTGCCTAAATGTGTTTCTTGCTCTTTGCCGCATTCTTTTTGGTGACTTCTATACAATTGCACTTGTAAGGCGACTCAAAAAGAAAAATCTTCCTTATAAGCACTCTTCTCCGGGCCGCATCACTAATGAGATCTGTTACTTAGCAGAAGGGAGGACGTAGTACTTTTTCGCTCCCACCGAACGGACAATATTCACATACATACATACATACATATTTATGAGCCATATTCTTTCTACATATTTTTTTTATTTACTGTGAATAAATTCTTTTCTTTTTCTCCTTTTTCTTTTTATTTCCATGCCGTTGGCGTTGACGAAAGTCTGGATGTTGGAAATAAGATTGGCGCAAAAGCAGCCACGAAGTAAATGGCGATGTCCGCTAGTGGCGCCCCCTTTCCATAAACCCATCTGATGTTTTTATCCTTAGATGTCCTTTCGTATAACCATGTTCAATGCCCGCTAGCGCCAGTGCACTAAATAGCAAGCGCGTATAATGGCGACCATCACACGGTGCTTGTTGCGGGGCGGGCAAGAGATGCATTAAAAGTAAGTTCATCTTCAACCAATTGCGTATGCGGAATCTCTACCTACACTTTGTGCCATCGCTTCAAATACGCTGGAAAATTAGAAAAATGTAAATTTATTTTAATTAAGATAAATAAGTAACAAAATGTTTTATGAAAATTACGTTAACGATGTAGCTTGTTTCGTATTACTTTCACGAGGACACTTGCCAACAATCATCATATCAGCTCGACTATTTGCGACTATGTATTGTGGGTGCGGGGTAGGCGCTGTATTTATAGATACATAAGTACGCAAATGCGTGAATGCAATTCGGTTGACCCCGAGTTCACAAATTGGATTTTAAATGACAGGACACTTTATATCTACGTACTTATGCTGACAGGTATATATGTAAAATATGTAAATGTAACTCGATTTTAATTTCTAGAAAAGTGCACTCCCATTTTTAATGAAATATTTTAAACTTCTCGGATTCGAGTTTTGGCACTTTCCAAAGAGTTTCTGGATTATTGTCGGATGTTAAAGCAGGAATAATTTCTGACTTTCAAGCACTTCGAAAAGGTAACATACTTGTATTTTACCCGACACCACAGATATGTTCCTGTGTATGTACATCAGAGAGACCTTATAGATATGTATGTGTGTAAATATAAAAAAAAGTTTCTTAACCGAATATATATTTATATACCGAGCCGCTTGCTCCAAGACAGACCCTACTTGTAGCCGCACCTACTGGTGAACAGACGCTGCAGACTGCATTGAAGCTCTCTTCTGCCATGATCCAAGGCTCCACTCCAATTGGTTACCGCATCTCGCACATGGGTTGCTCTCGTTGCCCAGAGTGCACGAACGAGGGCGCAAGAGTCAGAATTGAGTACTTATAGCCGTGGAACTGCAACTGCATACCCAGAACAATGACTATACCCCATTGCGCCGAGGTTTCTCAAACCAATATTATTGGCGTTCTAATTTTCATCGCTGTGGTCTAGTGGTTAGTTTCCATTCAGAAAGGCATGGGTATAGCCCGGTCGGGATAAACAAACGATCTAAAAGATGGTGGCATAGATTGTTTTGGGGGCTTTTAGAAACAACGTTCACTAATTCTTATATCGTTTACTGTCAAGCTCATGAAAAAATGACGCAAAAAGTGGTTGGTGTCAATAAACGAAGTTTGAGTCATCCCCAACAGCGTCAAGCAAAAAACGACGTGGTAAGAGGGAGTCAGGGGCAAAAAATGTCAGATTAGGCTATTTGAGAGTACATCGACCAATATTTGTTGAAAGCCGAGGACGATGTGAAATGTGCGGCATACATAAGGTTGGGTAGCAAGGGGTTAAGAGAAGTACAACTGAATGATGATTAGATTTGATGTATTTTTTCAGGAAGTGAGCAGGATCCTGAAATTCGACAGATGAAAATTTGCCAGGAAGCCTCATGAAAAGTCAGCAGTAAGTATTATAATTCAGCCTTATTGGAATACATATACGCGATGAAATCATAATTTATGATGGAATATTACTACGCGGTGGTAGAATCATCATACCCAGAAACTTAAGAGTACAAACTATAGAGGCCCATTTGTTGATCAGCGTCTGATTTCCCAATTTTTTTTTAAATAAACCGAGGGGTCTAAATAAGTATTTTTTTAATTTGTAGTTTTTTCTTAGTTTGAATCCAGTTTTCGTTTTAATATTCCTATGAAAAAAATGCCCCTGTATACAGTGACAATTTTTAGCAAATGTTGCCCAATTAGACGAACTAAGGCGCCAGTTACTGTCGAAATTCGACCGTTTTTCTAGTATTTTTATTTAAAACTAGCCAATGCCCGCTTACTTCGCGGCGCCTAATAAGAGCTTTTCGTTGGCCAATGCAAAAGAGCGTTTAAAAACAAAATTAGTCTGTAAAGTCAAACTTTTTGATTTAAGTTGAAACCACTAAGGTGCAGTATCCTTCTCACACATAGGCCAATAATAGTAACGCTGTGATACCATATGGAATACCTATCCCTTTTGGTGTCATGAGCTTTACCAATGGTCTTATTTCCACCTGTGAGATCTCTGCCAAGCATGCGTAATCTTTTTGTATGATCTTGCAACTACAACATTGGTGCCAATAAAAGTTCTTATAGGGAAACCCAAGAGCACAGAAGTGAGTTTTCTGTTATAGGAGGGCCAAGAATCCTCGCTGTCCTATAGGATGAAAAGTTATCCGGTTATCGGCTGCAGCGCCATCCATTGGGTTCATTTTCTGTAAAACCATTGCTTACCATAAAATGAATACGTGTTATGAATTTCAACCTCAACTCCAGCGGCACTAATCGGGTAAATTTTTATCAAAGGAATTTTCCATCATACAGGTACATAGCTCACATTTAAAATTTGAACAAAATCGGTTAATAAATACGATTTTTATAAATAACTCTACTCCAGCACCACCTAGCGAGTTTTCTAGTAGCATGTAATTGGACCATATATGTATGTAAGATAACCTCCGACAATCTGACGGAACTCTATTCAGTAGTTTTTGAATTTAGTCCGAACAACGCTACATACATGAATTTAGTCCGAACAACGGCTATCATTTTATGCAAATAGGTATGTAGATAGGACAGTTTATAGCGAAACTCGTAAAAGCAAAGCTCCATTCTTTGTTGAAAATTAGAAAAAAAATTCTTCTAAATTTTACCTTACTGAAAATTAAAGACAAAGTTACAATAGTTCAATGGGATTGGAAATCTAGGAGAAAATGGTTCCCAATCGTATGATACTTGCGCGTTTACGTAAATGTATATCGATCCAGCCTTTCCAATAATTACCACTTTTCGCCATAACTACGGTATTGATAAAATATGTAGCTGTGTATAATTTCAGGACGTTAGCATAAGCAGTTCCAGAGATAAGCTATATGAGAAGTTCAGTATGTATGGGAGGAAGGAGCCACGCCCCTTTCCCAATGCATTTGCAATATATGCATCAGTGCTAAGTTTCAGTTCCCAGCGTAATTGGTTTTAGAGATATATTGGTTTTTACAGCCCGATTCTGTGTACTTGATAAATTTAAAATCTTTATAATTTGTCAATTTTTTATTATTTATAAAGAATTGGTATTCTAGCACAGAAATCAAAAGCTCTTTTCTTGATAAATTATCAAGATTGAAAATGCTATTGACAAATTGAAATTTCATGTGAAATGTATAACTTTTGTATCTTAATAAATTTGTTTCTAACAATTAAATACTCCATGTGCCGGCATTTGAACCTGCGACACACGGAATTATAGTCGACATCTCTACCTACTCGGCTACGGCAGTCAAAAGCTTTTTCGCTTTTAAATTCATATTTTTCATATGTGACAATGAAATCAGTTGCACTCATGTGGAAATCAGTTCCACTAATGTGGAAATCGTAGAGCTTTTGTTTTATAAATATTGACACAGAATGCGAACGAAGCTTTTGCTTGATACAAATCTTGATGAAATTTCTTTACAAAAAATTTATCAAGAAAACATAGAATTGGGCG
Source organism: Rhagoletis pomonella (assembly GCF_013731165.1). Lineage (NCBI taxonomy): Eukaryota > Metazoa > Arthropoda > Insecta > Diptera > Tephritidae > Rhagoletis > Rhagoletis pomonella. The sequence continues at coordinate 15,944,838 of NW_023458564.1, read as the reverse complement.
GTTAGTCTGTATAAGAATTTTAAGAATATCCCGAGCTACATACCGAGTAAATTTTTGGTCAGAATATTTATTTTCAAGATGTTGCCAAATATGAACCAAGTGGTGCAGCCGTTTAGTAGTTTAGTGAAATACATTGTAAAGAAAACTGTATGAAATTGTAAAACGTGACGTCTCAGATTTCTTAATTTTTTGGCAGCAACAACGAAAAGTTTTATTTTTTTTAGCGAAAAACCTTCCACACAGAAAAAAAAAAGTTTGTGGTTATATCAAGGCGAAATTTTGAGAACGGTCCGTTGCTAACTCTAAATATAAACTACGACACACTGGAAAAAGTTAATACGTTCAAATACCTAGGAATAATGATCGACGATAAACTAAAACAAAAAAAAAAATGGATTCTATATTTTCAATTAGAGATCTAGCAATATGTACATCGGTGAAAACTGCATTTAACTCCATACATTAGCTTTTGCGTGATGCGCTTACAAACATACAGACAAACATACCAAAATTTTATATTTGGCTTCTGTTGATCTAATAAACCCCCTATTAATTTTTCTTTAACATATTCTCAAATACTCTCGATTGATTCCCATATGGCAACACTTAGTTTATATTATAAATTTAACTGAATTAAAGTTTTCAAACCCGCTTCAAGAATATTTCATTTATTTTACAAATTTTAATGAATACAATTTTTCAATCAGTTGGCAAATCCCCTAAAAATATTTTAGCATTAAAATTTCCTAGCCTCTTTAGTTTGATGCCAATATTGCAATATTTTATTTATGCTATCAATTAAATTAAATTAAAGTTTTCAAATAAGTGGCAACCTTCCCCAAAAATATTTTCAGCTGTAAGCCTTTGTAAATTTCTTTCTTTTGACAGCCATATTGCAGTATTCACTTTACCGTATCAATTGACCTAAACTGAAATTTTAAACACAGGTGGCAACTCTCTAATTTCTTCTTCTATATTGGAAGCTAGATCTCTAGCAATACATCGGTGAAAACTCTGCATTCAATTCCATGACTGATGTGCGTACAGTCAGATATTCAAAAATTCTAAAAATTGTTTATTTGGCTTCTGTAGCTTAAATAAAAACCCACCATATTAATTTTTCTTTAATATCTATAAGGTACAGACATCGACCTGTTACAATTTTATTATATGTATAGATTTCATTTATTTTATCAATTTAATACAATAAAATTTTTCAAACAGGTGGCAGCCCTCCCTAAAAATATTTTCGGCATTATAATTTCCTAACCCCTTTCAGTTTTATACCCATATTGCAATATTCAATTTATCTTATAAATTAAATTAAATGTAAATTTTCAAACAGGTGGCAACTCTAAAAAAATATTTCTGTCTGTAAGCCTTCTTCATTCTCTTTCTTTTGACGCCCATATTGCAATATTCATTTTTTCTTATCAATTTACTTAAACTCCAATTTTCAAACAGGTGGCAACTCTCTATTTTTTTTCTTCCTAAATTTTAATTTAGACCTCTAGCAATACATCGGTGGAAACTGCATTCAAATCCATGCATTCGTTTTCGAGTGATGCGCGAACAAACATACAGACAGACAGACAGACAGACAGACAGACAGACAGACAAAAATTCTAAAAATGGTTGATTTGGGTTCTGGTGCTCTAAAAAAGACCCTCCACATTAATTTTTCTTTAATATCTATAATGTACAGACATCGACCTGTTACAATTTTATTATATGTATAGATTACCGGAAAATTTCCTGCTTTGGAACTAGGACGTGACTATTACAATTTTTAACATATTTACAAGCCTTTGGCAGGACTTGGAGCGGACCCCATACATTCCAGTTTGTCTAAAAATTTGTATTATTTTATACATATTGATAATTCGATGTATTTGAAAAACTTTAAAATCCGATACCTCAACAAATTTGATAGTTCGACTAATTTCGATTAATTTTGATAAGTAAAAAATCGATACGATCGATAATAATTGATATAATTCGGATACCTCTATAAATTTCGATAGCTCGGTTAGTTTTGATAGCTCCATATTTTTCCAAAGTTATCGACAAACTTTGATAACTCGTTACACTCTGGTGATATGATAAAATTCAATAAGCAGTGACAACTCGATAAACTTATATAACCTAGAACTTTGGATAGCACGATATATTTTGAAAATTCCAAAAGCTTCGATTCGATAAGTCCAATCATTTCAGTTAATCAATAAATATCGACAACTCGATAAGTTCAAAGAATTCGGTCTATTACGATAACTCGACAAATTTCGTTAACTTTGTAAAAAATTATAATTCAATAAATATCGATAACTTGAGGAATTTCATTTATTTGACACATTTCGATAATCCCATAAGTTTTTATAGCTCCCTAGCTATTCAACTATGCAATCGCTACTCGACTCTCACACCTGCTCTCAGAGAGCACTCTTCAACAAACCGACATATGCGAGCAGTGGAACCACATTTCCCGCTCATTAAGTACCGCCGCCGAAGAAGTAGTCGGATTTCAGCGAGCCCGAAAGAACAACTGGTACGATGAGGATTGTCAGGAAGCTGCAGAGAAAAAAGATGCCGCCTACAGGGCCACGCTGCGATCGGGCGCAACGCGCGCTATGTGGTACCGCTATAGGGATCTGAAGAGGGAAGCGAGACGTATTTGCCGCAATAAGAAGAGAGAGGCCGAAATACGTGAGTGCGAAGAGCTGGAAATGCTGGCCTACAGGAAGAATGCCCGAAAATTTAACCAGAGAGTTAGGCGACTTACGGAAGGTTTCAAGACCGGGGCGTACTCCTGTAAGAACAATAATGGCGACCTAGTAACTGATGTCCAGAGCGTGCTTAAATTATGGAGGGAACACTTTTCCGCCCTACTAAATGGTAGCTGCACGAAAAGTTATGTAGAAGAAGAACCCGAGCCCGCAGTCGATGATGACGGAGTCGACGTTCCACTGCCTGACTATGACGAGGTACGTATAGCAATAACGCGGCTGAAAAACAAGAAAGCCGCTGGAGCTGACAGCCTGCCAGCTGAGCTATTCAAGTATGGCGGCGAGGAGTTGATAAGGTGCATGCATCAACTCTTGTGCAGAATATGGTCAGATAAACGCATGATTGACGACTGGAACTTAAGTGTGCTCTGCCCAATCCACATGAAAGGTGACTCCCCCAGTCGCGCCAACTACCGCGGGATCAGCCTTCTAAGCATAGGTTACAAGGTCTTATCGAGCGTATTGTGTGAAAGACTGAAGCCTACCGTCAATGAACTGATTGAGCCTTATTAGTGTGGCTTTAGACCTGGCAAATCCACCATAGACCAGGTATTCACAATACGCCAAATCTTGGAAAAGACCCGCGAGAAGAGGATCGACACTCACCACCTATTTGTCGACTTTTAAGCCGCTTTTGACAGCACTAAAAGGAGTTGTCTATATGCCGCTATGTCTGAATTTGGCATCGCCTCAAAACTCATACGGCTGTGTAAAATTACGTTGAGCAATGCCACCAACTCCGTCAGAATTGGAAAATACCGCTCAGAGCCGTTCGCCACAAAACGGGCCTGCAGACAGGGCGACTCCCTTTCATGTGACTTCTTTAATCTGATGTTGGAGAAGATAATAAGAGCTGCAGAATGGAACCGCTCAGGAACAATTTACTATCGATAAAAATATCCAAAACAAAATCGATAAAAATATCTATAACAAAATCTATAAAAATATCGACAACAAAATCTGTAAAAATATCCCTAAAAACTCGATAAATATCGATAACAAAATCGATAAATATCGATAACAAAATCGATAATTATCGATACCAAAATCGATAAATATCGATAACAAAATCGATAAATATCGATAACGAAATTGATAAATATCGATACCAAAATTGATAAAAATATCGATAACAAAATCAATAAAAATATCAATAAAAAAATATCCATACCAAAATATCGATAAAAATTTCGAAAAAAATTCAGAAAAAATTTCGATAACAAAACCGATAAAAATATCGATTATTTCTAAAATCCCAAAATAGTTCCCAGATTGAGTCTCCGTGCCTCTCTATATCCTTTCCTGTTTAATTACCTTTATTTTAATCTTTCTTCCCCTATTTCCATCTTTACTTTTATCGGGATCCTCATACTCCTCTTTGTCTTTACTTTTATGTTTCTCATTTTCTTCATCGACATATTCCCCTTCACCTTTGCCCTTATATATAAAAATAAAGTGTTTAAATTTACCTTGGTCTTCATTTGTGCCTTTATCTTTACGCATTTTATTTTTACTTTTGCCTTTATCCTTTTCTTTATCTATGTACGTAGTCACCTTTACTTTCATTCTTGTATTGGTCTTTTTCTGAGTTTATTCTTTAACCTTTTATTAGCAAATTTTTCGCAAATTAATACCCTATGCATACACACAAGAAGCACTTGTTTCAGCCCCAACCATTTCCGTTGCACCATTTCCGTGTGCAATTTCCGTTCAATTAGCCAATTTACTCCCAACCAACCAACCGCCGCTAAAGAAGTTTCACTTCAAAAATAGGTGTATATTTTTTTCCATACAGAAAATCCTAGGGGGGGTGAGAGCATTAAAATTCCGAATTTACTCTTTTTGGACCACCCTAATGTAGATACTTATACATTTCTTTTTTGGAAAATTTTTGTTTTTTTGAGAGCGAGCAAAATTTCGTAGCAGAGCAATCGTGTTGAATATCAGACCATGAATATGTATTTTAGTTAAGAATAGAACATTCAAGACTGTCTAATCGAAAGCTATTCGTATTACGGTTGCAAAAAAAAGTAAGTACGGTGTGATTATGCAAAACGTTTTTTTTTATCGGACTATTTAGTTTAATTTCAAGTCACGGAAAATGTTGGCAGTGCAGAGCCTCCTTCAACACTTCAATTGTGTGTATGGATGTACATATGTATTAACAAAGCACAAAGAAAACTTTTCCACTTCCACTTCCACTCATAGCTGAGCTGTATTAACAACAACCATAGACGCATTTATAATATTTTACATGAACTTTCATCCTCATTGAATAAATGTATTTGTTTGATTTATTTTAAAACTTTTAATTAACGGTGTTTTATTATTTCATTTGTATTCAATGTTCCATTTCACATTGTTTTCCGCATATGTATGGCCACTTAGGTTGCTAGCAAATTTCCGTGGGCTTTTTATTTTAATGAAGCAACTTTTGCGATTATGCGTTGAATTGCCTTAAGTCATGAATGTTTAAAGTAGGTACTAAAAACCAAAAACAATTTTAAAGCATCAATACCCCTGCAAAATCGAGACATGTAAGGAGTACTGCTTAAGGGTCATAGAGTACTCCAAAACACAATATATCTATCTATACTAATTATATAAAGAGAAGTCCGCTTTTTTTTTGTAACAGGTAATATCGCGAACAACTATTCCGATTTTCATGAAATTTTGTATATAAATAGCTTTCAGCAACCACCATGTTTTAGGCGAAAAAAAATTACTTTTTCCGGTAGGTGAAACAGGGACCGACCTATTCGAAAAAATCCTATTATGGCCCGATTTGCTTAAAATTTGGTACGTAAGTAGCTTTTTAGCTAGATTAGCATAAAGGATCCTTCTTCCGGCAGGTGGACCGGGGACCTATCTCTTCGAAAAAATCGTATTTATGGCCGATTTGCTTAAAATTCGGTACGTAGGTAGCTTTTTGCCTAGGTTAGCATATAGGATCATTTTTTCGGGAAGTGGACCAGGAACCGATCCAATCGAAGAAATTGTATTTATGGTCCAATTTGCTTAAAATTTGGTACGTAGGTAGCTTATTGCTTAGATTAGTATATATGATTATTTTTTCCTTGAAGTGGACCAGCGACCGATCTACTCGAAAAAGTTTTATTTATCGTCCGATTTGCTGGAAATTTAGTACGTAAGTAGCCTTTTCCTAGATTAACATATAGGATCCATTGTTTCTTCTAATATGTTCCGTTTTGTTTGAAATTGGGCGCATAGGCAGCTTACTGCCTGGATTAAAATATAGGATAATTTTTTCTTATAGGTGGACCAGGCACCGATCTATTATATAAAATATAATTTATTTATTGTTTTAAAGTTCGAGATGTTTTAAGACGCCGCAAAGCAAGCGGGTATTGGCTATTTATCGATACTTGTTATCTATACCAATTATATTAAGAGAAGTGCTACCATTTTGTAAGAAGTGATCTCGCGAACAGTTGTACCGATTATTTTTTGAAATCAGCTTTTTGGTTATAGCCACCGCATATTTTGGGAAGCATTTGTGGTAGAGTCCTGGAACTTGGTGTGAAGGTTTTGAATTCTTCGGTACGTGTGTTTTCGGGTGAACTCCTCCTGAAGTATCACACAGTATCTTAATTGCAAAACTATCGAAAATGGGATTTCACTCAAAATTTCTTGATTGGCTTAAATCCTATCTTAGTAACCGATATTCAGTAGTAGTTGTAGATAATGCTAGATCACACCCATTCGTTGCATCGTCAGATGTTCCACAAGGAAGTGCTATTGGGCCATTATTGTTTCTTTTGTTTATTAACGACATTTCTCAATGCTTTGTAAATGCGCAATATGTTTTATATGCCGATGATTTAAAATTATATCTAAGAGTACGTTTTGCTAATGATATGCTTCGTTTACAGGAAGATCGCGATAACCTTTATAGTTGGTGCAATAAAAACCGTTTATTCCTTAATCTTAATAAACGCTCTAAAATCACCTTTTCAAAACTTCGTTCCAATTTTTTGTCGTCGTATCATCTTGGAAACTGCATTTCAATGATGGATTGATGAAATCCTGGATTTGGGTGTTGTTTTTGATTCCCGTTTCCCATTCATCGGTCACTTAAATTACATAATACCTAAAGCTTATTCACTTTTAGCTTTTGTTCAGCGTAATAGCAAGGAGTTTACCGATCCTTATACTCTGAAACTTCTTTACGTTACGTTTGTTCGCTCAAGGCTTGAATACGCCTCCTTGATTTGGAGTCCTTTTTATGCATCTAACATTGCACGTCTAGAGCGCATTCAAAAGAAATATGTACGATTCGTCTTATACTAAGTTTATACGCACAGAATAATCGACTTAATTGAAAGCGCATTGACACCGTACACATTTCGCTCTAGTGTTTATACTTACGGCCTTATATCGGCATCAAAGTAACCGTCTTCAAAAGCAAAAAAAAAAAGATGTTTTCATTTGACATTTTATAAGTTAACATAATGGAAAGTGATAAACATCTAGTTTTATTCGGCATTATAAAATCGTGGCAAAGAAAAAGAACCATTATTATTAATCAGCTTTTAAATACTGATGCGATTATTTGGAATTTGAGCGGAACAGCTGATCTCCAATTCGCTTTGAGTGAGAGCGGCGTTTATACACTCTTTCTAACTGTCTGGAGAAATAAACTACCGATCATGAACGAACGAATAAAGATTACCCAGCACGGCGTGCGAGAAAAAAGTTATTTATTTATTTATAGTTAAAGTAGTCGCCGCCATGTGAATAAAACGGAATGAAACCTGTGTGTGAATGAAAGAACCGATTAAAAAATGACGTCATCAACCATTATTTTTTTTCTCAAATGCAATTACAAATACACGGTTGCCGTGCTGGGTGATCTTGTTAGTTGGTTCATGCTACCGATTTGAAATGGAGTGTGAGCCAAAACACTTCGCTCTTTCAAAGCGAATTGAAATTCAGTTTACACATATGTTTTGAATCGCGGCGAAATGAATTAAAGCGACTTATGCATGCGTATAAACGCAGTATTACATTCTATACACTTTTCTCTCCCCATGCCCTCTTACTATGCACGTTATTCGTTAATTGATTTAAATTCCCTTGAACACTAGACGAAGGGTGAAATCTTTTATTGTTATTTCAGATATTATTAGTAGCAGAATTAATTGCTCTGGGTTGTTAGAGCATATTACTTTTAATGTTCCTCTTAAATATCTAAGACATAATAATTTATTTTATATAAATCTGCATCGAACTAATTATGCTTTAAATGAGTCTATCACTAGGTTGCTTTTAGAATTCAATAAATTGTTAACAAAATATCATTTTTTAGTTATTTCATTGCATAGAGATTTCCCTAAACGAGAGTTATATATAGTCATTGGAAACTCTATGTAAATATTACATATTTCTGCTATTATTTTTTATCATCAATCTGAATTGTAATCTTAGTCTGTAAGGATGTAATATTCCATTGACTTGAATAAATAAATAAATAAATAAATAAACGATCGAAATGGTTTTAATTTTTGTTCACAACTTTGTGATCTGATCTGGCTTATATTCAAAATACATATGTATTAATAACCTGAAGGGAAATATTTGTGCGAAAAAAATGGCTCGCCAGGTGCCCAGCTCCGATTTGCCTCATAAACAAGATGTATATTGGTAAAGGTAGGGGCAATATTATTGAAAAAAAGAGCCGCAAGATGGCTCTGGAGTCGAGTTATTGCTAAAAATCGTGAAGTGAAGTCATTCGGAGACACCAGGGATCAAAATTAAACTACCACCGTTAAATCGCCGACCATAACCATTGTGGTCCTTGCTTTACGGCGACTAAACAAAATAAAGACAATTCTTGATGAATACCTAAAAATTCAATTGTATGAAATTTATGGTATTTCGTCTGAAATAAGTCTATGTATGATGGATTTCTGTGGACCAATGATGTTCTCTCAATTTGGAATTGCCACCACCATGATTCACCATCGTGCCGGATCATTGTTTCCGCAAGAACTTCTTCATGGACATAACGCTTTCGTTAGGTTATTTAAGACGGTAATGGAGGGTATGCTTTCTGACGACCACAAAACCAAATACGAACGTGAATTGTGGTGAAAAATTTGTACCAAATATTTGAACAAAGGTATAAATTTTTGGCGGGACGAAGTTCGCTGGGTCTGCTTGTACAGTAATAAACTGGGAACGGATTTTTAGGACCTAAAAACCTATAAAAAAGGCAAAATAAAATAGTGAAAAAGGCAGGAAAAGGCACTAGGTGTGGCAAAAAAAGGCAAAAAAAGGCAAAACAAAATAGCGAAAAAGGCAGAAAAAGGCACTAAAAAAAGACGGAAAATACGAAGAACAATCAAAAAATACATTTATTTTAAAAATGTTTATATTACAAGTAAAAAGGGAAAATCTATGAACTAGTTTCATTATATGAAAAATTGGTACTTAGAATCTTTGACTATTTTATCCTTTCTAGTTTTTAACTCATAAAACTTTAATCTGTATAGTTGTAGTAACATTGAACCACAAGATGCATTTTGAAGTTTTCTGGCAGCATTTTCATTTGATTTTCGCGAAGAAAAGCCTTGAATGTATTAAATGTGCGCTCGACGTAAGTTGATACAAGTGGAGCCCAATTTAAATTTGGAACGTTTGAAACGTTCATATTATCAGGAATAAGGGCGTTTTCCTCGCCCTTTACAATTTTATACACACCCCTTATTGTCTTCAAGCCTACGTTAGCTGAGAAAACGGCTTTGAATTTTTTCAACACCAATTTGGCAAGAGGTCTCTGCGCTTCTATAAGCCGCATGGGCAATGTGTATATTTTTTAATCTTAAAAAAAAAGGTAAATGCTATAATCACTTTTATAAAGGTAGAAAAGGCAAAAAAGGCAAATATCTTAAAAAAGGCAAAAAAAAAGGCAAATATCTTAAAAAAGGCAACATCAAATGTGTATATATGGAATCAGGGAAAGCTAAATCGTGGACATTCTTAATCGAATATAGCCTATCTCTTTAGCAGAAAAAAAGGCAATTTCCATAAAATCCGTTCCCTGGTAATAAACCTTTTCGCAGTTTTTCACCAACTGGTCGCCGTACTTCCCCCGGAGTACTTTGGGTTGTGCGCAGCATTTTCGTTTTGCGCGCACGGTAACACCTACTGTGGCACGGTGGGCAGGAAGCGAAGATAGGTTGCATAAAAATGTCGACAAAATCTGAAAGCAGGGTTGTATTTGTTGATATCTTAAGGTTAAGAATCCGCTTAAATTAAAATCCTAGCTGCTCCTGTTTTAAAGATATCCACATTTTATATACTTCTGATAGGATATATTTGCAAAAGAGGAAGGCGTACTTCTCGATAATTAGAGCATATTTATATGAAAAGAAATCTCATACAAATCTGTTCCCCTTTTTTAACTCACTAAAACGAATCAAATCAATGTGAAACATTTTAATTTTTTCCTACCGAAAGAATAATTGATCGAGATTTATTGGACGCTACCGGTATACAACTTAGATAAAACACCACAATTACCCTTTTCTGTAGCGTGAACTTTCTCATTACAAACACTTTCAATATCGCAATATATGTATGTATGTATACAATATTGTATGCTATATAATACGGTAGTAATTTTTTATTAAAGGTTTGTTGCTATAAGCAAGTAGCGCAGGCAAGTCGCACTGCGCTTGTGCAAGAAATAAAAATGCTCTAACTTAGGCCAACGGTACTTCGCATAATAAGTAAATAAATTCAAAGCTTGAATGAGATTTATTTTGGTATTTATGTACTCTTCTGTCAGGAAATAAAATAAAATAAATAAAAAAGAACAAAGAGGTGCAAAGTAAGTTGCCTCTACGTGGCGCGCCTTGGAAACGATTGAAACCGGCTAAAAACTTACATAAACTTATATTTTCACATAATATATATACACACATTTACTCACACATACATTGTTGATTATTTAATGCACAAGGATGTTTTTCTCTTTCGCAAAAGTCGGTCCTATCATAGCTATGTAAAATGTGGATATCTTTAAAACAGGAGCAGCCAGGATTTCAATTCAAAGGGATTCTTAACCTAAAAATATCAACAAATACAACCCTGCTTTCAGTTTTTGTCGACATTTTTATGCAACCTATCTTTGCTTCCTGCCCACCGTGGTGGGGAATTTGGGCTTATGATTAGAAAAAGTTCTTTTCGAGGACAAAATACATATAATTATATGTTATTTATGACAAAATGTAGGTTAAGTATAGTATCAATGCGACTCAAATCGTAATTATAGTACTGAATGGAGTTTTTTAAATGTAAATTTAAAATTCCAAAAAAAAATCCATTTTATATAAGCTTATATTTTTAAGAAAAGCGTGAATTTTGTATTGTTTTGTGAATTTATCAAGTAAAATTCAAAATTTTTGAAAATATTTAAGTTTTTTTTCCAAAAAAAAAAACAAGGTTTGTATAGTAATAGAGACTCCAACGCCTACCAGGGCATCCGCCTAGACAGCTCATTAAGCACAGCCAAGGCACATTAAACAGGTAGTATCAGTAGAGCAAAAACAACATTTGCGTGTATTTTGTTGTTGCTTCTGGTATCGAAAGTGTCAAAAACTGTTCTGAATTTTTTCTTCTAAATCAAAGCTTGCCATGTGAAATACAAAAAATTATAAAAAATAAAAAATTGAAATTGGAAAAAATAAAAATTGTTGCAACTTTCTTTCCTAGTAAATTTGTTTGCTTCTCGAAGCATTGATCCATCCTTTACAAGGGCCAGTAATCAGCGGTTGTGCTGCTGAGTTGGGCGAACGTTCCAAAAGCTGCTATTCAATCGCTTGTTTTGTATGGAAAAAGGTTTCACATGCAAATGGATTTTAACAATTCAGAATTTTTGTGAGAAAAAATTAAAAATATTTGACATTTTCGAGACCAAATAATTTGAATCAAATCAGCTGCTCTACTGATACTACCTGTTCAATGTACCTTGAGCACAGCCAAGTTTTTGATCAAAGTATAGAATGTCACAAATATGAATCATATGCCATGTTCTGACCTACATCGAAAACATGTTTTCGTAGCTAAAACTGGTTTTCGACCTAAAACTTGTGTTTTCGTCAATGTAAAGTCTGTCAAACTAAAACCAGTTTTCGCTGAAAACTACTTGAAAACTCACGTTCCACTCATCCCATTCGGTGTCTTCACTAGCCTTTTTTCGATTGTTTATCGCAGTGGAAGTCATATTTTATCATCTTTAATAGGCCATTTCGGATTTATTGTTAATTGGCTGGCTAAAGTAAAATAAGAATGAAAGTAAGAGGTTGGTTGCTAATGAAAAGAAAATGTAGGAAAAGCATTTTGGTTTTGTTTTTGTGTAGCAAAACTGTAATCAGAGGTTGTAAGAAATGTCAACGAAAACACTAACAGCCGGTGTGAACAGCCTTCAGCCCACAATCCTGAAATTCGTTTTCAAAGTGTTTTCGTTGTCGGTTAGAACATGGTAATACACACATACTTTGAACTGCTACCGTATAAATTCACGAATTGTGTTTGCTTGGAGATTACATTGATTATGGTGGTCATAACTTCAGCCAGCACATTCAATGGTCCATTACCCCAGGTCCTCGAGAGGAGGGGAGGAAAAGGGGTGAATCCCCCCGGGCCCGGGCTTCTTAAGGGGCCCAAAATATCAGAACCATAACTTGTTATAATTTTTTTCCAATTACTCCTTCGGTATAGGGTTTTATTATATATGTATATTCGTGATGATTGCTTCCGACTCTATAAATTATATTAAATGATCTTAGTATAGCCCAAAACGTGTACTGTTATAATACGTTTTGGCTTACAGTGCTTTTTAAATACCGCTGAATTTTGTTAGAATATAACTTTCGGATAGTGTTTCTCCTTGCATCTGAAAGCGTAAGTATGTGGCAATATTTAATATATACCTAAAATATATTGTAACTCCTGACGTCTAGGAGTTATGAATGTTTCAACAGCGGACTGTTATATTTCAATTTTTGGAAGTACTTTTTATATAACTCAGGAACTACGTATTTATTGACCTGATAAAATTAATTTTGAGGTCAATTTTTGCAAAAAATAGTCGGACTGTTACATTACAGCAAAACACTTAAGTTACCTGTGCGATATACATACGTGTAGAGGTTTTAAATGGCTTGTACTCTGTTTTATGCAATAAGTAGCATGAATCCAGTTGACTTGCGATTTGATATATAATCCAGGGAAATTAAGAACTCTTTTTACTTTTTAGAATACATATTTCTTTGCCTAACATTATTTTCCATTGTATTGTTTTTTATTTTATTCTTTTTATACACACATACGCAAATTGAGATCGGAACATTACCCGCAATTGGAGAATGAAGATTGGCTTTCTGGTTTAATGTTTTTTACCGATATGATGAATTTGTCTCGACAAGGAGAGAATAAAACTGTTTGATTTGTCGCAAATTATTTTAAGTCTTCAAGCTAAACTACGTCTTTTTTTACATGATCTAAAAAAAAAAATATTTCATAATTTTCCATGGCTAGAAAAAGTATTGCACATTCCAAAGCGGATAAATTGGACCCCAATGTCGCAAAACTACATAATTTAAAAGCAGATTTTGAAAAAAGATGTGCCGATTTGAAATTATTTAAATGTACGTTTACATACTTAATAAACCCTTTTTTGTGTAACATAATTGAGGATGAATTTACAATATCCGAAATACTAATTTTTAAGAAAAGCGAAGAGTTGGAGTTTTTAGAATTAAAGAAGATTAGGCACTGGAAATGCAACATAAAGCTTTTGTGTATGGCAAAGTTATTAAAATTGCATCAAACCTATTTAAGAATTTAAAGGACTGGAAATTTGTACAACTAGCATGCCTGGAAGGACAGCTCGAAAATGGTGGTTTTCTCCGGCGAAAGGTTAATAATAACTTTCACGCTTTTCGAAAGGACGAACGTTGCTTTTCCCCCTCCATGATCAAGTATCGCTGAGTATGGAATTGCAATTTCGTATTCTAGAGCGGTTCATATAGTATTTAAAGTTTCCAAAATTATCAAATATTCATGAAAAAAAGTAGCGCTTTCGATTTCTGCTCGCACATTTTCGAGCATTTCGATACCCGGGTAATCGAGTAATCGAGTTCTCGACACAATCTCGAGTATCGCCATTCTCACAAGCAATTTCGAGTAGTTATCGAGATATACATCGAGACATACGTATGTAAGAGCACATCGAGCGTATTAAAAACAAAATCAGAAAACAATGTATGCGTAAAAATTAAATACTATTGTAAAAAAAAAAACGTTTTCGCGTATAGGGTGAATTTAGTTCTTTTGTAGAAACTCAACAATTTAGGGTTTTAAACCCTAAATTAAATACGCTGCCTTAAATTGATTATTGAGAAGCTCGCGAGTATAACGAGTTTTTCGATAAGCGAGAATCTCGTGAGAAAGCGAACCTCGCGAGAAATTGCTTCTCGAACAATCTCGGGAAATCGAAGGCTCTAAAAAAAAGTATAAAGCATAATTTGCGAGCAGTTGATGAAAAACAGAATAGAATCCAAAGCAATCAAGGTGTTTTCTTCTTTTTAGCCACTTTTATAAATCAATCGTTCTTTAAAAAGAGATTAAAATGAAGCTTCTCGATGCCCTCTAGTCCAAATATAAGCTCAGATCCTGAGGAAAAGGAAATTTTCAAATGAAGCGGAGTGAATATTACTTACATGAAAAGAAATAACTCCAAAAGTTTTTCTTCTCAATTAACAACTAACTCGTCTTAATTTTTTTTTTTTATTTACTTCTTTTCATATTTTTAAATATTCCTCTGATAATAGCAAGTAACATGTAATTTTTAATCAAATAAAAAAATTAATTTCAATTCTCATATACAAATTTAAGAGGACCGTTAATTTCTTTAAGATCTAATGATCGAATCTAAACCAAATTAGTGTGTTACCGGTAAATAAACTGTTCTCAATTTCTGCGCACTGGTAAATTTTGTTATCATCTCATAAGCAGGTAACAAAATATTGTTGCCCCGCGAAATATGCAA
>NW_023458564.1:15927846-15929873 GCF_013731165.1 Rhagoletis pomonella | reverse complement strand
ATCCCCAACAGCGTCAAGCAAAAAACGACGTGGTAAGAGGGAGTCAGTGGCAAAAAATCTCAGATTAGGCTATTTGGGAGTACATTGGCCAATATTTGTTGAAAGCCGAGGACGATGTGAAATGTGCGGCATACATAAGGTTGGGTAGCAAGGGATTAAGAGAAGTACAACTGAATGATGATTAGATTTGATGTATTTTCTCAGGGAGTGAGCAGGATCCTGAAATTCGTCACAGGTGAAAATTTGCCAGAAAGCCTTATGAAGAGTCGGCAGTAAGTACTATAATTCAGCCTTATTGGAATACATATATGCGATGAATTATTTTATACATATTGATAATTCGATGTATTTGAAAAACTTTAAAATAATATAGCTGAACAAATTCGGAAGCTCGACTAATTTCGATTATTTTCGATAACTGTTCGTTTGAAAGCTCGATAAATTTTGATAACTAAAAAATCGATACCTTGATATAATTTGGATACCTCTATAAATTTCGATAGCTCGGTTAGTTTTGACAGCTCCATATTTTTCGAAAGTTATCGACAAACTTTGATAACTCGTTACACTCTGGTGAAATGATAAAATTCAATAAGCAGTGAAAACTCGATAAACTTATATACCCTTGAAATTTCGATAGCACGATATATTTTGAAAATTCCAAAAGCTTCGATTCGATAAGTCCAATCATTTCAGTTAATCAATAAATATCGACAACTCGATAAGTTCAAAGAATTCGGTCTATTACGATAACTCTACAAATTTCGTTAACTCTATAAAAAATTTTAAATCAATAAATATCGATAACTTGACGAATTTCATTTACTTGACACATTTCGATAATCCCATAAGTTTTTATAGCTCTATAACTATACGTTAAATTCGACTAAATTTCATCACATTTATCTTTATTACAAAAGTTTAATTTCAAATACAGAACTATACACAAGTATGGAAATTTTCAAACGACGATTGTGCCCGAAATTTTCAACCAATTTTGAAACCGTAAAAACTCTTCTCATCCACAGAAAAATACCTTTTCAATGTTTTGAAATCGGTTTAGTAGAATCGCCAAACGAACGGAGACAAAATTCATGTTAGCGTATTAATATATGATTTGAATTTAAAACCTGAAAAGTCTGAATTTTTTAATTTGCCCACTGAAATGTTAAAAAGAGTTGCTCCTCACTTTATTGAGTTCTCCCTATAACAGTAATTAAACTCCGAGGCCCAAACATCGACTCGGACCACTATCTTGTTGCAGCCAAGATACGCACCCGCCTCTGTGCAACAAAAAATGTGCGCCCAAATATGCAAGGAAAGCTTAACGTCGAAACGCTGCAATCACAACAGACAGCCAGCGCCTCACACCTGCTCTCAGAGAGTACTCTTCAACAAATCGACATATGCGAGCAGTGGAACCACATTTCCCGCTCATTAAGTACCGCCGCCGAAGAAGTAGTCGGATTTCAGCGAGCCCGAAAGAACAACTGGTTCGATGAGGATTGTCAGGAAGTTGCAGAGAAAAAAGATTCCGTCTACAGGGCCACGCTGCGATCGGAAGCAACACGCGCTATGTGGACCGCTATAGGGATCTGAAGAGGGAAGCGAGACGTGTTTGCCGCAATAAGAAGAGAGGCCGAAATACGTGAGTGCGAAGAGCTTGAAATGCTGGCCGACAGGAAGAATGCCCGAAAATTTTACCAGAGAGTTAGGCGACTTACGGAAGGTTTACAGACCAGGGCGTACTCCTGTAAGAACAATAATGGCGACCTAGTAACTGATGTCTAGAGCGTACTTAAATTATGGACGGAACACTTTTCCGCCCTACTAAATGGTAGCAGCACGGAAAGTTGTGGAGAAGAAGAACCCGAGCCCGCAGTCGATGATGACGGAGTCGACGTTCCACTGCCTGACTATGACGAGGTAGGTATAGCAATAACGCGGCTGAAATACAAGAAAGTCGCTGGAGCTGATAGCCTGCCAGCTGAGCTATTCAAGTATGGCGGCGAGGAGTTGATAATAAT
>NW_023458564.1:15927061-15927836 GCF_013731165.1 Rhagoletis pomonella | reverse complement strand
TAAAAATATCCAAAACAAAATCGATAAAAATATCTATAACAAAATCTATAAAAATATCGACAACAAAATCTATAAAAATATCCCTAAACTTTCCTGTTTAATTACCTTTATTTTAATCTTTCTTCCCGTATTTCCATCTTTACTTTTATCGGTATCCTCATACTCCTCTCTGTCTTTACTTTTATGTTTATCATGTTCTTCATCTACATATTCCCCTTCACCTTTGCCCTTATATTATAAAAGTAAAGTGTTTAAATTTACCTTGGTCTTCATTTGTGCCTTTATCTTTACGCATTTTATTTTTACTTTTGCCTTTATCCTTTTCTTTATCTATGTACGTAGTCACCTTTACTTTCATTCTTGTATTGGTCTTTTTCTGAGTTTATTCTTTAACCTTTCATTAGCAAATTTTTCGCAAATTAATACCCTATGCATACACACAAGAAGCACTTGTTTCAGCCCCAACCATTTCCGTTGCACCATTTCCGTTGCATCATTTCCGTTGCACCATTTCCGTTGCGTCATTTCCGTTCAATTTGCCAATTTACTCCCAACCAACCAACCGCCGCTAAAGAAGTTTCACTTCAAAAATAGGTGTATATTTTTTCCATATAGAACAATCCTAGGGGGGTGAGAGCATTAAAATTCCGAATTTACTCTTTTTGGACCACCCTAATGTAGACACATACATTGCGTTTTTGGAAAATTTTTGTTTTTTGAGAGCGAGAAAAATTTCGTAGCAGAGCAATCGTGTTGAATATCAGACCATGAATAT
>NW_023458564.1:15924395-15926961 GCF_013731165.1 Rhagoletis pomonella | reverse complement strand
ATACTAATGCATGAAAATCCTAACCTCAAAAAAATCACCCGTTATATGCATACACTTTTTTTTGTAAACCTGTGATATAAGTACATAAATATTGGTTGGCACATGTTACAAAATTTAATATCTAAAGAGCCATAGGTGGCTCAAAAATTTTTCTGAGCACATTAGAAAAAATTTTGTAAGGAATATTTTGACACCTAAACACGATAAAAATCACAAGTAATTAAAAAAAAAATGAATTTAAAAAAAATAAAGTTTAAAAAAAGTTTGATAAAATAAAAATTGTTAAATTGTCCTACGATCTTTTAGAAAACTATTTTTTTACGTACTCACAAAGTTTCATGAAAATCGCATTAAAACTTTGGTCGCAATAATTATTACAAAAATAAGATCCATATCGTCGATGTTTTTGCAAAACAGCCCATCGACCAGTTGCAAAACCGCCAAAATCGCTATTGTGGCAAAAATGAGATTTGGTAACCCTGAACTCCAGGCAACGAGATTTATGCATGAAAATCATAAAATCGTTATTAAAACAACAGATTTGTAAAATAATATCTTGAGAAAATGCCGCCTATCAAGGCGATGCCTACAAAGAAAAGCTGTTTTTTCGCTCTCCTGTAAAATTTGAGTGCCGAAAGATAGGCGGTTTTGCAAATGGTCGATCGGCGGTTTTGCAAAAACATCGCCGATATATATTAAATAAAAAAATATGTAGATAAAAAAATCGAATCTGATGCTGATGTGATGATGATGAGTATCCACTCAAGCTAAGAAATGGAAATACTTATTACAATATTTGTTACTTTGTGAAAATTGAGGGGTCCACTTCAGGAATTTTTAATCATATGCAATTATATTTGAAGTTTTCCACGTCAACTACCCACATGCTATAGAAATCAAGCTTTCTGAAAAATAGTTCTCATCAAAACTAGGTGGAACAATAAATCAAAACTCACGATTTGCACAAAAAAATTATCTACAAAGGTTCTTAGCCGTTCGCACCACTTCAAATGGAGTTGCATATACATATGTACCTACATATATATAGAAGTATTAAATTAATATGCCGATTCTTAAACATTTACATACTTATGTAAGTTTAAAATATGAATTTTTATTTTTTAGTACACTTGTGTTTTACATTTTGAAGTTGGTACTTCATTTTTTAAATAACATTTATCATAAACAAAAAGCTTCTCACTTAAAAATTTGTTTTATTCAATATATTGCATACAAAATCCTTAATTTTCCGTTGTTCTATAAGCAAGCGAAAATGGAGGAAATTCTCCGATTCTCGCGTACTTCCTAAATACAACAATGAGCTAAGGGCGTGCCAAATGGCGCTATCACAACGACTTTAGTAATTGCAACATGTGCTCCTCCCACGTAACGGTAAACTTCTAAAACTCAAAGTTTGTAATAGTTTCGTGCCTCAACTTCTGGATAAAACCTGTAAAACTGCCAAAAAGCTAGAGAGCTCAGAGAAAGACAGAAAACATAAAAAGTGCGGGAACGCTTTTCGGGTAAAACTTGTAAACCTGTCAAGTACATACATCGGACGCTATTTGTTGTTTACATATGTACACAGCTTTTTTTTATCATTTGGTGATCTGTTAAATTATGCACAAATACATAAGCAAATTAAGAAAAATACTTACAAAACTTGATATCTTTTCGCTTTGATATATATTATATGGTGAAAATGCAGAAGCACTTTTGTTTTTAACTGACTTCAAAAAAGGATAACCTCTATCAAATCGTCGGAATATTCTTTTGTTTTTTTTTCTGTATGTTAGCATAACTTTGGACCACGTTAACCGATTTCTATAATTCTTTTTTTTTTTTTGAAGGAAAGGTGGCACCTCAGAGATTGTCACATTCTAATTTGGTTTAGATTCGATCATCGGATCATGAAGAAATCAACAACACTATTAAATTTTTATATGAGAATTGAAGTCGGTTTTGTGTTTTGCTTAAAAATTACCTGTTGCTTATTTAACTTTCAATTCGTTTTATCAACACTGAACAGCTGATGCACAATGGTTCTTGCTAGTGTAAGAGCGTAGATAAATTCAAAATTTGAAGTGTTTGACATATACTGTTTTTTGTGTTTTTTTAATAAAAAAGTGTCCAAAATTACATATTTTACTACATTTATCAATAGATTTTATTTTTCTTTAGGAAATATCTTTGCATAAAGTTACTATATATGTATAATCAAAAAAGTTGAGTTATAACATCTAAAAGATTGAAGTCGTATAACTTTAAGAGTATAAAAGTCATACTTACGTATGATACCTCTATAAAAAGATAATTTTATTGCAAATACCACAGTGTTAATTTTTTATTAAAGTTGTTTAAAAAAAAAAAAATCCACTTAATTTTTCGATCAATCTTAAATTTTGAAGAATTTGATTTTAAGGTGGAACTACAGTTTTGCCGCCACTTCCCGACACTTAGATATTAGCATAGGTATATTGCTATATGTTTCACTTATTCGTCCTATTTTAGCCGTTAACACCTGCTAGCCTGCAAAATATTTACAAAATACTTTAACCACTATATT
>NW_023458564.1:15921553-15924295 GCF_013731165.1 Rhagoletis pomonella | reverse complement strand
ATCATGGCCGCGAAATGAATATAGGCGGAATTTGCCATACCGAGAAAACCGTATTAAAATTTAAAAAATGTCATTCTAAAGTCGCACCATTTGTTTTAGCTATTCAATATTCCTTTTTTTCTCTTTAATTAACCATATAATCTGATTCTTTACAATTTCTTTCATTCCAGTTTTTGTGTTCGATTAAATTACATACATATTATGTATGTATGTTTACCTATGGTGAATTTGAAACAGGAAGGATTTTAGGAATATTTGTAAATTCATTTACATGCTTAATTATGTGTACATCATCGCTAAAAACCTTGACTTAAGATTCGACAATTTGCTTAAACCAGCCTGTCTGCATCCAGATTATTGTTCTTGAACCCTCTCGTTTATTTTATAAAAAATACGTTGAGCCCTATGAATAAAAACATTTTTTTTTTTTTATTTATTTGAGTAAATGGAGCACTCATATATACATTTCGTGATGAAATGTGTACATACATACATTAGAGTGGTCCAAGAAATACTTTTTTTACGCAAATTTGTGTTCCTTTTGGTAAAAGTTAATGCACATAATTTGTTAAAAAAAATAATAATAGTAAAATTTAGAGGTCGCTCAAGTCCATTTTTATTTTACTTAAAATTAATAATAATAGAATGGCGCTTACACATTGGTTAGTGTTTGGCCGAGCATGTCCTCCGATTTGCGGCGGATGTTGTCACACAAAGGCGAGGGACCTACAGTTTTACGCTGACTCCGAACGGCGATTGTATTTTTATTAGAAGCTGTTTTTCATGGCAGAAATACTCTCGGAGGTTGTTATTGCCTGACGAGGGACGACCGCTGTTAAGAAAAAAACCCTCAGGAAGTTTAAGTTTTGTAAGATCTGATAATATATTTTCGAGGCCGCTGAATAACCTAGGAAAGTTATTTTTTCAGGCTCCTACCGTTTCGCATATTACGAAAAAATTAAAAAAAAACAGAAAAAATTCCGAAATTTCACTTTAAAAGTTAAATTTTTCTTATAGTGATCTCGTTTCTTTCAAAAAAAAGTTGCCCCTCCCCGGTGCAAAATGTGTTAGATGTTACAGTCAACCCTGTAAAAGGGCATGTTTTTGCCTTATTTTCCTATCCAAGCTCACGCATTAGAAAAAAAATGTATTTCATTTAATGTCAGTAATGATATTTATAGCCACATCTATAGCAAAGAAAATGAGCCATAGCAGAGAAGTTTACGTTCATAACTTCTCAAAATATCGGCAAATTACTGAACCTTAATCTAGATGCGTGGCGGATGCCTGTATTTAGAAAACGTACCGATTTACATTCTCGGCGTTTGCAAGATATTTTGAGTTGTGATCTAATATTTTCAAGGCCACTGAGTGCGTTGAACTAGTTTTTTTCGCTTCGTCTCTAATGTTGAGAAACAACCTAAAACAAAAGTAAAAAATATGGAAAAACAGAACATAATTTTCTCGATTGCCGGAGAGGTCCAGCCAATCTTTTTTTTTTTAATATTATTCAGGCTCAAAAAAATTGTTGTTCCTTTTGCTAAACAATTTACTAACATGATCAAAAAAAAATAAAATTAAAAGTTCGCTCGAGTCCATTTTATACTCAAAATGTTATTTCTCTAAGTTGTTAATTATTTTATTAAGGACTGCAGCTGAAAAGATTAATGGAAGTGAAGTAATGCCTGAAATAAACTTTATTTGAGATAATTAATCTGCAAAGAAATGTATTATTAAATAAGATAATATTTTATTTTCCAATATTAAAACAGTTGAGCGAAAAAGCTGTTCTCCCATTCGATTTAAGTGGGAGAGGTATTTATACATTCTTTCTAACTGTCTGAAAAATAAACAAAATGTCGCTTGGCGTGGCTGAAAAAAAAAAATATTTTCTGTACCTTATCTCAGTGCTGGCCTATTTCACAAATTTAATGGCCAATAATTTTAGTAGAATTTCATATTTGATAAGTTCACCTAGAAAACCATTGAAAAGTTTAGAAGAAAATATGTACGTTTATTTGCACTTTTGTGAAATTTTGGGGCTATCATATAAGCGGTATTGCACACCAAGCGACAAAAACGGACAAAACTACTGCTTCCTACTTGTGTCTGAACTCATTATGCTAACTAAATGCAAGTTGATAATGCTAACCAAATGCAAAATGATTGAAACAAATTTTTTTATTTCACAAAATTTAAACTCTTGACATAAGAATCGATACATAAACATACTCGCGGAGCGAAGAAAAACTAACTCAGCACACTCAGTGATCTTGAAAATACCAGATATCATCTCAAAATATCTTACGTTTTCTAAATGCAGGTATTATCCAGGCATCTATATTCAAATTAAACAAGTAAGAAAGGCTAAGTTCGGGCGGAGCCGAACATTAAATACCCGGCGCAAGTATTAAATATATGTTTTTTCACCCTTCCGAAACCTTCCGCTAAATGGTAAGCCGAGTTGTAACAATTTTGAGTAAATTAGCGTCCTTCAATTTCGAAATATTGAAGTTTCAAGCATTTCTTAAATTTACCGTTATATGAGAATCGGCCGTTATATTAGTCCGATTTCAATAATTTTCAACGTTTTGCTTACACGTGGCAAGTACAATAACCATACCGAGTTTGGTACAAATTGGTAGAACGGTTACCGGTATACTTATATGTGATCATAAGTGGGCGGTGCCACTCCCATTTTCCAAAATTTTACCATAAACGTATTTCTTGGTAAAGAATTGT
>NW_023458564.1:15919192-15921453 GCF_013731165.1 Rhagoletis pomonella | reverse complement strand
AAATTTTGTTCAGCGATGAGGCTCATTTCTGGTTGAATGGCTTCGTAAATAAGCAAAATTGCCGCATTTGGAGTGAAGAGCAACCAGAAGCCGTTCAAGAACTGCCCATGCATCCCGAAAAATGCACTGTTTGGTGTGGTTTGTACGCTGGTGGAATCATTGGACCGTATTTTTTCAAAGATGCTGTTGGACGCAACGTTACGGTGAATGGCGATCGCTATCGTTCGATGCTAACAAACTTTTTGTTGCCAAAAATGGAAGAACTGAACTTGGTTGACATGTGGTTTCAACAAAATGGCGCTACATGCCACACAGCTCGCGATTCTATGGCCATTTTGAGGGAAAACTTCGGAGAACAATTCATCTCAAGAAATGGACCGGTAAGTTGGCCACCAAGATCATGCGATTTGACGCCTTTAGACTATTTTTTGTGGGGCTACGTCAAGTCTAAAGTCTACAGAAATAAGCCAGCAACTATTCCAGCTTTGGAAGACAACATTTCCGAAGAAATTCGGGCTATTCCGGCCGAAATGCTCGAAAAAGTTGCCCAAAATTGGACTTTCCGAATGGACCACCTAAGACGCAGCCGCGGTCAACATTTAAATGAAATTATCTTCAAAAAGTAAATGTCATGGACCAATCTAACGTTTCAAATAAAGAACCGATGAGATTTTGCAAATTTTATGCGTTTTTTTTAAAAAAAAAGGTATCAAGCTCTTAAAAAATCACCCGTTATATCTCAACATAAGTTTTCAAAAAAAAATTACAAAAAAAAATCTCGTCATAAAAAAATGTATTTTAAAAATGGTTCTTGAAAAACCCCCAATTATTTAACCAAGTTTTTTATAGAAAATTAAACAAGGATTATGATGGTATAATTTTAAATCCCAAATTTACTGGTCTTCACTATGCAAATCAACTTCAAATAGTTCAACTGTTAATAGCTAAAATAGCTTTAGGACAATCTTGACCATCTCACGTATGAAAATGTTAAGCCCGTTTCTTAGCTTTAAAATGACGTTAATATGAAGTATCTGCGATGAGCAGATCCCGAGATAAAACGATTTGAAGAAGTACATGATTAGTCAGAATCACGAAAAAATGCAAACTTTGACAGATCATATGTATCTCCGAAGAAAAAAAAGGAGAAAAAAAATTGATCGGAAATGTGTTAGCTTATTTCGTGTATAGAACCCAAAAAAAATTTGGAGCCAATCGAGAGTGTGATACCAAATTTGGTGTCCGATATGAAAAAGAATGTCTCACATATGTATATGTATGTATATACCTACATACATACACAGTGGTGGAAGAAATAAAAAAATACTTTTTATTTTTACCAGTTTTATATATATTTCTTTTGTTTATGTGATTTTTTATAAAAGTCTAGCGCATAATATAACAAGCCCCATATAAATCCACATTTCAAACTTTGTACAAAAATTATAAAAATTCAAAAATGTTTTCCAAAATCCCCCAAAAATTGCAAACTTTTTAATCATAGTTTCAAGAAAAATGCAGTTTTATGACCAATTAAATGTTAGTAGCTTAAATTGCAGATTTCATAACGCTAGAAAATCGGGTTGATTTTTAATAATTTTTTTGGCAGATGGAATTGTGCATTTTCTTCCATATAAAGTATGCCCGACAATGCTCCAATTCTTTTTATATGGTATGGTATAGTGCTTATTATATAATCCGCTAGACTTTTATAAAAATATATGAAATATGGATTAAAGAAAATAAATATAGCCAATGTGCGCGTATAGCACAGATGAATTCTACGTGTCGTTCTTAGCAAATTTGCCGAAGAAACCATGAGTCAAAACTCAGTTTGGAGTTTGCCAAATTGCGAAAATGGGTTCCTTGGCATTTTGCTGTAGTGTCGTTAAGACGTGTTTAAATTTTTGGTATGAATAATCCATTTCTGTACTTATATTTTTCTTAAAACTTCCACCAGAGGAAGAGACAGCAAACATTTTCACATTTTCTTCGAAACTAATCTTCGTAATTTGACAAACTCCAAATTGATTTTAGACCCTTCCATGGTTTCTTCGGTAAATGTGGTTGGAACTACATGTATATTCCTCCTAGCACAAAAATTGACCCGCCCTAAAATAAAGATAAAAGTACGTATTTAAATACATACTTTAGGGGAGATTAAGTTGTCGCACACATTGACGCCACAATGAAGTTTTTTTAGAAATTCTGGTGTTGCATATTTCGCGGGGCAACAATATTTTGTTACCTGCTTATGAGAT
>NW_023458564.1:15916541-15919092 GCF_013731165.1 Rhagoletis pomonella | reverse complement strand
ATCTCATAAGCAGGTAACAAAATATTGTTGCCCCGCGAAATATGCAAAACCAGAATTTCTAAAAAACTTCATTGATGAATAAACTAAAACTGTATTAGCGGTTACAAGAAGTGGTGTCAATGTGTGCGACAACTTAATCTATCCTAAAGTATGTATTTAGATACAAACTCTAATCTTTATGTTAGGGCGGGTCAATTTTTGGGCAAGGAGGATTCTACATGTAGTTCCAAGCAAATTTACCGAAGAAACCATGGATGGGTCTAAAATCAAAATGGAGTTTGTCAAATTACGAAGATTGGTTTCGAAGGAAATGTGAAAGTGTTTGCGGTCTCTTCCTCTGGTGGAAGTTTTAAGAATAAGATAAGTCCAGAAATGGATTATTCATACCAACAATTTAAGCACTTCTTTACGACACTACAGCAGAATGCTAAGGAACCCATTTTCGCAATTTGTCAAACTCGAAACTGATTTTTGACTCAAGGTTTCTTCTGCAAATCCGCTAAGAACGACACGTAGAATTCATCTGTGCTATACGCACATATTGGCTATATTTCTTTTCTTTAATCCATATTGCATATATTTTTATAAAGGTCTAGCGGATTATATAACAAGCACCATACCATACCATATAAAAAGCATTTGAGCATTGTCGGGCATACTTTATATGGAAGAAAATGACAATTCCATCTGCCAAAAAAAAAATTATTAAAAATCAACCTGATTTTCCAGCGTTATGAAATCTGCACTTTAAGCTACTAAAATTTAATTGGTCATAAAACTGAATTTTTCTTGAAGCTATGAATAAAAAGTTTTAAATTTTTGGGGGATTTTGGTAAACATTTTTGAATTTTTACAATTTTTGTACAAAGTTTGAAATGTGGTTTTATATGGGCCTTGTTATATTATGCGCTAGACTTTTGTAAAAAATCACATAAACAAAAGAATATATATAAAACTGGTAAAAATAAAAAGTTTTTATTATTTCTTCCACCACTGCGTATGTATGTAGGTATATACATATATGTGAGACATTCTTTTTTCATATCGGACACCAAATTTGGTATCACACTTTCGATTGGCTCCAAATTTTTTTATCGGTTCTATACACGAAATAAGCTAACACATGTCCGATGAATGACGAGATGGTTTATTTTGTGAGAATCAACAATTTTTTGTAATTTGTTTTCGAAAACTTATGTTGAGATATATTTAGTAAAGTGTTAAGCTTCGAGTTTTTGCAAAAATTTAAATTTTATTGCAGATTCCGATAGAACACCCATACCGGTATAATATTTGTAAGGCAAGATTTTTCTTTGAGGCGACAAACCCCTAGAAATGGGCGTGGAAATTGTATGACTAAAGTTTGCAAAACGCAGATTTTATTGCGGATTTCGGCAGAATATCACTTCGTTAACAACATTTGTTTCACAACAAACAGTGGAACAAATACTGGTTAAGAAGCGATATTCTGCCGAAATCCCCAATAAAATCTGCGTTTTGCTAATTTTAGTTCTGCAATTGGCACGCCCATTTCTAGGGGTTCGTCGCCTTAAAGCAAAATCTTGCCATACAAATATTATATCTGGATATGTATGTATAAAATTTTACTTTTTGCAAAAATCCGATGTTTAACACCTTACCAAATATATCTTAACATAATTTTTTGAAAAAAATTACAAAAAATCGTTGATTCTCACAAAATAACCAATCTCGTCATAAAGAAATGTATTTTAAAAATGGTTCTTGAAAAATGCCCATTTTTTCAACCACATTTTTTATAGAGAATTAAACAAGGATTACTATGGTATAATTTTTAATCCCTAATTTACTGGTCTTCCCAATGCGAATCAACTTCAAGTAGTTCAACTGTTAATAGCTAAGTTAGCTTTAGGACAATCTTGACCATTTTATATATGGAAATGTTAAACCCGTTTCTTTAGCTTTAAAACGACGTAAAGATGAAATCTCTATGATGAGCACAACCCGAGATATAACGATTTGAAGAAGTACATGATTAGTCAGAATCTCCAAAGAAAAAAAATCCTCGAACAAGTGTTAGCTTATTTCATGTATAGAACCCACAAAAAAATTTAAGGCGAATCGAAGACACGACATAATTTTTTTCAAAATTCATCCGACGTAAAAAAGAATGACTCATGTACATTTGGATGTACAAAAGTTCGTAAGATAAAAATTTTTTAAAATTTGGGAAGAAATTTTTGGTAATGCTCATAATTTTACTTTTACTATATATAAATTTTCGACCATAAGTCTCTGCATATAACATATTGCAGGATATTTCAATTATGTACTTACTTTATATACATAGATACGCAGGAAGCTTTAGAACTATTTTGTTAAAATTCTTGTTCTTATCATTTCCTTTGTCACCTTTGGTTCCGCTTCATTCACCTTATGCTCCATTATGAAGGTCTTACTGTGAATTTTGCCTGCAACCCCCTGTCATCCTCTGCATATTTAGACCTTTGTATATGGACATGTACACATGTACATACATATGTTAGTGTGTAGGCGACGTTCTCAGCGTTTA
>NW_023458564.1:15886872-15916441 GCF_013731165.1 Rhagoletis pomonella | reverse complement strand
AGCCCAATTTAAATATGGAACGTTTGAAACATTCATATTATCAGGAATAAGGGCGTTTTCCTCGCCCTTTACAATTTTATCCGAACCCCTTATTGTCTTCAAGCCTACGTTAGCTGAGAAAACGGCTTTGAATTTTTTCAACACCAATTTGGCAAGACGTCCCTGGGCTTCTATAAGCCGATTGGGCATGTGTATATTTTTTAATCTTAAAAAAAAAAAAAAATTGTAAATGCTATAATCACATTTTTAAAGGTAGAGAAGGCAAAAAAGGCAAATATCTTAAAAAAGGCAACATCAAATATGTATATATGAAATCAGGGAAAGCTAAATCGTGGACATTCTTAATTGAATATACTCTATCTCTTTAGCAGAAAAAAAGGCAATTTCTATAAAATCCGTTCCCTGCTTATTACTTTAAACGAGTAGTTCTTGTATAGTTATACATAAGGGTCATCCAAGCTAACTAACTTGGCGAATTTATGGCCTTAAAATTACCTACTTACAGCGAAGGAAATTCTCCCATTTCGAAAAATTTTTATTCCAATTTTTAAAGGTGTCGGTGGACATTTGTAATTTTCCATGTAAATAACATGTAAAAAAATTGCTTTAAAATTACCTACTTACTGCGAAGGAAATTCTCCCATTTCGAAAAATTTTTATTTCAATTTTTAAAGGTGTCGGTGGGCATTTGTAATTTTCCATGTAAATAACATGTAAAAAAATTGCTTTCATTAAAGATTTTATAACTTTTCCACCATTAAGTTTTTATGTGTTTCAATGTGGAGAATTTGTTCTCCTGGATTGTTAAAAAATTCTGGTCACCTTATATTTATGTAATCCCATAATTTCAAACATTATAAAATTTAGTTGAATGTCAAAGGCATTGAATAATATAATTTCGACAGAACTAATATATAATTGTAATGCAGCCGTACATTGCCAGAGTTGCGTGAAAGGGCAGAGATTCCACATGTTTTCAGATCCTTGGGGAACTTAAAATGTAAAATAGCACTATATATATGTATATAGCACCCTATCTTTACTTTGCTGACTGCATATAAAAAAAAAAATAGCAGCAATCTTGTTTGCGGCAACACAAAACTTACCAAAAAGCCCAAGAAGTTTCACACTTTTGATTTCTCAACATATAAAACAATAATATTACTATTAAAATAAAATAAAAAACAATAAAATACTATTAGGGTGGCGTAAGCCGGATGAAGAAAAACACAAAAACCGGCATAAGGGGAAGTACAAGACACAAAAGACGAAGCCACTTTGAACCTTTAAACGGAGCACTTGCCTGTTTGAACTTTCGTACTGTGGCCGGAATATAGTTTTTGCAGCTTAGAACTTTACACTGACACTCATTCCTTAACCAACGCAGCTCATATTCGCGAACTGTCTTTTCTCTGCTGAAATGAAAATCTTTTTTGTTGGGAGGCAGTTATAAAAAGAAACCCAGATGCTGTCATTGTAAAGAGTAGTTGCTTTTCCTACCGTCTTTTGTTAATATACTCGTACAAATTCATACACACATACATAGTTACATACATATGTACGAATATGAGGAGATGCTGCAGAAGCTGCTACAATGTACCTTCTTCTATTTGTTTCCGGTCACTTTTTAAAACTCCAAAGCCTCGTCTTGTGACTTTCTCTACTTTTTAACAACTTACTTTCATACTCAGCGGCATCTACGCCAGCTTGTGGGGCTATGCGGAATAAAGTTGTTTATAGTTTCACCGCTTTGTTTAGTCTTCTATTTGTTCATTTTGAAACGATTTCTTCGTTGTACTACTTTTTATTGCCACCGCGTAAGAAAATAAAAAGTTTTCTTCATAAGTTATAATGCGGATAAGTTGGTGACGCGATACATTTTCATGGGTTGCGGCGCAAAGACGGACTGTGGAGAAGTTATTATACGCTAATGATTTCTTGAACTTGATTATGTCTGGAGTTCTTTAAAACCGAATACCTAAAGGAAGACATCATTATTAAATTCTAAGCTATGTATGTTGGTAGCATGATTTTAGAGATTGTAGGCAACACTAAAATGTTTGGCATGAAGATTACTCTCTTATAGGAACGCTTTCAAAAAATATTGCTCTCTTTTTGGGCCTTTTTTTACCAGGGGATAGTAAGTATAACACAACCACTGCTTTGCCCTTAAAATGAACTGTAGTGCTATAGATTTTTAGTGATTATTATAGGGTAAAGCTAAGCCGAGCCAAGTGCTAGAATTATTACGTCAGTAAACTTGCTATATAGTGTAGGCTACGCTAGGAGGGCGCGTATGGAACATTCTCACTCGGAGACATAACTATCCACCGTGAGTGGTCTCTTCAAGCGAATATCAGGAGGAGACACGTACTCATAACCGAGAGAGTAGCTAAGTACTTGAAGTAATTATTCTACTGAACAAATTTCTACTCCAAATGAAGACGTGGAAATCTAACAATTTCATTCCGCGCAGACTGTTGAAGAAGCTTGAAACGCTTAGTCTGTAGACATCGATACTGACACAGAGAGTGATCAATTGACATAGGGATAGGAGAGCATTGTAAGGGTTAGGAAGGCATTGGAAGGGATAGGAAGGCAATGGAAGGCATGAGAAGGCATTGGAAGGGATAGGACAGCATTGTAAGGGTTACTGGAAGCAGCACTGGAAGGGACAGGAATGCAGTGGAAAGGATAGGAACACAGTAGAAGGGATAAGAAGGAATTGGAAGGGATAGGAAGGCAGTGGAGGAGTTGAGAAAACATTGGAAGGGATAAGAAGGCAGTGGAAGGTATAGCAAGGCTTTGAAAAGGAGAGCAATGCAGTAGAAGATATGGAAAAGCATTGGAAGGGATAGGAATTAGAGCTGGCAAACTATCGATAGTCAAGTCCATCGATGTTTTACGATAGTCTTAAGGGTGACTATCGATACTATCGATCATATGTTTTTCTAAATCCATTTATATTTCGTTATCTTGCTTTTATAAATTTGTTTATTTTAGCGGCCCACGGTTGTATTTTAGTATCGCGAAATATTGCTAGAAATGCATTCGCCATGTAAACAGTCAAAAAGCGATATTAGAAATTTTTCCGCCTTTCGGAAATAAAAAACTTTCTTTCGAAAGACGCTTTACATGCAAGGTGCCACTGCTCATGAAACTGCTTTCTGAAATTTCTCAATTTGACAGTCTTTTGAGATATACTGCATTGCCACATCTGACATGCTCTTAAGACCGAGTTTGGTACCAATTGGTAGAACGGTTACCGAGAAACATATATGTGTTCATAAGTGGGCGGTGCTACGCAAATTTTTAAAATTTTATCATAAACGTATTTCTTGGTAAAGAATTGTTGCAAGCGTCAATTTTGAATAAATTAGCTTTAATACTTACTGATTTATCGAAGATTTCGTATTTCTCTAAATTACCGTTATATGGAATGTGGGCGATGTTATTGTCCGTTTTTAAAAGTTTTCGGCCATTTGGTATACTGTACCAAGGCCAATAACTGTGCTAAGTTTGAAAGAAATTGGTGCAGCGGCGTGGCTATGCCCATTTTCTAAAAATTTATAATATTCTTATTTTTCGTCTGAAAATTATTTTGAGTGAATTATCTTCAGTAGTTACTAAAATATCGCAGTTTCGTATTTATGAAAATTACCGTTATATGGGAGGTAGGCGTGGTTATTGTCCGATTTTGCCCATTTTCAATACCAATTCGTCCTACGCCCGAAAGAAGTACACGTACCAAGTTTCGTTAAGATATCTTAATTTTTATTCGAGTTATCGTGTGCACAGACGGACGGACAGACGGACGGACGGACGGACAGACAGTCACCGCTTAATCGATTTCTCTTTTCATCCTGATCATTTATGTATTCATTTGTCTATATCTATCTCGATTCGTTTTGCCTGTTACAAACAACCGTAATGTGAACAAAGTGCACAAGTGCGCTCGGGTATAAAAATGGCGCTTTTAGAAATAATGCCATGAACCAACCAATCAAATCATCCAGCACAGCATCCGTGTATTTGTAATTGCATTTTAGGAAAAAAATAATAGTTGATAACGTAATTTTTTAATCGGTTATTTTATTCACACACATGGTTTCATTCCGTTTCATTCGCGTGGCGGCGAGAAAATGACGTCACTGCAAAAAGATACTTTTTTCTCGCACTCCGTCCTGGGTGATCTTTATTCTTTGGTTCATGAAATAATGCTGCCAAGTTTTGATCTCTCTGAACCAATACGTGCAAATGTCAAAAGCGCTAGGAAAGATAATGCGCTATCGATGAGACGATAGTGGCGATAGTACTAAAACTATCGATAGTTATTTTATGGGACCAGACTATAAATACTATCGACAGTATCGTCGATAGTTTGATAGCTTTAATAGGAATGCATAGGAAGGAATACTTAGGAATTGGAAGGGATATGAAGGCAGTAGATAGTATAGAAAGGCATTGCTAGGTAGGAAAAGGAACTGGAGGGGATAGGAACGCATTAGAAGGGATATGAAGGAATTGGAAGGGATAGGAAGGCAGTGGAAGGAATAGAAATGCATGGGAAGGGATAGGGACACATTGGAAGGGATAAGAAGGCATTGTTTTATCACATCTTTCCGTTCATCACAGAATGGTAGGAGAAACTCAAACGAGTGTTTAATTCAATTCTGTACCAATGTACAAAATGCTCAAATGCTCAGTAACTATATGTATAACTAGTATACAATAACTATTATTCCAACACACTTATTTACTCATTCAACAAACATTTTCTAAATTGAAACAGCAATTATTGTCATAGCCTGCCTTTCACTTTCTTTTCAAACTTAATAAATACCGCAATTTTTGAAGAGTAGGTGAACATCAAAACTCCTAGTAGTCACATAATGACACTGACCCCCAACTGGGTTACTAGCATTCTTAATAAAGTTCACAGAGCCGATTCATTTGCACCTAAATAACACCCCTACCGTTCAGCCCTGCATCGAGCTTTGTCCCAAAGCAATGTGTAACAAGACTGAAGCATTAGAATAAAAAGGAACAAAGTCGATGAAGAAATGTGTATTTATATGCATGCACGTATATAAGAACTATGGAATTTAGTTAGTTCTGGGACAACGACACTTTCTCGACGTTGTCTCAAGGCAAAGGAAGGCGGCAAAATGAATGAGTAAAGAAGTATTTTCGTCTGGCATTGAAATTTAAAACGACACCGAAGAATGATGAAACGGTAAGTGGGATGAAGAGAGGCAGCTGCTGCCGGCCAGCCGGGATACACATTAAGCGCTCGGAATCACAGCAATGGCAGTAGGTTGCCGGCCAACTGAATGTTAAAAGTTGTAAGTGCAGCAAAAAGTTAATTAAAACACTCGACACTCGCACACTCAACTATTGCGTTGGATGTCAGCTGTAGTCGATTCCTCGTTTTGCACATCTCCTTTTGTTGCCCGCAGGTTGAAAGTATGCTGAGTGTGTTGGAGGATGCTGGCTGGCAGTGCTTGTGGCTATGCTGTCCTATGCCGGCTGGGCGCCTGTTTCGCCGAACAGGCGTTGGTTCTCACGGAATTGTGTATAGGTTTCGCGTGACCTGTTGAGAGCCGACAGCTGGCTACTGTGTACAAAAAATTTTGAGAGCACTACTGAAGGATAATCGTATCTGAAAATGTACATATCTACAATATATATGTATCTACTTACGCGCGAAACTTCAAATAGTATGTAGTATAGTGTTAAACTGCTCCATTTGAATAGTTAGCAGAAAACAAAATTTAAGAAAATTTAAAGCGATTTATATCGCTTTTAGTACTTTATTAACCCACATCATTTGTTTTTGTAATGGAAAATTGGGTCAATGATAAAATGTAAATGAGCTTCCGACTTTTCATTATTAACACCAATGCCCGCCAACACTGGCTCCCTTTCATTTAAACACTCTCCACCCACCTTCAGATCATTTTTTGGGCCTGTCTGGCGCATTTCATGTTAATGAGGGAATCCAAAATATTTGCTGTGTTCATGGACTGATATTTTCTATATGACAATGTACGACCCAGAGCGCACGCAGCAACCACACTTGTCGGCAATGTCCACCCCTTAAGGTTAGACAGTTGCTGCTGTTTTTATTGCTTTGTTGTTTTGTTTATGCTATGATGGTCAAATCATAAAGCAATTGCGACAGTGAATACTAAAGACGGTGCGAGTCCGTACATGCAAAAGTCGGTCTGTTGGCAGACGGTGAAAATTACACCGAGGCTAATTAGGTTTTCTCAGTGCGTACGTTTTTATGCACAATGTACTCTTACATACATATGTATGGAGGTATGTATGTATGTATGTAGTTTTGTATTGTTGCATAAGGCAGGCTATGTTTTGATTTTTCGTCCTTTTCTAGTCCTTTGGTTTTATGGTTTGGGCATTAGGTAGCATTATGAAAGAGATGTTGACTGGTGAGACGGGGTAAGGAAGTACCGGAAATTAAATAGGGTTTTATAATGAGTTGGTTTGTTTTTATTGTTGCTTTTTTGTGTTCTTCTTTCGTTAAAGGGGCGATTATTATTCCGCTTTCTGGGTCAAGGCAAAGGTCAAGGTCGATTTAATGATTCTGAAAAACAAAAATAAATTAATGAGCGCACGTATTTTTTCGATGATGGCAAAGTCTGACGAAAAAGGTGAGTTTTCGCAAATAACTTTATGGATTCGTTTCAAGAGAATGACAAATGGTTTGCACGTTATGTGAAAATGGTGGAAGATGGAAATTTTTTATGTGAAACAAATTTGTTTAGTAATTTTATATTTATTCCCTATAAATAAATTTTCCTTGGTTCCAGCGTTGCATTATTTTATTTTTTTTTTATAATCATAAAGAACAAATTTCTCTTGACGGTGACGTAACTTGTAAAAATGTTTGGCGCTTCTAACGTGGTCTTATGCTTGCCTTACCACCATTAACAAATTTCCAGTTATCCATGATATTCAGGAACTTCCGCATTTTTGGCATTTGCCTGAAGATACAAAATTAGTTATTGTTCAACATGTTGGAAAAAATGTTTCATTATCGATTTTCGACTACAAATGACATAATGCGTCTTAATATTTTTTTCAAAGCAAAAATCTGTTAAAATGTTGATGGGTGTTTGCATTGACCTTCATTAAAAAGCCGGGACAATTTAAGTGTGGACCAGGACACCAGGATAATTTGTTTAATTCAGGACAAATCCTGAAAAGCCAGGACGTCTGGCAGCCTTATTCTAGTATGTATTTACAGACAGAGCTGGGCGATAAGGGTTACACGTGTAAGAAATTGTATCTAGGATTACGATTACTTTAATCGCAATTTTAAAAATTATTAAGTTAGGATTGCGATAATCGTTCATGAAGGCTTCTTAGATTACGATTACAGTAATCGTAGTTTCAACTTTTTAAAATTACAAATTACTGCAATCGTAATCTAAGTTCATTCGATGAATGATTACAATAGTTGTAAAATAAAAAATTTTCTAAATACAATTTTTTGAGTCATCTTAAACGAAGTAATTCTATAAATTTGCGAGAGATAAACGCTAGATATCAGATGAATGATTCTCAATGTTACTAAATTTCTTATGATTTATTACCCAGTAATAATAGACGACTTAACGATTTCTACTTTTCACGCTCCTTAGAAAATTTTAAAGTTGTTCTTACATTTTTAGGCACATATTTCTAATTTTTTATTGCATTAATATCCATGCCCAAATCATAAGTAATTTATTGGTTGTTGTAAGTAAAAAATGCTTTCTCCTAAATTACTTTCAATAGGGCTTACAAAAAATGCAATTTATTTTGGACAAAGTTCAAACGGCCAAAATCTTCGGAAATTATCAAAAATTCTTTGGGATCTGCTTGGATAGTTCCAATAATAACGAGACGGAGTTCGTTGTTTGATGCCGTTTCTCGTATGTCAAACTTAAGAAGATGGCACAAGGAGTCAGTCTTCAATTATTGAAAGGAGTGGCAGTCGCTTTGGAGAGCAAGCTGAGTGACGGATTTTCAAACCTTTGAGAACAGCCCTTGGTCGGGTAAAACCCGAGTCATTCGGTACGTAGAACCAGCTGTCGTGGGAATGGGGCGAAGGAGTTCAGACTACAACTGGGAATTCTGGTCGATGACGAACCAATACAGACGGTGAACAACCCGAAGATCCTCGAAGTAACCTTCGATAGTCTCCTCCCCTTCTCGGCACATACAACCGCAATTGCCAACAAATTATAAAGCCGCAACAAGGTCTTCAAGTCGCTAGCCGGTCACATCTGGCAACGTAAAACGCAATTAGCGCCTATGTACCGGGGACTAGCAGGACGCAGTGGATGGACCTGTAGACCTGCCAAAACACGGCACACAGGGCAGTGACAGGATGCCTTCTAATGTCGCCGCAATATCACCTGCACGACGAGGAGCATAACTCAATGCTATGCAAGCAGTTTATAGTTGGGAAGCACAGACCTGGTCACCTAAATAGACAACTGCTTGCAGAAGAGCCCACGCCTAGGCACGCCAGGAGGCATCTTTACGAACTGACGCACGAAGTCCAGAAGTTAATCAAACAACCTCTGGACCCGACAGCTTATCGATAGGCCTTGAACGGCATTCACGGGGAGGCAATCTCTAGTTATGTAGACTCCCGACCTGTGAATGCCGTTCTGGGCATACAACCACCAGACGTGGACGTGACAGAGCTTCGTCTGCCTCGGGGGACTCGGAACACAATAGCCCAACTGCGCTCTGGTTACTGCAGAAGGTTGGACTCATACCTGAGCAGATTAAACTAAGATGTGCTAAATGAATGCCCGTCATGCGGAGAGACGCCCCATGACTCACAGTATCTCTTCGCATGCCCACTGAACCCCACCCTACTGACGCCCCTGTCCCTGTGGACACACCCCATCGAAGCTGCACGCTTCCAGGGGCTACCGCTAATCGAGCTTGAGCACAACGATTGAGGGACTAACCGATCTGGGCGGGGTTGTTGTAGCTAAAACAACAAATTTTTAAAGGTTTTTACGATGCTGCCGGAGCAAGTGATGCTATAGTAGCTTCGGTTCTTTCCCGGGGTTAAGAGAATAATTTTATGACTTTGATGGTACTAATCCTACTTAATATTATGAATGCGAAAATTAGTTTGTTTGTTTGAAATTTCGCACTTCGCCACCATTTAGCCTAACTTAAAATAGCTAATCTTACCTGCATAAGACAAATCTTTATTCAAATACTAGTAATAACACCCCGAAATTCGGGGGAATGCACTAAAGAAATACTTGCAGATATTAAGTATTTAAACTAAAAAAAAAAAAGATTTATTTAAAGAACTTCGTGAAAGACAACAATTAATCTTGTATTGCTAGAGACCTGATAATCCAAGATAATTTTTAAGTTATTAAAGGACCTTACTCTACTCATAGCTTCGTAAAATGGGCCAACCTTTCACAATATCCGTCCAAGGCCTTTATTAGACGTAGTCTGAAACGCAAAAATCTTTTAAAATTGGCACTGTGTCATGGTGAAAGACACATTTAGTATCACGTTTTTAAAGTAAAGGTTTCTTAAAACTTTCAGTACAAAAATTCAACCACTGATTCTTAAAATGTTTAAATACATAAATACCGGCTAATTTGGATCGTTCATTTCAAAAATCTCATCAACAAATTTTTAAAGTTTCGAATTTTACCGTCATCCAGGGCCCTTAAAATTTATCTCACTGAGACAAAAATCAACCAAAAATTGGTTAATATTACCAAATTCGAACTTGAAAAGGAGTCCACGTAATTTTTGGTTCATATTAGCAATGCCTTGGTTGATATATTCAACAATGATTTGGTAATATTAACCACAATTTTGTTTACATTAACCAAACTTTTGGTTGTCGGTTTTTCGTTTGAATACGTTTATGTTCTGCACTTCACAGATGTTTTTTCATAATTCGGAGATACAAGACAAACATTTTTATTATCATTTTAAGATGTTGCCTCTGACGGGATTAGCAAATAACAGAAAGCATCAGCTACAGCCGCTTTATACATAAATGTATCTTCAAATGTTCAAGTTGAATCAATTTTCTTCGTCGTTTGATTTGGTTCTGCACTTCACAGAGGATTTTTCGTAATAAAGAAAAACCAAAAACAGAAAAAAATAAAAATTATGTATGACATTTCTTACAATCGGCTTATTCACAATGAAAAAATCAATCCATAACTTGGTTGAAAAAACCATTGTGCTTTTGGCTCAGTGCAGTGATATCCTAGGTGTTTCAAAAAGAAAGTGATCTAAGCAAATTTTTATTTTTTGCTTTCGCGAAATAAATTTCAAAACTATGAATAAGACGACTCCGAATCAAAATTCCACGGATATTTGGTAAATATTTTTCAATAGATTACACTGCTCACTATCATTTTTTGTGCCAATTTTACTTTTGTGATAGACACGGTAACCGCAATTGCAACCTGCACTTTGATTTGATATATAACTCAATTCTGTGGCTTCTCCAGATCGCCCTAACTAAGTCGTATGACTGAGCAATTATATATAGATTGGCGTTAAATGAAGAGGATCAAAAAGGTTGAAGTTTGAAAATATCTTGAAAGGCGTTAGCGCCTTTTTTAAAAGTTGATTTTAAATTGATTATTCGCAATCTATATGAAAAATTTAAATATGGGTGAAAAAAGAAAGATTTTTAAGAAACCTTTAGCTTCAACTCTTAGAATATTACTGAGCCATATTACAAGGGTTGCCACCTGTTTAAAATTAAATTCAATTGATTTAAATAACTTGTTTTACAATGGGTACCAATCAAAGGGATGTTGAAAGGTTTTGTTTTAACTACATGCAGGAGTGTTGCCAGAAATTTTCCTTGTCAATATATGTCGCACTAAATTTAAATGGTTGTAAGGCCCTGTGCCAATTGATAGAAAATAAAAAATTTT
Source organism: Rhagoletis pomonella (assembly GCF_013731165.1). Taxonomy (NCBI): domain Eukaryota; kingdom Metazoa; phylum Arthropoda; class Insecta; order Diptera; family Tephritidae; genus Rhagoletis; species Rhagoletis pomonella. The sequence continues at coordinate 15,905,480 of NW_023458564.1, read as the reverse complement.
GACGGATCAAAGTAAAAATTTGACACTTCTCGTGGTGAATACGAAGCTTATAACCATGTATACACATAATATTGCTTGGCGGTAATAAGGAGTGAACATGAAAATGAGAGCTGAAACAGCATAAAAAAAGCGTACGTTACTTGCAAATTATAAAATAAATATAAATTTTAAGAATTTCAGCAACACACAAAAATAAAGCTTTCGCACGAGCGTTTGTTTGGTTTTTCAACTGTCCAAATTTTACTCTGCATTTGGCACAGCAAAATTCAATTTATTTGTACACCATAGCAAATTTTTCCACCCCGTCTCACCACGGAGAAAAAAGTTATCGATTGGCACAGGCCCTAAATCAAAAAAGCAGCAATATTCAAAAACCACATCAATTTATTGCAAAATTACTAAAAGGTGTGCAACAAATATGCAAAAAGAGGAATTTTTCGCTAAATATGTAAAAGCATGCATTTACAGCAAAGAATTCAAAAATATGAACTAACGATTGAATGCCATTTTAAAGGAAATTTCATGATTCGTAAAGGTAACTTGAGAAGTTCCATTTAAAGGTGCCCAATAAAAACATGCATTTGCATGAGATTCCTAACCCTACATATAACAAAAAAGACAGGATTACAATAAAAGTAATCGTAAGCTGAGTTCGTTTCCTTTTGCAGCAAAGGCTGCTTCAGTCGGAACATTTATTTTTAAATAAATATTTAATTATAGTTAAGACATAGCCGGGGTACTTAAATATCAACGCCTCCAAACCATATCATGCTACGTTACCTTAGACTTAGTCAGCCTTAGCATAGTATGGTTTGGAGGCGTCGATATGTATTTAGGTGCAGACTACTTGATACACAGAGAGAAAACCATCTAACAAAAAAGATATCTCAACGTTATCTTTTCAAGAAGAAGCCTTCTTATTTTTAGTTAGATTATCTTTTCAAGTAAATAAATGTTAAAAGAATTCTCTCGAATTTTATTAATAATAACAGTGATACCATTTTGGCGCTTACACTGTTTTTCTAAGTGTTTGGCCCATCTTCTCCTCCAATTTGAGGGCTGCATGTTCATGTTGGTTAGTTGATGTAGTAGTAGTTGTTGTTGTAGTAGTAGTAGTTGATGGTAGTAGTATCCGTACTGTATAATCCCTTCTAATATATGTAAATGCGAATGGTTTGCTTGTTACGCTTTCACGCTTTAACTACTCAGCACACTGCTGTCATTTAGCCCAACTTAAAAGGTAGGATAGCTTTTATCTCGATTAGACAATGAGGCGTGGCACCTCCCATACAAACTGAATTTTTCATACTGCATACTGCTGGATGTATTTGTGGTAGAGTACTGGAATTTGGTATCGAGATATGTAGTATATGAAATCAGTACTATACTCATGGACAAAATGTGGGTTATTGGGAATATTTGTTTTAAATTAAGTAACACATATGTTACATATACCATGTTAAAATGTGTACATTTTATTTCAGTAACTGCGATCTCCGATTTGACCCTTTAGTTTTAGAGAAAAGGTATTTTTCTTGCACACCTAAAGATCCCTTTGGATGTTTAACTATATATTACAGATTTCTGAAGATAATTTCGAAAAGTGTCCACTACATTGAATTCAATTACCTAAAAATCGATTTAGTGCCGAATAAAAGTTAGGCTATTTATTACAGTGCCGCTTCAATATTCTTAGCGTAGTTAACGGTAATGTATGTATGTAGGTGATAGCAATGTAACTATGCATTCTGCATAAATGTTGCACATTTTGCTGTTTTTCGCATAAACATTGTATGTAATAATGGCGACAACAACAACAGATACAACCTGGCGAATGCCGCCACTGCCAGCAGCAGTGGAAGAGACATTCACACACATTTTAAAGTCAATTTCTTCTCTACAATATGGCAACATGGAATATGGCTTCCTGTTTGCCAAGTCGTCTAGGCCCGCGTCACACAACATTTACTGTGTGGGGCTGTCTGCGTGGCATGGCATGGAAATCAGTCGTCTATAAATTATATCCGTTCCAAATTGAAATGCGCGTTAAAATGCAGTTAACTTGTTTCTTTCTGCCACTTTTTCACTTTAGACACTTTGCATTGGAAGTAAGATTCTGTGAGAGAGCGACATGAAGTGAGGGGATGACTTGGGAGCTGTGTGGAAAGGGAATGGGGCGCTGCTGTTTTGCGATAAAACGGAAGGAAAGAACATTAAAGGAAGAAAGTAGCTATGTCTGCCCAGCAAGTGCACGTAGTTTATTTTTAAGACAGGATACATACATACATACATATGTAGGATACAGGGTACCATTTCTTAATAAGTAAATACTTGACTTTCAAAGGATATTGTCACCTGCAATGCAAAAAAGCCTTAACTAACTATTTTTTGTTTTTGCATCACTCGATGTGGTGATCTGTAATTCGGTGACGGCTTTTTGTAGTCTCAGCGAGGAAGTCGTAGTTGGGGTTCAATTGGTTAATGCGTCAGGATGTACACTCGTATCTAAATGGCTAAGACTTTTCCAAACGAAAGTAATCCCTGATTTAAGTGGTAGGCCTATCGCAGTTACCCAGAGACGTAACTTGCCATAATTTAGTTGAAAGCATCCCCGTGACGAAGAAAATATTTTATATCTGCCTGGTCCTTAAGAACTTGAAACTTAAAATTTTAAAACACATTTACTTGTTCCGACTGCAGCTGAGTGCGCAGAGGTGCTTTCTATTGTTTGTTAGGTTTCAAAAGTTCCTAGGTTCGATTGCCGTCTGAAGCAACATATAACTTTTAATTTATGTTTGGTTTGGTTTTTCCTAACTATGAAAAAGCATCTGTGAAGTTCAGAACGAAAGAGGATACAGACAAAAATAAGTTGAAAGCATTCAAAATACCGATTAGGCATATTCCGCAAGAAGTCAGTGAGGCTTTAACCGTTAAATTCGGTAAAGATTTGGCAACTAAGCCACCACCTGGTTACCGGAAACTCATAAATGTAGGGTTAACGAAGCAACGTCAATGGGCCGCGCACTTCTTGAGATTTCCGCATTTTCTGTATTGTATCAGCACCTAGGTATGAATGTATGTATATTCACATATGAGCAAATCGCACGAGTTGTTAAATTTTTCGACAAAAACGAGTTTTTTGCGTTAGAAAATACATTATCTTCAATCCTTACTTAATATTATAAATCCGAAAGTGAATTTGTTTGTTCGTTACGCTTTCACGCTTGAACTACTCAACCGATCATTATGCAATTTTTTACACTATTGCCATTTAGCCCAACTTAAAATATAGGATACAATTAAATTGAATTAACTACTACATTATGGGTATCAATCTAAGAGTTTTAGTTCTAAACTACATGTGGGACGGTTGCCACCTGTTTGAAAAATCAAATGCTACTAGAATTAAGGAAAGTAGGAAACTGGAATATGTATCACAATATGGGTGTCGGACGAAATGGGTTCAATAAGGTTTTAATTGGTAAATATTGCGAAGAGGATAGCCACCTGTTTTAAAAGTTGAATTTAATTTAATTATACTCAAGTTTAAGTTTACTGTCACTTGAAAATTATTTTAAATGAATATTGCTTAAATTTGGACAGGCCAAACTTATTGTAGCTTAACGCCACGTCGAAGCCTGTTGCATTTTTATTTTTCTAAGTTCTAAGTTACGTTAAGTTAAGCGAAGTTGTTATAATCAAATCTTAAGGGTGTTTACAACGCGTTTACATTAGACAATGCTGTCAAGACAATAAAGAAATGCGTATTAGTTGTTAAAAACTCTGATAATTGTCTCCGTGGCATAGGCGTCGTGACAATAGTTAAGACAATTCATTTTGAGCAAAATGTCGAGCGTGACGGTGATCTAGTTTTGTATTAATAAAAAAATTTCAACACGAAATTGTATTCAAATGAAAATTTGAAAAATATATTCTAAAAAAAAGTGAAAAAGTTTAAGTTCGGGCGAAGCAGAACATTAAATACCCGGCGCACGTATTAAATATAGTTTTCCACCTTTTGGAAAACTACCGTTACATGGTAAACAGGGGTGGTTTTACCCCTATTTCAAACATCTTCGATAGTATGTTCAGTTAGACTTAAAGAGATAAACTTATGCAGTTATAAGTTGGCGCTAGCACGCCCATTTTCTAAAATTCCATAATAATGTTATTTATTTTTAAGGGATTGTTGTGATTATCAATTTTAAGTAGATTAGCGTCCCTAAATTTCGAAATATTGAAGTTATACCATTTCTGAAATTTACCGTTAAATGAAAAGCGGGTATAATTTTTATCCGATTTCAAAAATTTTCAAAGTTTTGCTTTAATGTAGCTAGTACAATAATTATACCGAGTTTGGTACAAACGGTTACCGAGATACATATATGTGATCATAAGTGGGCACTGCCACCCACATTTTTCAAATTTCGCTATAAACGTATTTTTTGCCAAAGAATTATTTCAAACATAAATTTTGAATAAATTAATAATAATAGATTGGCGCTTACACAAGAATGTTAGTGTTTGGCCGAGCTTCTCCTCCGACTTGTGGCGTGCGCCTTGATGTTGTCACACAAAGCGGAGGGACCTACAGTTTTACGCTGACTCCGAACGGCGATTGTATTTTGATGAGAAGCTGTTTTTCATGGCAGAAATAAACTCGGAGGTTTGCCATTGCCTGCCGAGGGACGACCGCTGTTAAGAAAAAACATTTTTTCTATATTTTTTGGGATGTTGCTTTGACCAGGGCTTGAACCCAGGTGCTGATGTGTGAAAGCGCGCACTGCATACCACTACACCACAGCGGCCGACTGAATTTGAATAAATTAGCCTCAGTATTTACTGATATATCGAAGATTTCGTATTACTCTAAATTATCGTTTTCTGGGATGTGGGCGTGGTTATTGTCCGATTTAAAAAATTTTCAGCTTTTGGTTCGTTTTGCCAGGACCAAAAACTGTGCCAAGTTTGGAAGTAATTGGTTGAGCGGTTCCCAAGATATACACTTACGTAATCATAACGGGGCGTGGCTACCCCCATTTTCTAAAAATTTATAATATTCTTATTTTTCGCCTAAAAACCATTGCAAATATCAGTTTTGAATGAATAAGCTTCAGTAGTAACTAAAATATCGCAGTTTTCGTATTTCTGAAAACTACTTTTGTAATGGAGGTACGCGTGGTTATAGTCTGACTTTGCCTATTTTCAATACCAACCGTCCTACACTCAAAGGGAGTACTCGTACCAAGTTTCGTTAAAATATCTGAATTTTTACTCGAGTTATCGGACGGTCAGACCGTCACCGCTTAATCGACTTCTCTTTTCATTCTGATCATTTATGTACACATCTCTATATATATCTCGATTCATTTTGGCTATTACAAACAACTGTTATGTGAACAAAGTTATAATACCCACTCGTGCTCATGTCCCCGTAGTTGTTTATGTAACGTATACGCCCCCTAGCACCATACGTAGTCTAGTGTTTAAAAATCTGCAATAAGTTTCAATTAATTTACTTTTGCTTATGCTCATGCTTCAAAAAAAGACGACAGTTGCAGTCAAAGCACAAGCACAAATCGATTGCCGATAAAATGCGCAGTGCTTTTGGTAGTTGCTGATTTGAAAATTTTAATTTTGATTTTGGTCAGCGGCACAAGTCGAAATAAAAGCAATAGCTTTGCGTTTGCAATTTGTCGCCAGTCGTAGTCGAAAAATGAGAAATTCTTAAGCAGGGCTCACAGATAAATAATAAAAATAAAAATATATATTTCAGTCGGATATTGTCCCATTTGCTTTCACCCACTTTAAATAATATAATATAAATAAATAAAATACAGCGAAAAAAACCCTTTGCCCCTCATTTTGCTAAAACAAAGATATCAGTTTCGCAGAAAGGGGTTTAATATTACCAGGTAACTCCAAACCTTTTTTTTTGTGTAACTTCATAACAATATACTGTGCTGTTTCAATTTTTGCTAAGTGTTAGGCCGAATTTCTCTTCCAATTTGTAGCAAATAGTTTTATGAGAAGATTCTTCAACGCAGAAAAACACTCCAAAGTTTGCCATTGTCAGTCGAGGGGCGACCGCTTTTGGAAAAAACTTTGTCTAATTTACATGTTTCTCGGACCGGGGATCGAAGTCAGCGGTAGTAGCCCTCTTAACATATTTTAATGTATAACATTATTGTTCACTTAATTTTCTGGTGAAACCGACAGTTGATAGTTTTTTTACATGCTACTTAAATTTTGATCAGATAATTTTGGGAGATAAATAAGGCTCATATAACCTGCTAGGTTTGAGGAAAAGGGCACATGTTCAACAAAAGGACAGGTTTCCATTTTTGAAAACTGTATAATTCGCTAAAAGGAAGGATAAGTTACTTATTACTTTGCATTGATTTTAATTCAATATTAAATTGTCTTGAGATTTATTAGAATACATTTTGATGTGACATATACCCTTTTGCATAACACACCATATTTTCAATCCAGTTTATTAACCAGAAATACTCTTAGTAGTTATTTCACTTCTGGATAAATGTCAATGCATATATATACATATATATATAATATAGGGACAACGCAATTCAATAGGGCTCTAAGATGATGGTTTCAATATCAGGCAAACTCTTGCCAGCAAATATTTTGTGTGTCCTTATAAAATAATTTAAATCGCTTGGCCCCTGTATACAACACTGATACCTTTTGTACGAACATACATACATATGCATGCGCATAAATAATTTATTCATGTTTTCCTATCTGTCTTTTCAACTGATTTTAAAATCTTAGGCCAACCTTGTTCAACATTTCTGCGAGCAAGATATGGGTTCCCGCCCTCATCAGTAGTAGCAGGGGCTCCTGTAGGTGGTTAATAAGGGTGGACGCATTTATGTCTTATATTGTATTTGTGGCTGCACATTTAATATGTGTATATGTATACATATCTAGTGCGTACCACATAAAATACTATACATATGCATACATATATGTAGTGCGTATTAAAATCCTTTATGCGGAGCTTATATTAGTGAAGCAAACTCCACGGTGGTAAACTTTTTATTGGCAAAGAAAAAACTAAGGGTTTTATGAAAAAATATTTATGTATTTGTAAATACATATGTACATATGTCTGTGCCGATACATGTGTACATACATATGTAGAAAAGCTCCATGCTAATGGGAACACATCAGCTTATTTGAGTTAGAGTGCTCGGAACAATGATTGCCTCAGTTGGTCTTGTAGTAGGAAAGTTGGAGCTGCACGCTTACATGCACATGAAATGTATATGAACATATCTAAGTATGTACCCGCAGTTTTACAACACGAATATTTTGTAGTCAACTTTTCGATTTTATTATTGAACACACAAATGCAGTTAACGAGGTTGTCGTCCAGGATACGGCCAATGGCTAAGCATTGAAGGGAGAAAAGCGCTAAAATACACTGGCAGCGTTCACAGTACACACAACATATGAACACACACACATACATATCATACTTACCCTGTAGTCAAATATACTAGTTGTAAACTACCTAGAAGTAACTGGTATTTTTAACATGGGGATGTCTTACGAGAAGGCCATTGTCAGAGATCGATCAGAAATATACCAGTCTCATACGGGTTCAAAATAGTCAAACAAATTCCTTTTAAAATTGTTTTATTCTAATACACATATCTTTTAATGTAGCTACTTACGTTTTGTTTTTTAAGAAAAACATAAATTTTTATTAAAAATTGCCATTATTTCATTTTTTTTTTTTTAGTTTTTCTCGAAATATAAATTTATGTACACAGATGAGTTGTATTTTAATTACCTTTCCAACCATATATACATTTTGAAAATAGGTTCAATAATTTAGGAAATATTTTTGAAAATATTGAAAATTCCAATTTTACCCCCTTGCCAGACCCACTTTTTCTTTTTTATAGCTCAACTAGGCCCCCTATTCTTTACTTGATACAAAATCAAATAGTTGTTTAAACCAAATGCATTTTAAAGTAGTTGGAATTAAATGCATAGTCGGACAGTCGACTTGCTGCTTGCACACAATTCAAACTGAACATTTGAAAGCGCATTTACATGTCTGGCTGTAGCTGAGCGTGCAGAGATGCTTGCTGTTGTTATTTGTTAGCTTCCAAAAGGTCCGATTGTTTAGTCCAAATGCATTTTAAATGAGTTCAAAATATATGCAGGAGAATACAGCTGATTGCTTCCTAGGACATCGCCATGTTAAATAAATGAGTTCGTTGCAGGTAAAAAAGCGACAATTTCAATAAGTTGTCATTGAAAGTAAAGTAGTTTATAAATTGATTTCAAATGTATTAAATTTCCTAATAAATATTAATTAAAACTCCTAAAAAAACTCATTGTTGGCTTATCAGCTCACCCAAAATATTTCACAGTTCAATTTATGCAGAAAAATATATTTAAACAAAATCTAAATTGTTCCTATTCACTGCAACACCGAAACTTTCCAGGGATTTAGGATTTCTCTCTACTTAGGTAGCAATTTAGAAATACTCTCATCCAGCCCTAATACATATGTACATATATAATTAACCGACTTCCAAAAAAGGAGGAGGTTATCAGTTCGTCGGAATATTTTTTTTTATGTATGTTACCGCATAACTTTGCACCACGTCAACCGATTTTAATAATTCTTTTTGCAACGGAAAGGTAGTGGTGGTCCCATACTAATTTGGTTTAGATCCGATCATTGGATCATGAAATATATAGATATATATATTTTTTTTAAGTCGGTTTTTTTAGCTAAAAATTACTTGTTTAATATATACTCGTCTAAGTGGTTTACAATATACCCTAATCAAAGTTATAATATTTTGTGCACTCTATAGTATCGAATTGCTAAAGTCAAATAAAACCGGGCATGAATAAATCATTCTGTACTTGGTACAAGTCTGCTCATTTTCGAAATAGTTCGGCTTAAGTCATTAAATTCTAGTTCTAAACTAGTATTTTTCTTGACTTGTTTGGGGTTTCGCTGCAGGGTAGTTGCTGGTATAGTACACACATAGTACTCGCATGTACATATAGAGAAGTCAACGAGATCTGAATATCGAGCGATGAGCAGTGAACCTCAAACAGCCGCCAGGAGACAATGGTGCCACATCGGTGGATGACTGTCAGTATATTGCGAGTGACGCGGTCGACCCACAGCAGGTGGTAGTCAGACAGACGGTCGTTGGCTGAACATACACAGCACAATCGCAAGGATGAGTAGATGTGTGGGGGCTTATTGTCCTTTTTTGTGCGCTGTTTGGAAAAAATTGTGTGCGTGTGTGTGTGTGTGTTATGCTGACATGTTTGAGACATAAAAAAAGATATCTAACTGCTTTTCGCCTGAGTGGGGGCAGGAGAAGCAGAATACCATTATAATCATGCTTTGGTGGGCATTAGAAAGGTTAAGTCGCCTGAAATAGCGCAATGAAAATGTTCACAGTGTTTTCGTAAAAAGATATGCATAGATGGTGTGAGTGGCGCATTAGCAAAGCGAGCTTGAAGCGTATTTTCCAATTGGCGCGTTATGGCGGCGAGCACATTATTGATCGTCTCCACTGACTGACTAAACTGCCATGCTGGCTGGCGGACTACTGGATCGGTTGGCTGCTTGACTGGTTGTGCGTGAAGTGAAAGCTAAACTTGTCACATCGCAGTGAAAATAGGGCGGGAGAAGAAAATATTTAAAGCTTATTTAAATTGTACACCGAGCTAGCTAGTACTATATTGGCTAATGAATCATACATTTTTAATTAAAGAGTTAACCACACACACACACAGTCTAGTTAAATGTAATTTTTGGTAAATGTAATGCACATTTTTTGGATTCTAAAATACTTAAATAGAAGAGCCCGTTTCTCTTAGGGATGCTAGATTATTACGGTCATCAGCGGGTTTCGGTGGTGATAATTCAATGCACACCACAGTATTTCTGCGAGGAACACCTTTCGGGTAAAATACTGTGGTCAGCGTAACTGGAGTTGGCCTTACGATGGCTATATTTTGATGAAAAATTTACAAAGACGTCGCAGTCGACAACCAAAATAGTGCCGAATATTTCGTTTCTTGGATCAAATGACATGGACATTCCATAATATAATATTTTTTGGGCCTTGATTTTGTACCGTTTAAATAAGAAACTTACCACAGACTCGGACAAGAATAAGAACTCTTCATATTTTAAATACTTTGAAATAAATATAAAAAGAGACTATTTTGTGCGGATTTTTTCCGGTCGAAACCGGAAGTCAGAAATGTCACCAAAAGATAGAGCATCCATTATTTGTTAGGTAATATTCTTGAGGTTTTCAATAAAAAAGATGTACCTTTATTTTAGAGGGCTGAACGGGTGGTCTAGGATACCCTGTATAACCGGGTTATCCATGGTCAGCCATAAAAGTCCACACTTCTAATTGATCTTTAACGTACCTCAAAATAACATAGCCCATTTTGTGATATTTTTTTTTGTTTTCAGCGCTTTAAATATCTTTTAGTGTTTCTTTCGTTATTTCGTTTTCTGTGAACCAATCTTAACCCTGCTTAGATAACCTACGTCTTCTTTCGCGCTATCTTTCGGGAAATGAAGAATGAAATCGGTGTTTTTTCCTATTTAATTAAGGAAAATATCTAAATGAAATATATTTACATAAATAATAAATAAATAATTCATATTTGGAGAAAGAAATTTCACAAAACTGCTATTACCAATAGGCGTCAGTTGTCACAGAAGAGAAACGACTGGGCGTGCTTTGCTGAACCCGGCCAAAATCGCTCAGGCGGTTACAGCGCAAAATAACAAGAAGAAGAAAAAATAACGTTCACTTAACCTTTTTGTTTTAAAATCTTAAAAACAGTGATTGCCGCCTTTGAACAAAAATAAACGCTTGTAATAAATATATGTACATATGTACATACCGTCAACATCGTAACTGAAATGTAAAAAGTCGTGACCTATTATTTTTTTTGTTTTTCATAAAATGATGTGGACGTCGTAATTCGATGAAATGTGATGGACATATTAATCAAAAAGTGAATTTTGAATTCTTTACTAGTTACGTCTTTTTGCATTTCATCGACGATGTTTGTTACATCTTTTTGCGTTTCAGGGGACGATATATGTAATCGTTATATGTATGCACTTAACCCCGTGCTTAAAGCTGTTATCAAGCCTTAGTTTGGTTTTTAATTTGCTAAGCTTAAATAGTAAGCTTTCTGTTAACAGCTTTCATTTAACTTGCTCTGTATGTATGTATGTATATATGCATGATAAGTTTGTTTGTTAGGGGTAAAATTTCCAATAAATTTTTGACCAACCTTCCGCTAACATAGAGACTTGAAACTTCACAGATGGCTCAGAGCCCATTACAATGCAATACGAAATATTTGTTAATCCGATAGGTGGCGCAGGGGTCGAAATATTTGACAAACCGGTATTTACAGTCCGATTTCGTTCATATTTGGAATATATATTAACTACATGAAATGGAATAACCTGACTAAAAATTTTTCCAATAGGTGGCGCACGAGTCGATATATTTGGTAAACCAGTATTTTTATTAAAAATATTTGTATGTAGCTAATATTAACTTATTACCAGTATCACCTTAGTTCCGTACACCTCAAAGTCCGAATGTCTTGTTTTCGTTTTAAAATACTTTTTTATCGTCACCCTGTGAGGGAGGCCATTGAAAGACCGGTATCTACCGCAAATTTGGTTTATACGCTCTACATGCATGTACATATATAAATATATAAATATTATCATACAGAAAATTTCCATTTGGTTTCAAATTTCAAAAGATACGTTAATGTTCTTTCATGTACACGCGTGTACTATGTATATGTACATACATATGTATATGCTTACGTGTATTTAAGCATATTATTTTCATGAGGAAATATTGCAAAAGTTTGCCAAAGATATTCTCTTCTTGGCTTTCTTCTTTTGAATACACATCGTGCCTTAAATTTGTGTTGTTATTTTCTCTTCTGTATAATGCAGCAATATTGTGTAGTCTGATTTTGATTTGCGTTCAGGAAAATTGCAAAGAATATCAAATAAACAAGTAATAGTACAGACAATTGTGGAGATGTAGCGATGAAATGGTGAAGTTGGAGAAATGTACACACATATGTATGCACAACTATGTGAGCACATATGTACATACATATAAAGTGTAAGGGAAATTCATGGTTCTGCTTAAATCCTCGGTTGAAGATTTGCCGGTTTAACGGAAAATTTCGCTTTTCTCATGTCAGTATGCTGTGGAACAGAGTGTGCGTGCGTTTGTAATTTTAACTTTGTATTTGGGATTTCACGTGGAGTTTGCGCTTCGTTTCGCGTTCACTACACAAATGGGAGAAGCGCTGTAGCGTTGTTACTCATACGCCATGGGCTCTGCGTTTCGCAGTCGATTTTGAAAGAATGACGTAAGGCATGTGTGGCGAGTATGTGCTCTATGTATTGCAGTTTGTGGGGATGAAGTCAGCAACACTGGTTCGAACTTCACTATAAAAAATCAAAAATCCATATTTACATACATATCTACATATATGTATGTACATATATGTACATATGTATTTAAATATGAGTTGACTCATGAGATGGCTTAGCGACTCCAACACACTACATGTGTAGGTATGTACCTACACCTACATACCCATGTATCTACCTATGTATGAACATAAACAAAACCCATCTTGTTTATTTGTATGCATGTAAATACTCAGGTGTATAGTTGGCCAAACGCAACTGTCCTTAAAGCTAACATGCGCTTATATTGATTTTATTCTCTCTTTCATCGGACGCGTGTGTGTGTGCGAGTACGGTTACTTCTCCAAAACTCTGTTTCATATGGATATGAGAATTTGTATCACAATCTCACGTGACTGTTTGGTATCTCTCGTTTTTTTAACCTTCCGTATTGTAGTGAAATACGAAATCGAATTTTGAGAGGAGTGTCGCAAGTTCCATTTGATTTCTACACTAGTGTGTGTTATAAAAGAGCAAAAAATTAGAGGCACAACATAAACATGACTGTTTGTTAATATGCAAGATTATTTATAATGTCCATATTAAGCATTATGTAGCGTGGATAAATACAATGTGTAGTATTTATATAATTTTTAAATTTTTTTTTCTATTTCCAAATTAGAAGCGAAACGAAATCGTGTAAAATCTGTTTTCTCTTTAATTGAGTTTTATTTAAATTGATAAACATTCTAATATTGAATCTATAGGTTGCTTCTTTTAAATTGAAAACAATTATAACGAAACAGCAAAATTTTTGAAAATGGTCATGTTATTTCCGCAGGGTTGGTATCGAAATTCTCTTACAACAAAATTCAGAAAACGAAATTCCGCTTAACAATATTCCGTTTTTCAAAATCTGATTTTGACAATTCTGCTTTTCAAAATAGTGAATTGCAATTTTCTGTATTAAACAATGTAAACAATGTTAAAGAGCACTGAAAATAAAATTTCGTAAAAGTGCTACGAAAAACTTTTGTAGTCTTTTACGAAGCATTCATTCATAATACGAACACCTTTCTCACAGCGAAACAAGATTTCACGAACCATTCGCAAATATAACTAAAGCACTTTCGTAAGGAATTTTTTTAGAATAATTTACGAAATATTTCGGTTCTTTTACGAATCACATTCGTAAATTATCCAACAAATCTCTGTACGAATAATTTTGTATATTGTACGAATGCATTTGTAATATTTACGTATGGTTTCAATATGTACGGAATCTACAATTCCGCATTTGTGCAATTTGCTCAATACTTTCATTCATAGTACTAATGGAGAAACATGTTTTTACATTTGTGCAATATAGGAATATTTAATAAACTTTTATGTACCCTCAGCTTAACATTTCACATTTAAAAAATAATATAAAAAAACTTTTTAATATGCAATGCTTTTATAAATGGACTAAAAAGTAGAAAATAATATTTCTCAGTCCCATAGAATTTGTTTTGATATCTTTTGATTTTTAAATTTTAGCAAAAGTCGTTATAAACAATTTATGACATTGAAATTGAAAAGCGTGGGGCGCATGTAATAGACACCTGAATTGATATGAAGGGTAATATATGTCCATATGTATGTGGATATATGAATAACGACCGCTTAAAATCGATCTCAAATAGTACTAATGGAGAAGCTTGTTTTTACATTTGTGCAATATACGAATATCTCATCAACTTTTATGTACCGGCAGTTTAATATTTCATATATAAAAAAGGATTTGCTGGATAAAAAATACAATACAAAATTAAATATTAAAGCATGGGGATATATTCTTTAAAGCATACTATATTTTTAACATCGCCTACGAAAATTCATCCGTTAGCTATCAACGAAGCCAGGAACAGACGCACTACTCAATGAAAATAAAAGTAAGTCCATGCAAGATTTTTAATTGAAACTTGCCTTTTACAGGCTAACCTAATATTCGCGGTTTGCGTTTTGGTACGCAAGCAGTCGAATTTGTTTTTTTGCGTCACTCGAAATTGGCTTGCGTGCGTTTGCATTTGATTTCATTGAGCGAAACGTCAAATCAAAATGTCACGCAGAACAAAAACTGGAAATTGAGTTATCTTTATACGCACGCCGTACAATTTCGGTTGATCCTATACAAGTGGTATGTGCATGAGAAATTTTTGACAGTAAATTGGCGGCGTGCGTGAATATTAGGTTAGCCTGTTCGACGCCTTATAATTGTATAGTCGCCAAGGAAACAAACATCGTTGAAATTGAAAATCTGTTAAGTAACTTCACATAAAAACGTTATAATATTTAGCAAAGTAAAACCATTCTTTTTTTTATATGTTTTCATAATTCATATCTTATTATATTTAATAGGAGTTTTGTTGAGTTTTATAATTTCACATTTAATATCAATACACTTTATTGAATGAAGGCTAAGCAATAGAATAAATATGTAGTTTAGAACCCATTCGTTTGAATATATGTAAATAAAAGACTTAAGTTTAATATAAGTAAAATAAATGTTTCATTAATTTTAAATCACAGTGTACTTAGAATATTTATGTGAAGCTTATAATTTACGACAGTTAAAGCTCAGTTACGCAAGCCTTAGACTTGAATTGACTTGAAAATTGTATATCCTGCAAATGAGCAGCACGTGTATGTAGTTACCCAAAAACAACTTCACTTAGAAACTTGGAGAATAATAGATTTTTTGATGAAGTGCATAGAGAGCCGTGAGAGAATGATTTTTTACTTTTTTTTAATAAAAATCCTCCAAATATGCCTACAGCAATAATTTTTTGTATAAATGCAATTCTTATGGCTATCGAAAAACAAACTTCCAAATAAAGACAGAAAATAAACTAAACGAAATCACAATTCGGTACGCCTAAATACATTTACATATTTCAATTGTAATTGTTTTAATCAAATTTTACCTCAAAAAAATTAAACGTTACAATTTTGCGCGCACAAATACAAATGCTGAGGATCTAAAAAAGAGAAAAAGCAATAGATGACACAGAGAATAATCGTTTCTAAGTTTCTAGGTAAGTCAAGTCAAGTCAAAAAGCCTGATTATGGCAACTTAACTTAACTTAACGGAACGTAGAACTTGAAGAGGATTGCCACTTATTTAAAAAGTCATATTCAAATTATTTAATAAGTTCATTTAAATGGAATTGAAAATGGTTTTGAAATGTCTCATTTCTAAACTATAAATTTGAGTAGTGGTAAAAATGTGGTCGGTACATATCCAAACTTAACTAAGTTCACAGACAAATTTTTTTCCGATTTTTGAAGAACCGAACAAAAAAACAGTTTAATCCAAGGCTATGTGACTAATTAAGATTAAAAATACGTATTTAATTTTAACAATTTATTGAAAGGTGTCTAACTTCTACCATATGTATGTGTAAAATTGTGTAAGTCCATTCCCCCCATAAGTTTGGGAAATTCTGGTTCAAAACTATTTACTTAACTCTATATGATGTGTTTCAAATGTGCTTAAGTCCAATTTATAAACTGATTTCTTCTAAATACGGCTTAACTTTCGATAGTTTTTTATGCACAAAACGCCTCCAAGATTTTTTTACAGTTTTAAAACAGCTACGTCGAGTAGGGGCAAGAACAGAAAGAACCAGAATTACCCAAAATTATCTTATGGTGGACTTAGACACGTTTGATATGCATTGTATCATAGTACATATGTCTATATAAAACTTGTAGGAAACTGCCATGGTTCTAACCATTATTAATTAACCGTTTTCTCCAGATGGTTTTACAGTTTAGCTGGCCTTCAAATTTGTGCTTAAATGGGCAGATAAATTGTAAAACTTTAGAGAACGATCCTTAATCTTAGTAAGATTTATTTCACGCCACACCCATTTGCCATAAGTCATTACATAAAATTAGCAAAAACATTTCCCATTACAATCCGCTACTTCCGTACATATCTATATCAATTTTGGTATTCGTTCCCGAGAAAAATTAACTTCATTTAAGCGAAATAGATTTCATCGAGAGAACGGAAATAAGGATTAGTATACTTTCAAGGAACGAATTACCCCATTATTTATTACAAGCCTCTTCTTGTTCGCATAGGAAATAAAAAGCAATACACTTGGCGTAGAATCGACCGCATAAAATTCATGATCCCCTCCTAAGCAAAAGAAACCTTAATATACTCGTGTATGGTAGTATGTAATGCCCCTAAGGGTCAAAGGTCAAATTGAACAGCTGGCTGACATTTGATTGGCTAATCTTAGTTTAAACCAGCCAGCTCGAGTGTTTAAACTAGGTTTAAACCAGTTCCATTTCAAAAGCTACCAGTAACACAAATAAAATTTTTGACCACCATTATACTAGGGGGCTCAGAAATGTTGGTACCCTGTTTGGCTGTAGATGAGAAAAGCCAAAAAGTGCATTACCTGCATAAATAGCTATTATAATGCCATACACCAGTATATGGTAACGCTATGGACCTTAATGGTATCTGAGAAGCCACGTCGTGGCTGGCCAGTATACCTAACCTAACACCAGATATGTTTTATATATGTATGTAAGTACTTTTATTCGAACACGTTATTTGAAGTCAATTCACAAAGTGCAGAGGGACTCGCAACTACATGCAAGAGAAAAAACAAATGTGCGCTGGACACGAATCGCTGAATGTCAACACGCACAAATGCCTTGAAAACTGCGACGGTGAGCTGCTGCACGCAAGCAATGTCAAACTCCCATATCTTGATACGCGGTTTTGCATTTTGTTTATACGCGGTTTTGAATTTAAAATGACGATATATCTAAATGCAATGATATCACACACCTAAGTATTTAATTATTTACAGGCAAGTATGTACATATGTACATAATAGCTCAACTATATGCATGTATTGTCATGCATTTTCTGCGACACTTCTTGCCGTTTGGAAAAGTTCGCGGCGGCTTGTCAGAGCCTAATTATAGGTAGCGTCTTTGGAGCAACTCGCCGAGTATGTAAATAGTATGTTAGTAGCTCACCTGTGTGTAATTCAGTGAAAGGCTCCAACGCTAAGCGTGCGAGAGACGCATAAATAATAAAACGTACTCATTTACAACCACATTAACATCCACTTAGCTATTCTGAGGCGAATTCAATTGGTGTTGTGGGTCGGCCAGCAAACACATACTAGGTAGACCCCAAACTCCGATAAATTTAACACGCTTAACATCTTAACTACTTAAAATAGTTCATGCGTTAAATAATAATACGATAATAAAAATAGCCTCTTCCTAACAGGTTTTATAATGAAAGGAAGTAACTTAACTTGCCACAGTTAAATTCATACTAGGGCGCGTATACAACATGTGCATTTCATACATACATATGTACATACATATCTAGTAATAAAATTTAAATCTCTGAACCATGTGATGTGTTTTTAACTTTATGGTTACTTAAATACTTACTTACAAGTCTCGACCGGATATGGGAAATAAAATTTGTATGTACATAGATATGTATATGTATATCGTTACTAAAATAAGGAATGGCCCTATCCAAATTTGAAGAGTATTTAGTTATAAAACTTTACAAAAACTAAAGATATTAAATTTTAATTTTCTTCAAAACACTGGTTTTTAATAAACAATGACGGACCGAATCCACTTTTAATTTTTAGGCCGCCATATTGTGTTCGCCGTTATGAATTTTTAAAGTCTTGCTCTAGGTTCGTAATCAGCAACCTCAAAAAGATAAGAACCTGCTGTTACTTTTTCTTTTTAGTGTTGGGTTATCCAGTGGTAAAACAGTTGTAGAGCAAAAACTAATTTACGGTTAGTTTAAACGCCATATTTGAGACGTCAAGTTGAATTTTTCAAAATGGGGGCATCTATGTTATCATTTTAAGACCTTAATCATTGTAATACGCGTCTTATCGAATTTTGGCCATCGTACTGTATCGGTTGACGTTCTGTGGAAATGAATTTTACGCCAATTCCCTTACATCGCTACGTTTGTCCACACCTAACCTCAATCAAAAAGAAGTTTAATAAAAATCCCTTATTGCATATATTTCATAGCTTCCAAATCCGTTCCGAA
>NW_023458564.1:15859098-15886772 GCF_013731165.1 Rhagoletis pomonella | reverse complement strand
TTCGGAACGGATTTGGAAGCTATGAAATATATGCAATAAGGGATTTTCATTGAACTTCTTTTTGATTGAGGTTAGGTGTGGTAAGGGAATTGGCGTAGAATTCATTTCCACAGAACATCAACCGATACAGTACGATGGCCAAAATTCTATAAAACGTATTACAATGATTAAGGTCTTAAAATGATAACATAGATGCCCCCATTTTGAAAAATTCAACTTGGCGTCTCAAATATGGCGTTTAAATTAACCGTAAATTAGTTTTTGCTTTACAACTGTTTTGCCACTGGATAACCCAACACTAAAAAGAAAAAGTAACAGCAGGTTCTTATCTTTTTGAGGTTGCTGATTACGAACCTAGAGCAAGACTTTAAAAATTCATAAAGGCGAACTCAATATGGCGGCCTAAAAATTAAAGTAGATTCGTTCCGTCATTGTTTATTAAAAAGCAGTGTTTTGAAGAAAATTACAATCTAATATCTTTAGTTTTTGTAAAGTTTTTGAACTAAATACTCTTAAATTTTAGATAGCGCCATTCTATATTATAGTAACGATATACATATACATATGTATGTACATACAAATTTTATTTCCCATATCCGGTCGGGACTTGTAAGTAAGTATTTAAGTAACCATAACCATGGTTCCGAGATTTAAATTTGATTACTAGATATGTATGTACATATGTATGAATCGAATGCACATGTTGTATACGCGCTCAAGTATGAATTTAACTGTGGCAAGTTAAGTTACTTCCTTTCATTATAAAACCTGTTAGGAAGAGGCTATTTTTATTAGCGTATTATTATTTAACGCATGAACTATTTTAAGTAGTTAAGATGTTAAGCGTGTTAAATTTATCGGATTTTTGGGTCTACCTAGCATGTGTTTGCTGGCCGACCCACAACACCAATTGAATTCGCCTCAGAATAGCTAAGTGGATGTTAATGTGGTTGTAAATGAGTACGTTTTATTATTTATGCGTCTCTCGCACGCTTAGCGTTGGAGCCTTTCACTGACTGACGTCGCACTCGAACAGGTCAAAATTACACACAGGTGAGCTACTACATACTATTCATATACTCGGCGAGTTGCTCCAAAGACGCTAGCTATAATTAGGCTCTGACAAGCCGCCACGAACTTTTCCAATCGGCAAGAAGTGTCGCAGAAAATACATGGTAATACATGATAATACATGCATACAGTTGAGCTATTATGTACATATGCACAAACATACTTGCCTGTAAATAATTAAATACTTAGGTGTGTTATATCATTGCATTTAGA
This sequence comes from Rhagoletis pomonella, assembly GCF_013731165.1. Taxonomy (NCBI): domain Eukaryota; kingdom Metazoa; phylum Arthropoda; class Insecta; order Diptera; family Tephritidae; genus Rhagoletis; species Rhagoletis pomonella. The sequence continues at coordinate 15,885,488 of NW_023458564.1, read as the reverse complement.
TATATCGTCGTTTTAAATTCAAAACCGCGTATAAACAAAATGCAAAACCGCGTATCAAGATATGGGAGTTTGACATTGCTTGCGTGCAGCAGCTCACCGTCGCAGTTTTCAAGGCATTTGTGCGTGTTGACATTCAGCGATTCGTGTCCAGCGCACATTTGTTGTTTCTCCTGCAAGTAGATGTATGTATGTATACAGTTGCGAGTCCCTCTTCACTTTGCGAATTGAATTCAAATAACGTGTTCGACGTGCTCGAAGAAAAGTACTTACATATATAAAACATGCTGGTGTTAGGTAGGTATACTGGCCAGCCACGACGTGGCTTCTCAGAGACCATTAAGGTCCATAGCGTTACCCGATACTGGTGTATGTCATTATAATAGGTATCTATGTAGGTAATGCACTTTTTGGTTTTTCGCATCTACAGCCAAACAGTGTACCAACATTTCTGAGCCCCCTAGTATAATGGTGGTCAAAAATTGTATTTGTGTTACTGGTAGCTTTTGAATGGGAACTGGAGTGTCCTCAGAAGAATATATGCGAATTGATCCAACTACCATCCTATTAAGGAACTAAGGGCCAGTTTTTTAGTGCACGGCTGTGGTTTAAACCTAGTTTAAACACTCGAGCTGGCTGATTTAAACTAAGATTAGCCAATCAAATGTCAGCCAGCTGTTCAATTTAAACTCAGTTTACCAGATCTTAGTTTCAACTGCCACTGAAAAACTGGCCCTTAGGGGCATTACGTACTACCATATACGAGTATATTAAGGCTTCTTTTGCTTAGGAGGGGATCTTGAATTTTATGCGGTCGATTCTATGCCCAGTGTATTGCTGTTTGTTTCCTATGCGAACAAGAAGAGGCTTGTAATAAATAATGGGGTAATTCGTTCCTTGAAAGTATACTAATCCTTATTTCCGTTCCGTTCGATGAAATCTATTTCGCTTAAATGAAGTTAATTTTTCTCGGGAACGAATGCCAAAATTGATATAGATATGTATGTACGGAAGTAGCGGATAGTAAGGGGAAATGTTTTTGCTAATTTTATATATTTTATGGCAAATGGGTGTGGCGTGAAATAAATCTTACTAAGATTAAGGATCGTTCTCTAAAGTTTTACAATTTATCTGCCCATTTAAGCACAAATTTGAAGGCCAGCTAAACTGTAAAACCATCTGGAGAAAACGGTTAATTAATAATGGTTAGAACCATGGCAGTTTCCTACAAGTTTTATATATACATATGTACTACATATGATACGATGCATATCAAACCAGTCTAAGTCCACCATAGACAATTTTGAAAAATTCAGGTTCTTTCTATTCTTGCCCCTATCCGACGTAGTTGTTTTAGAACTGTCAAAAAATACCTAAAAGATCTTAGAAGCGTTTTGTGCATAAAAAACTATCGAAAGTTAAGCCGTATTTAGAACAAATCAGTTTATAAATTGGACTTAAGCACATTTGAAACACATCATATAGAGTTAAGTAAATAGTTTTGAACCAGAATTTCCCAAACTTATGGGGGGAATGGACTTACGCAATTTTACACATATGGTAGAACTTAGACACCTTTCAATAAATTGTTAAAATTAAATACGTGTTTTTAATCTTAATTAGTCACATAGCCTTGGATTAAACTGTTTTTTTTGTTCGGTTCTTCAAAAATCTGAAAAAAATTCGTCTGTGAACTTAGTTAAGTATGGATATGTACCGACCACGTTTTTACCACTACTCAAATTTATAGTTTAGAAATGAGACATTTCAAAACCATTTTCAATTCCATTTAAATGAACTTATTAAATAATTTGAATATGACTTTTTAAATAAGTGGCAATCCTCTTCAAGTTCTACGTTCCGTTAAGTTAAGTTAAGTTGCCATAATCAGGCTTTTAGACTTGACTTGACTTACCTAGAAACTTAGAAACGATTATTCTCTGTGCCATCTATTGCTTTTTCTCTCTTTTTTATCCTCAGCATTTGTATTTGTACACGCAAAATTGTAACGTTTAATTTGTTTGAGGTAAAATTGGATAAAAACAATTACAATTGAAATATGTAAATGTATTTAGGCGTACCGAATTGTGATTTTGTTTAGTTTATTTTCTGTCTTTATTTGAAAGTTTGTTTTTCGATTGCCAGATGAATTTCATTTATACAAAAAATCATATTTCTTTGGCATGTTTGGAGGAATTTTATTAAAAATATATGAAAAAATGATGTGGCAGCATGATTCTCTCACGGCTCTGTATGCACTTAGAAACTAAACTTAGAAATCAAACAATCTATTGTTCTCCAAATTTCTAAGTGAAGTTATTTTTTTGGATAACTACATACACGCGAAGCTCATTTGCCAGATATACAATTTTTAAGTCAAGTGAAGTCTAGGTCTTGCATAACTGAGCTTTTAGAAATCAAAAAATCTATTGTTCTCCAAGCTTCTAATTGAAGTTGTTTTTTTGGGTAACTACATACACGCGCTGCTCATTTGCAAGATATACAATTTTCAAGTCAAGTCAAGTCTAAGGCTTGCATAACTGAGCTTTAACTGTCGTAAATTATAAGCTTTACCTAAATTTTCTAAGTACACTGTAATTTAAAATTAATGAAACTTTTATTTTACTTCTATTAAACTTAAGTCTTTTATTTACATATATTCAAACGAATGGATACTAAACTACATATTTATTCTACTGCTTAGCCTTCATTCAATAAAGTGTATTGATACAAAATGTGAAATTATAAAACTCAACAAAACTGTTATTAAATATAATAAGATATAAATTATGAAAACATATAAAAAATACTGGTTTTACTTTCTTAAAAATTATAACGTTTTTATGTAAAAGTACTTGACAGATTTTCAGTTTGAACGTGTTTGTTTCCTTGGCGACTATACAATTATAAGGCGTCTAACAGGCTAACCTAATATTCACGCACGCCGCCAATTTACTGTAAAAAATTTCTCGTGCACATACCACTTGTATGGGATCAACCGAAATTGCATGGCGTGCGTACAAACTCAATTTCCAGTTTTTGTTCTGCGTTACATTTTGATTTGACGTTTCGCTCAATGAAATCAAATGCAAACGCACGCAAGCCAATTTCGGGTGACGCAAAAAAAACAAATTCGACTGCTTGCGTACCAAAACGCAAACCGCGAATATTAGGTTAGCCTGTAAAAGGCAAGTTTCAGTGAAAAATCTTGCATGGACTTAGTTTTATGTTCATTAAGTAGTGCGTCTGTTCCTGGCTTCGTTGATAGCTAACTGATGAAATTTCGTAGGCGATGTTAAAAATATTGTATACTTTAAAGAATATATCCCTAGGTTTAATATTTAATTTTGTATTGTATTTTTGATCCAGCAAATCCTTTTTACAACGCTTTTATCAACTTGCAATGTTGTGGCTCCAGAAACTTTCAATGTTGTGGATACAGAAACTTTCAGGGCCGGTTCTTCAATGTCTGATTAGCAAAAATTGGAGGTAGAAGCTCCGGTTAGATACAACGACTACTTTGTCGATCACATGTTATATACATGATGTCGAAATCGTGGATAAGGATGTTTAACCGGCAAGTAGTGATAACCAGACAATGAACAACCGGCCCTAAATGTTGTGGATCCTGAAACTATCAATGTTGTGTGTCCGACAACATAAAACCTTTGCTATGCAAAGTTCCTATAAAAAAGTCTAGTGCATAAAATGTGATTTCATGCCATTTCTTTAAAAGTTCCTTTAAAAATTCTAGTGCATAGGGCGACATCTGTAGTTCATAGGGCGAGGTAGATGTCATCTATGCACTACGTACGCTACAGCGGAAATAGACGACACGCCATTTCTTTAAATGAAATTAATTGGTACTCGTATGTATGTTCATACATATGTAAATACATGTGTATGCACCTATCTATTAATATCGTTGAATTATTTTAATATCTATTGCAAAATTTTATGCAGACAAGACTAAAAGTAGAAAATAAATGATATAAAAAAAACTTTTTAATATACAACGCTTTTATAAATGAACTAAGAAGTAGAAAATAATATTTATCGTCCCATAGAATTTGTTTTGGTAACTTTTGATTTAGAAATTTTAGCAAAAGTCGTTATAACCAATTTATGGGATTGAAAATGAGAAGCGTGGGGCGCATGCAATACAAAGCATTATATTTAATTGACAATAGGCAAACTACATAACATAGACCTAAAATTTCTACATAGAAAGTACACATTTGAGATCGATTTTAAGCGGTCGTTATTCATATATCCACATACATATGAACATATATTACCCTTGATATCAATTCAGGTGTCTATCACATGCGCCCCACGCTTTTCATTTGCAATCTCATAAATTGTTGACTACGACTTTTGCTAAAATTTCAAAATCAAAAGTTATCAAAACAAATTCTTTGGGACTGAGAAATATTATTTTCTACTTTTTAGTCCATTTATAAAAGCATTGTATATTCAAAAGTTTTTTATATTATTTTTTAAATGTAAAATGTTAAGCTGAGGGTACATAAAAGTTGATGAGATATTCGTATATTGCACAAATATAAAAACATGTTTCTCCATTAGTACTATGAATGACAGTATTGAGCAAATTGCACAAATGCCGAATTGTAGATTCCGTACATTTTAAAACCATACGTAAATATTACAAATGCCTTCGTACAATATACAAAGTTATTCGTACAGAGATTTGTTGGATAATTTACGAAAGTGATTCGTAAAATAACCGAAAGATTTCGTAAATTGTTCTAAAAAATATGCCTTACGAAAGTGCTTTAGTTATATTTGCGAATGGTTCGTGAAATCTTGTTTCGTTGTGAAAAAGGTGTTCGTATTATGAATGAATGCTTCGTAAAAGACTACAAATGTTTTTCGTAGCACTTTTACGAAATTTTATTTTCAGTGCTCTTTAACATTGTTTACATTATATTTTAATACAGAATATTGCAATTCAGTATTTTGAAAAGCAGAATTTTCAAAATCAGATTTTGAAAAACGGAATTTTGTTAAGCGGAATTTCGTTCTCCGAATTTTTTGTAACAGAATTTCGATACCAACCCTGCGGAAGTAACATGACCATTTTCAAACATTTTCAACATATGGATTCAGTATTAGAATGTTTATCAATTTAAATAAAACTAAATTAAAGAGAAAAAAGCTTTTACACGATTTTGTTACGCTTTTCATTTGGAAATAGAAAAAAACTTAAAAATTATGTAAATACTACACATTGTATTTAGACACGCTACATAATGCTTAATATGGAAATTATAAATAATCTTGCATATTAACAAACATTCATGTTTATGTTGTGCCTCTAATTTTTTGCTCTTTTATAACACACACTAGTGTAGAAATCAACATGGAACTTGCGACACTCCTCTCGAAATTCGATTTTGTATTTCACTACAATACGGAAGGTTAAAAAAACGAGAGATACCAAAAAGTCACGTGAGATTGTGATACAAATTCTCATATCCATATGAGTTTTGGAGAAGTAACCGTACTCGCACACACACACGCGTCCGATGAAAGAGAGAATAAAATCAATATAAGCGCATGTTAGCTTTAAGGACAGTTGCGTTTGGCCAACTATACACCTGAGTATTTACACACAAATAAACAAGATGGGTTTTGTTTATGTATATAGGTAGATACATACATGTGTATGTAGGTGTATACTTGTACTTTCACAGGCGATTAGTTGAACCAAAAGTTGAATGAAAGTAGGCAGCCGACCAACTTCATTGAAAGCGATTAGTTGAAAGGCCCTTTACACCAGGCGATTGTTGCATTCAACTAAAAATCGCCTGAAAAATCGCCTCATGTAAATTCCCTATAAGCCATTTCATGAGTCAACTCATATTTAAATACATATGTACATATACATACATACATATAGATATGCATGTAAATATGGATTTTTGATTTTTTATAGTGAAGTTCGAACCAGTCGCCGCGGATGTTGCTGACTTCATCCCCACAAACTCCAATACATAGAGCCCATACTCGCCACACATGCCTTACGTCATTCTTTCAAAAACGACTACGAAATGCAGAGCCCATGGCGTATGAGTAACAACGCTACAGCGCTTCTCCCACTTGTGTAGTGAACGCGAAACGAAGCGCAAACTCCACGTAATATCCCAAATACAAAGTTAAAATTACAAACCCACGCACACTCTGTTCCACAGCATGCTGACATGAGAAAAGCGAAATTTTCCGTTAAACCGGCAAATCTTCAACCGAGGATTTAAGCAGAAGCATGCATTTCCCTTACACTTTATATGGCCACTCGTATGTATGTACATATGTGCTCACATAGTTGTGTATACGTTATGTACATACATAAGGTATGTACTTCACCTTTTCGTCGCTACATCTCCACAATTGTCTGTACTGTTACTTGTTTATTTGATATTCTTTGCAATTTTCCTGAACGCAAATCAAAATCAGACTACACAATATTGCTGCATTATACACGTTCAAGAGAAAATAACAACACAAATTTAAGGCACGATGTGTATTCAAAAGAAGAAAGCCACGAAGAGAATATCTTTGGCAAACTTTCGCAATATTTTCCCATGAAAATAATATGCTTAAATATACGTAAACATATATGTACATATGTATGTACATATACATAGTACACGCGTGTACATGAAAGAACATTAACGTATCTTTTGAAATTTGAAACCAAATGGAAATTTTCTGTATGATAATATTTATATATTTATATACGTACATGCGAGAGCGTATAAACCAAATTTGCGGTAGATAACCAGTCTTTCAATGGCCTCCCTCACAGGGTGACGATAAAAAAGTATTTTAAAACAAAAGCAAGGCATTCGGACTTTGAGGTGTACGGAACTAAGGTGATACTCGTAATAAGTTAATATTAGCTACATACAAATATTTTTAATATAAATACTGGTTTACGAAATATATCGACTCATGCGCCACCTATCCTAGTTATTCCCTTTCATGTAGTCAATATATATTCCAAATATGAACGAAATCGGACTATAAATACCGGTTTGTCAAATATCTCGACCCCTGTGCCACCTATCGGATTAACAAATATTTCGTATTGCATTGTAATGGGGCTCTGAGCTAACTGTGAAGTTTCAAGTCTCTATGTTAGCGGAAAGTTGGTGATAAATTTATTGGAAAATTTGCCCCTAACAAACAAACTTACATGCATATATACATACATACATACAGAGCAAGTTAAATGAAAGCTGTTAAAAGAAAGCTTACTATTTAAGCTTAGCAAATTAAAAACCAAACTAAGGCTTGATAACAGCTTTAAGCATGGGGTTAAGTACATACATATAACGATTACATATATCGTCAGCTGAAACGTAAAAAGATGTAACAAACATCGTCGCTGAAATGCAAAAAGACGTAACTAGCAACGCGAAGAGGATTTTCTTCGCGTTCGATTAAATAAAACCACTCGTGTTTTATATTTAAAACGTTATAATGTCTATTTATTATTTTAATAATTAAAATATTTATAAGGACATATGTATATTTATTTCCGTCCAACTTTCCGGTGGCCGTTTCCCGTGTGCGCGCGGTGATACGGTAGACTTTGGAATGTTTTACCTTTCTCCACCTTCTTTTTGCAGTACCAAGAAAGTTGAAAAGCAGAGAAGGTGTTAGGGTGCTCCTTCATTACAATCGGTTGATTGTACAGTAACTAATAAAAATTTCAAAATTCACTTTTTGATTAATATGTCCATCATATTTCATCGAATTACGACGTCCACATCATTTTATGAAAAACAAAAAAATAATAGGTCACGACTTTTTACATTTCAGTTACGATGTTGACGGTATGTATGTACATATATTTATTACAAGCGTTTATTTTTGTTCAAAGGCGGCAATCACTGTTTTTAAGATTTTAAAACAAAAAGGGAGTTAAAGTGAACGTCATTTTTTCTTCTTCTTGTTATTTTGCGCTGTAACCGCCTAAGCGATTTTGGCCGAGTTCAGCAAAGCACGCCAGTCGTTTCTCTTCTGTGACAACTGACGCGCAGTTTTGTGAAATTTCTTTCTCCAAATATGAATTATTTATTTATTATTTATGTAAATATATTTCATTTAGATATTTTCCTTAATTAAATAGGAAAAAACACAGATCTCATTCTTCATTTCCCGAAAGATAGCGCGAAAGAAGACGTAGGTTATCTAAGCAGGGTTAAGATTAGTTCACAGGAAACAAAATAACGAAAGAAACAATAAAAGATATTTAAAGCGCAGAAAACAAAAAAAAAATATCACAAAATGGGAATATTACCCACCGGCTTCGACCGGAAAAAAATCCGCACAATATAGTCTATTTTTATATTCATTAACCGACTTCCAAAAAAGGAGGAGGTCATCAGTTCGTCGGAATAATAAATTTTTTATTTTTATTTTTATTTTTTATTTTTATGTATGTTACCGCATAACATTGGACCACGTCAACCGATTTCGATAATTATTTTTGTATCGGAAAGGTAGTGTCTCAGAGGTGGTCCCATACTAATCTGTTAAGATCCGATCAGTGGATCATGAGATATATAAATATATATATATTTTTTTTTATAAGAGTTGAAGTCGGTTTTTTTTTGCTAAAAATTACTTGTTTCAAAGTATTTAAATATGAAGAGTTCTTATTCTTGTCCGAGTCTGTGGTAAGTTTCTTATTTAAACAGTACAAAGTCAAGGCCCAAAGAATATTATATTATGGAATGGCCATGTCAAAAATTTGATTTGATCCAAGAAACGAAATATTCGGCCCTAATTTGGTTGTCGACTTCGACGTCTATGTAATTTTTTCATCAAAATATAGCCATCGTAAGTCCAACTGCAGTTACGCTGACCACAGTATTTTACCCGAAAGGTGTTCCTCGCAGAAATACTGTGGTCAGCGTAGCTGGAATTGGACTTACAAGGGCTATTTTTTTATGAAAAAACTACATCGACGTCGAAGTCGGCAACCATAATGGGGTGGATTATTTATTGTACGTTAAATAATAGTGTGCACTGAATTATCACCACCGGAACCCGCTGGTGACGGTAATAATCTAGCATCCCTAAGAGAAACGGGCTCTTCAAATTAAGTATTATAGAATCCAAAAAATGTACATTACATGTACCAAAAATTACATTTAACTAGACCTCATAGACTATGTGTGTGTGTGTGTGTGTGGTTAACTCGTTAATTAAAAATGTATGATTCACTAGCCAATATAGTACTAGCTAGCTCGGTGTACAATTTAAGTTAGCTTTAAATATTTTCCTCTCCCGCCCTATTTTCACTGCGATGTGACAAGTTTAGCTTTCACTTCACGCACAACCAGTCAAGCAGCCAACCGATCCAGTATTCCGCCAGCCAGCATGGCAGTTTAGTCAGTCAGTGGAGACGATCAATAATGTGCTCGCCGCCATAACGCGCCAATTGGAAAATACGCTTCAAGCTCGCTTTGCTAATGCGCCACTCACACCATCTATGCATATATTTTTACGAAAGCACTGTGAGCATTTTCATTGCGCTATTTCAGGCGACTTAACCTTTCTTATGCCCACCAAAGCATGAATGATTATAATGGTATTCTGCTTCTCCTGTCCCCACTCAGGCGAAAAGCAGTTAGATATATTTTTTTATGTCTCAAACATGTCAGCATAACACACACACACACGCACACAATTTTTTCCAAACAGCGCACAAAAAAGGACAATAAGCCCCCACACATCTACTCATCCTTGCGATTGTGCTGTGTGTGTTCAGCCAACGACCGTCTGACTACCACCTGCTGTGGGTCGACCGCGTCACTCGCAATATACTGACAGTCATCCACCGACGTGGCAGCATTGTCTCCTGGCGGCTGTTTGAGGTTCACTGCTCATCGCTCGATATTCAGATCTCGTTGAGTTCTCTATACATGCGAGTACTATGTGTGTACTATACCAGCAACTACCCCGCAGCGAAACCCCAAACAAGTCAGGAAAAATACTAGTTTAGAACTAGAATTTAATGACTGAAGCCGAACTATTTCGAAAATGAGCAGACTTGTACCAAGTACAGAATGATTTATTCATGCCCTGTTTTATTTGACTTTAGCAGTTTGATACAATAAAGTGCACAAAATATTATAACTTTGATTAGGATATATTGTAAGCCATTTAGACGAGTATATATTAAATAATATATGTACATATCTATTAGGGCTGGATGCGAGTATGTCTAAATTGCTACCTAAATAGAGATAGATCCTAAATCACTGGAAAGTTTCGGTGTTGCAGTGAATAGGAACAATTTAGATTTTGTTTAAATATATTTTTCTGCATAAATTGAACTGTGAAATATTTTGGGTGAGCTGATAAGCCAACAATGAGTTTTTTTAGGAGTTTTAATAAGGTTTTATCAGGAAATTTAATTCATTTGAAAGCAATTTATAAACTACTTTACTTTCAATGATAACTTATTGCAATTCTCGCTTTTTTACCTGCAACGAACTCATTTATTTAACATGGCGATGTCCTAGGAAGCAATCAGCTGTATTCTCCTGCATATATTTTGAACTCATTTAAAATGCATTTGGATTAAACAATCGGACCTTTTGGAAGCTAACAAATAACAGCAAGCATCTCTGCACGCTCAGCTACAGCCAGACATGTTAATGTGCTCTCAAATGTTCAGTTTTGAATTGTGTGCAAGCAGCAAGTCGACTGTCCGACTATGCATCTAATTCGAACTACTTTAAAATGCATTTGGTTTAAACAACTATTTGATTTTGTATCAAGTATAGAATAGGGCCCGTTGAGCTGGAGAAAAAGAAAAAGTGGGTCCGGCTTTTTCCTGTTTTTAATTGTATAAATCTTTTTTTTTTGTGCATATTGATAGGTCGGTGCAAGGCGGTAAAATTGGAATTTTCAATATTTTCAAAAATATTCCCAAAATTATTGAACCTATTTACAAAATGTATATATGGTTGGAAAGGTAATTGAATTACATTTCATCTGTTTACATAAATTTATATTTCGAGAAAAACTAAAAAAAAATTAAATAATGGCAATTTTTAATAAAAATTTATGTTTTTCTTAAAAAACAAAACGTAAGTAGCTACGTTAAAAGATATGATTATTGGAATAAAACAATTTTAAAAGGAATTTGTTTGACTATTTTGAACCTGTATGAGACTGGTATATCTCTGATCGAAATCTGACAATGGCCTTCTCGTAAGACATCCCCATGTTAAAAATACCAGTTACTTGTAGGTAGTTTACAACTAGTACATTTGACTACAGGGTAAGTATGCTATGTGTGTGTTCATGTGCTGTGTGCACTGTGAACGCTGCCAGTGTATTTCAGCGCTTTTCTCCCTTCAATGCTTAGCCATTGGCCGTATCCTGGACGACAACCTCGTTAACTGCATTTGTGTGTTCAATAATAAAATCGAAAAGTTGACTACAAAATATTAGTGTTGTAAAACTGCGGGTACATACTTAGATATGTTCATATACATTTCATGTGCATGTAAACGCTTACAGCTCCAACTTTCCTACTACAAGACCAACTGAGGCAATCATTGTTCCGAGCACTCTAACTCAAATAAGCTGCTGTGTTCCCATTAGCATGGAGCTTTTCTACATATGTATGTACACATGTATCGGCACAGACATATGTACGTATTTCCAAATACATAAATATTTTTTCATAAAACCCTTAGTTTTTTCTTTGCCAATAAAAAGTTTACCACCGTGGAGTTTGCCTCACTAATATAAGTTCCGCATAAAGGATTTTAATACGCACTGCATATATGTATGCATATGTATAGTATGTTATGTGGTGCGCACTAGATATGTATACATATACACATATTAAATGTGCAGCCACAAATACAATATAAGACATAAATGCGTCCACCCTTATTAACCACCTACAGGAGGCCCTGCTACTACTGATGAGGGCGGGAACTCATATCTTGCTCGCAGAAATGTTGAACAAGGTTGGCCTAAGATTTTGAAATCAGTTGAAAAGACAGATAGGAAAACATGAATAAATTATTTATGCGCATGCATATGTATGTATGTTCGTACAAAAGGTATCAGTGTTGTATACAGGGCCAAGCGATTTAAATTATTTTATAAGGACACAAAAAATATTTACTGGCAAGAGTTTGGCTGATATTCAAACCATCATCTTAGAGACCTATTGAATTGCATTTTTCCTATCAACGCAAAGTAATAAATAACTCATCCTACCTTTTAGCGAATTATTCAGTTTTCGATAATGGAAACCTGCCCTTTTCCTCAAACCTGGCAGCTCATATGAGCCTTATCTGCCAAAATACGCGTGGATAAAAGATTGTCGTAAGCGCCATTTTAAACATTTCAACTCATATGTTTTTTCACACAAGCCTGATCAAAATGTAAGTAGCATGTAAAAAAACTCAACTGTCGATTTCACCAAAAAACATTAAAATATGCTGACTTCGATCTCCGGTCCGAGAAACATGTAAATTAGACAAAGTTTTTTCTAACAGGGGTCGCCCCTCGACTGACAATGGCAAACTTTGGAGTGTTTTTCTGCGTTGAAGAATATTCTCATAAAACCATTTGCCACAAATTGGAGGAGAAATTCGGCCTAGCACTTAGCAAAAATTGAAACAGCATTTGTTATGAAGTTACAAAAAAAAAGGTTTGGAGTTACCTGCTAATATTAAACCCCTTTCTGTGAAACTGATGTCTTTGTTTTAGCAAAATTATGGGCAAAGGGTTTTTTTCGCTGAATTTTATTTATTATTTAAAGTGGGTGAATGCAAATGGGACAATATCCGACTGAAATATATCTTTTTATTTTTATTATTTATCTGTGAGCCCTGCTTAAGAATTTCTCATTTTTCGACTACGACTGGCGACAAATTGCAAACGCAAAGCTGTTGCTTTTACTTCGACTTGTGCCGCTGATCAAAATCAAAATTAAAATTTTCAAATCAGCAACTGCCAAAAGCACTGCGCATTTTATCGGCAATCGATTTGTGCTTGTGCTTTGACTGCGACTGTCGTCGTTTTTTGAAGCATGAGCATAAGCAAAAGTAAATTAAATGAAACTTATTGCAGATTTTTAAACACTAGACTTCGTATGGTGCTAGAGGGCGTATACGTTACATAAGCAACTACGGGGACATGAGCACGAGTGGTTATTATAACTTTGTTCACATAACGGTTGTTTGTAATAGCCAAAATGAATCGAGATATATATAGACATGTATACATAAATGATCAGGATAAAAAGAGAAGTCGATTAAGCGGTGAAGGTCTGACCGTCCGTCCGTCTGTGCACACGATAACTCGAGTAAAAATTCAGATATTTTAACGAAAATTGGTACGAGTACTCCTTTTGAGTGTAGGACGGTTGGCATTGAAAATAGGCAAAGTCAGACTATAACCACGCCTACCTCCATTACAAAAGTAGTTTTCAGAAATACGAAAACTGCGATATTTTAGAAACAACTGAAGCTTATTCACTCAAAACTGATATTTGCAATGGTTTTTAGGCGAAAAATAAGAATATTATACATTTTTAGAAAATGGGGGTAGCCACGCCCACTTATGATAACGTAAGTGTATATATTGGGAACCGCTCAACCAATTACTACCAAACTTGGCACAGTTTTTGGTCCTGGCAAAACGTACCAAAAGCTGAAATTTTTTTTTAAGTCGGACAATAAGCGCGCCCACATCCCAGAAAACGATAATTTAGGGAAATACGAACTCTTGGATAAATCAGTAAATACTGAGGCTAATTTATTCAAAATTTATGTTTGAAATAATTCTTTAGCAAAAAATACGTTTATAGAGAAATTTGAAAGATGTGGGTGTTATTAATACAAAACTAGATCACCGTCACTCGCTTCGCTGAGTGTATGCAATTTCTGCGTGCTACATCAGGTGTAATTCATAATAATTAAACTTAACATACTTAAACTATGCGAAAAACAGGAGATTTTAATTTATTTTAACCATTTTCAAAATATAACTCTCTTAAACCTCTCTCTTGTGATAACCTTTCTTACTTACATGCAGTTTAGAAATAAACAAATTTCAAACCCAGTAAGCTACGTTTAGTTGCCATAATCGGACCTTTACGTTTGATACTTTAACTTGAGTATAATTAAATTAAATTCAACTTTTAAAACAGGTGGCTATCCTTTTCGCAATATTTACCAATTAAAACCTTATTAAACCCATTTCGTCCGACACCCATATTGTGATACATATTCCAGTTTCCTAATTCCCCTTATTCAGGTAGCACTTGATTTTGCAAACAGGTGGCAACCGTCCAACATGTAATTTAGAACTAAAACTCTTAGATTGATACCCATAATGTAGTAGTAATTCAATTTAATTGTATCCTATATTTTAAGTTGGGCTAAATGGCAATAGTGTAAAAATTTCATGATGATCGGTTGAGTAGTTCAAGCGTGAAAGCGTAACGAACAAATAAATTCACTTTCGGATTTATAATATTAAGTAAGGATTGAAGATAATGTATTTTCTAACGCAAAAAACTCGTTTTTGTCGAAAAATTTAACAACTCGTGCGATTTTCTCATATGTGAATATACATACATTCATACCTAGGTGCTGATACAATACAGAAAATGCGGAAATCACAAGATAGTGGGCAACCCATTGCCGTTACTTCGTTAACCCTATATTTATGAGTTTCCGGTAACTAGGTGGTGGCTTAGTTGCCGAATCTTTACCGAATTTAACGGTTAAAGCCTCACTGACTTCTTGCGGAAAATGCCTAATCGGTATTTTGAATGCTTTCAACTTACTTTTGTCTGAATCCTCTTTCGTTCTGAACTTCACAGATGCTTTTTCATAGTTAGGAAAAACCAAATAAAAATTAAAAGTTATATGTTGTTTCAGACGGCAATTGAACCTAGGAACTCTTGGAACCTAACAAACAATAGAAAGCACCTCTGCGCACTCAGCTGCGGCCGGGACAAATAAATGTGTTTTAAAATTTTAAATTTCAAGTCCTTAAGGACCAGCCAGGTATAAAATATTTTCTTTGTCACGGAGATGCTTTCAACTAAATTATGGCGAGTTACGTCTTGTGGTAACTGCGATAGGCCTACCACTTAAGTCAGGGATTGCTTTCGTTTGGAAAAGTCTTAGCCATTTAGATACGAGTGTACATCCCGACGCATTAACCAATTGAACCACAACTACGACTTTCTCGCTGAGACTTTACACTTATGTACATATCGTCAACTGAAATACAAAAGGCCGTCACCGAATCACAGATGGCCACATCGAGTGATGCAAAAACAAAATATAGTTAGTTAAGGCTTTTTTGCATTGCAGGTGACGATATCCTTTGAAAGAAAAAAATATGTCAAGTATTTACTTATTAAGAAATGTCACCCTGTATCCTACATATGTATGTATGTATATATCCTGTCTTAAAAATAAACTACGTGCACTTGCTGGGCAGACATAGCTACTTTCTTCCTTTAATGTTCTTTCCTTCCGTTTTATCGCAAAACAGCAGCGCCCCATTCCCTTTCCACACAGCTCCCAAGTCATCCCCTCACTTCATGTCGCTCTCTCGCAGAATCTTACTTCCAATGCAAAGTGTCTAAAGTGAAAAAGTGGCAGAAAGAAACAAGTTAACTGCATTTTAACGCGCATTTCAATTTGGAACGGATATAATTTATAGACGACTGATTTCCATGCCATGCCACGCAGACAGCCCCACACAGTAAATGTTGTGTGACGCGGGCCTAGCCGACTTGGCAAACAGGAAGCCATATTCCATGTTGCCATATTGTAGAGAAGAAATTGACTTTAAAATGTGTGTGAATGTCTCTTCCACTGCTGCTGGCAGTGGCGGCATTCGCCAGGTTGTATCTGTTGTTGTTGTCGCCATTATTACATACAATGTTTATGCGAAAAACAGCAAAACGTGCAACATTTATGCAGAATGCATAGTTACATTGCTATCGCCTACATACATACATACATTGCCGTTAACTACGCTAAGAATATTGGAGCGGCACTGCAATAAATAGCTAACTTTTATTCGGCACTAAATCGATTTTTAGGTAATTGAATTCAATGCAGTGGACACTTTTCGAAATTATCTTCAGAAATCTGTAATATATAGTTAAACATCCAAAGGGATTTTTAAGTGTGTAAGAAAAATGCCTTTTCTCTAAAACTAAAGGGTCAAATCGGATATCGCAGTTACTGAAATGAAATGTACACATTTTAACATGGTATATGTAACATATGTGTTACTTAATTAAAAACAAATATTCCCAATAACCCACATTTTGTCCATGAGTATAGTACTGATGTCATATACATATCTCCAAACCAAAAAAAAAGCTATCCTACGTTTTAAGTTGGGCTAAATGACAGCAATTGTGCGGCCAGATTTGGATTCAGCACCCAGAAATGACGTGTTTTACTCAGAAGGTAAAAAAATCAAAAGAAATACTTAACTTACCTGCGTACTAGCATTTTCAACGCGAATGGAATTCAACAAGGTGGGTTTGCAACTTCAGCTTTTTATCAATCAAGGTGGTATTTTAGTAAATTTAGATTTGTAGATTCTGGTAAATTCAGTGCTGCCACAGCTTTAAATATTTCATGTTTTTACTATCTCGGAGTAATTTTAGTTCAGAAAAAAAGTACTAAATATTTTTTTTGGCGTTTAAATTTTCAAAAAGCACTAACACTAGTGCTTAAAGCACCAAGTTGGCAACTATGGTGTGCTGAGTAGTTAAAGCGTGAAAGCGTAACAAGCAAACCATTCGCATTTACATATATTAGTAGGGATTATACAGTACTGACCATTAAAATAATTTGTAGGTGAGCATTTTTTACACAGACCCAAACATGAACATGCACCCCTCAAATTGGAGGAGAAGATGTGCCAAACACTTAGAAAAACAGTGTAAGCTCCAAACTGGTATCACTGTTACTATTAATAAAATTCGACAGAATTCTTTCAACATTTACTTGAAAATATAATCTTGCTAAAAGTAAGAAGGCTTCTTCTTGAAAATATAACATTGAGATATCTTCTTTGTTAGGTGGTTTTCTCTCTGTGTATCAAGTAGTCTGCACCTAAATACATATCGACGCCTCCAAACCATACTATGCTAAGTCTGACTAAGTCTAAGGTAACTTTGGAGGCGTTGATATGTTAGTACCCCGGCTATGTCTTAACTATAATTAAATATTTATTTAAAAACAAATGTTCCGACTGAAGCAGCCTTTGCTGCAAAACGAAAGCTGCGAACTCTGGATTACGACTACTAAACGCTTAGAAAACTGCTTAAACTGCAAAATTTTTAATTAGAATCTATAGAAAAAACTTTTAACTTGGGTTTTGCCGATTTTGACCATTCTCAAGTAAAAGTAAATAACACCTTAAAAACTTTAGATGCACTGTAATGTGCTAATACTTTTCTTTATTAGTTCTTTTTATAAATCATATATTTTGCAATTTAACAATAAAACCACGTTTCCCGACGATAATTTTTTGTTGAGAAATTGAGAAAATTCGCTGTTTAAAAATTTCTTTTCTCCTCGCATCATCGTCGCCGGGAATGCGAAATCTTGTATACTATCATTCTTGTTATTAGGGATACGAATTTCGATACGATACGATACCATATCGATATTTTTGCATTCGATACCGATACTTTTTACTGGATATTTTTCAAACGATATTTTTTTGGAATCGAGTACCAGAACTCTTGTATCGTATCGAATCGTAAATGTACATTACAAAGCTAATGGGAATAATGATATATTTTATTGGGCATTTCCAATCTGGCGTGGCATGACATTTGTATGACAAAATATTGGAAAATGAAATGAAAACGTCAAAATTTAAAAACTCTGGGAATTGGGCAAAACTATTTGAATAACACTTTTTGTAGTAATATTTGAAATATTTAAGGCTAATTTTCCAAATTCCAAAATGTAAAGGACGGCTTTTTTTATCAGCCGAAGTATCTGACGTGACGTTGCCTTACTATTTCTATTCAAAGTTTTGTTGTTAATATTGTTTTTAAACAAATTTTCAACGCAAATAAAACATGAGTTTTAGCCTTAGCTAGGGTTCCATTTCTTGCAAATCTATGTCGTCCTATAACCTTCTTACTTACTTTGGAATTTATATCTATGTAAAGAAATATGGTTATATTTTGCGCTTTAAAGCGCAGAAATGTGTAATATCTTAGATCGCAATGTTACGCGCCTTTACTGATGTACTTATTAAAGTGCAAAGTGTTAATTTTTTATTAGAAAATGAGACCAATATTCAGATTTAATTTTTTTTTTATTTTGTGTCGATATTTGGAATATCGAGTTTTTTTATTACTATATACTTTAGGTTCGATATCGTGTCCCTACTTGTTTTCACATAGTATTTAGTTTTGGACAATATTCGCTCTTAATACAAAAAAAAATAAGGAAAATCATGTGGAGCTTAATTATTACTACTCAAAAATGCGAATATGTGGTAGATTTCAAACCTTGTGTGGTAGATGTGGTGGATGCTCAAAAAAGAGGTAGATCTACCACAATGTGGTAGAAGTCCGATCACTAATTGTAATCCTGTCTTTTTTGTTATAGGTAGGGTTAGAAATCTCAGTCTGAACTCCTTCGTCCCATTCCCACGACAGCTGGTTCTACGTACCGGAATGACTCGGGTTTTACCCGACCAAGGGCTGTTCCGGCGATCTAACCCTGTTTAGATGGGCGAAATCTCTCAAAAGTTTGAAAATCCGTCATTCAGCTTGCTCTCCAAAGCGACTGCCACTCCTTTCAATAATTGAAGACTGACTCCTTGTGCCATCTTCTTAAGTTTGACACTTAATGATACTAAAGAAGGAATGAGACATCCAAAGAGTATATTTTTCTTTCTCTGCAGGTAGTCGAGTGACATTATTTTGCAGTATTCATGCAAGTACTGTAAGCCGCTCAAGTCAATCTGCAATTACCAAAGAGTCGCATAATGCATAGAGTTTTTTTATCCTGAAGTGATATACGAGAAACGGCATCAAACAACGAACTCCGTCTCGTTATTATTGGAACTATCCAAGCCGATCCCAAAGAATTTTTGATAATTTAATAATTTTTAAATTGCGATTAAAGTAATGGTAATCATAGATACAATTGCTTACACATGTAAACCTTATCGCCCAGCTCTGTCTGTAAATACATACTAGAATAAGGCTGCCAGGCGTCCTGGTTTTTCAGGATTTGTCCTGGTCCACACTTAAATTGTCCTGGTTTTTTAATGAAGGTCAATGCATACACCCATCAACTTTTTAGCAGATTTTTGCTTTGAAAAAACTATTAAGAAGCATTATGTCATTTGTAGTCGAAAATCGATAATGAAACATTTTTTCCAACATGTTGAACAATAACTAATTTTGTATCTTCAGGCAAATGCCAAAAATGCGGAAGTTCCTGAATATCATGGATATCTGGAAATTTGCTAATGGTGGTAAGGCAAGCATAAGACCACGATAGAAGCGCCAAACATTTTTCCAATTTACGTCACCGTCAAGAGAAATTTGTTCTTTATGATTATAAAAAAAAAATCAGAACTTGAGCATTTCATCATAATCAATCATTCAGCTCTACGGATTGTGCCACAAAACTACATTGCTTGTAATATCAGAAAATACTTCAAAATAATGCAACGCTGGAACCAAGGAAAATTTATTTATAGGGAATAAATATAAAATTACCAACCAAATTTGTTTCACATAAAAAATTTCCATCTTCCACCATTTTCACATAACGTGCAAACCATTTGTCATTCTCTTGAAACGAATCCATAAAGTTATTTGCGAAAACTCACCTTTTTCGTCACACTTTGCCATCATCGAAAAAATACGTGCGCTCATTAATTTTTTATTTTTTTTCAGAATCTTTAAATCGACCTTGACCTTTGCCTTGACCCAGAAAGCGGAATAATAATCGCCCCTTTAACGAAAGAAGAACACAAAAGAGCAACAATAAAAACAAACCAACTCATTATAAAACCCTATTTAATTTCCGGTACTTCCTTACCCCGTCTCACCAGTCAACATCTCTTTCATAATGCTATCTAATGCCCAAACCATAAAACCAAAGGAATAGAAAGGACGAAAAATCAAAACAAAGCCTGCCTTATGCAACAATTCAAAACTACATACATACATACATATGTATATAAGAGTACATTGTACATAAAAACGTACGCACTGAGAAAACCTAATTAGCTTCGGTGTAATTTTCACCGTCTGCCAACAGACCGACTTTTGCATGTACGGACTCGCACTGTCTTTAGTATTCTCTGTCGCAATTGCTTTATGATTTGACCATCATAGCATAAACAAAACAACAATGCAATAAAAACAGCAGCAACTGTCTAACCTTAAGGGGTGGACATTGCCGACAAGTGTGGTTGCTGCGTGCGCTCTGGGTCGTACATTGTCATAAAGAAAATATCAGTCCATGAACACAGCAAATATTTTGGATTCCCTCATTAACATGAAATGCGCCAGACAGGCCCGAAAAATGATTTGAAGGTGGGTGGAGAGTGTTTAAATGAAAGGGAGCCAATGTTGGCGGGCATTGGTGTTAATAATGAAAAGTCGGAAGCTCATTTACATTTTGTCATTGACCCAATTTTCCATTACAAAACTAAATGATGTGGGTTAATAAAGTACTAAAAGCGATATAAATCGCTTTAAATTTTCTTAAATTTTGTTTTCTTTTAACTATTCAAATGGAGCAGTTTAACATTATACTACATACTATTTGAAGTTCCGCGCGTAAGTAGATACATATATATTGTAGATATGTACATACATTTGCAGATACGATTATCCTTCAGTAGTGCTCTCAAAATTTTTTGTACACAGTAGCCAGCTGTCGGCTCTCAACAGGTCACGCGAAACCTATACACAATTCCGTGAGAACCAACGCCTGTTCGGCGAAACAGGCGCCCAGCCGGCATAGGACAGCATAGCCACAAGCACTGCCAGCCAGCAGCCTCCAACACGCTCAGCATACTTTCAACCTGCGGGTAACAAAAGGAGATGTGCAAAAGGAGGAATCGACTACAGCTGACATCCTACGCAATAGATGAGTGTGCGAGTGTCGAGTGTTTTAATTAACTTTTTGCTGCTCTTACAACTTTTAACTTTCAGTTGGCCGGCAACCTACTGCCATTGCTGTGATTCCGAGCGCTTAATGTGTATCCCGGCTGGCCTGCAGCTGCTGCCTCTCTTCATCCCACTTACCGTTTCATCATTTTTCGGTGTCGTTTTAAATTTCAATGCCAGACGAAAATACTTCTTTACTCATTCATTTTGCCGCCTTCCTTTGCCTTGAGACAACGTTGAGAAAGTGTCGTTGTCCCAGAACTAACTAAATTCCATAGTTCTTATATACGTGCATGCATATAAATACACATTTCTTCATCGACTTTGTTGCTTTTTATTCTAATGCTTCAGTCTTGTTACACATTGCTTTGGAAAAAAGCTCGATGCAGGGCTCAACGGTAGGGGTGTTATTTAGGTGCAAATGACTCGGCTCTGTGAACTTTAATAAGAATGCCAGTAACCCAGTTGGGGGTCAGTGTCATTATGTGACTGCTAGGAGTTTTGATGTTCACCTACTCTTCAAAGATTGCGGTATTTATTAAGTTTGAAAAGAAAGTGAAAGGCAGGCTATGACAATAATTGCTGTTTCAATTTAGAAAATGTTTGTTGAATGAGTAAATCAGTGTGTTGGAATAAAAGTTATTGTATACTAGTTATACATATAGTTACTGAGCTTTTGAGCATTTTGTACATTGGTACAGAATTGAATTAAACACTCGTTTGAGTTTCTCCCTTCCAATGCCTTTCTATTCCTTCCACTGCCTTCCGATCCCTTCCAATTCCTTCATATCCCTTCTAATGCGTTCCTATCCCCTCCAGTGCCTTTTCCTCCCTACCAATGCCTTTCTATACTATCTACTGCCTTCCTATCCCTTCCAATTCCTTAGTAACCCTTCTTATGCATTCCTATTAGAGCTGTCAAACTATCGACGATACTGTCGATAGTATTTATAGTCTGGTCACATAAAATAACTATCGATAGTTTTAGTGCTATCGCCACTATCGTCTCATAGATAGCATATTCTCTTTCCTATCGCTTTTGACATTTGCACATATTGGCTCAAAGAGAACAAAATTTGGCAGCATTATTTCATGAACCAAAGAATAAAGATCAGCCAGGACGGAGTGCGAGAAAAAAGTATTTTTTTGCAGTGACGTCAGTTTCTCGCCGCCACGCGAATGAAACGGAATGAAACCATGTGTGTGAATAAAACAACCGATTAAAAAATTACGTTATCAACTATTATTTTTTTTCTAAAATGCAATTACAAATACACGGTTGCCGTGCTGGGTGATTTGATTGGTTGGTTCATGGCATTATTTCTAAAAGCGCCATTTTTATACCCGAGCGCACTTGTGCACTTTGTTCACATTACGGTTGTTTGTAACAGGCAAAACGAATCGAGATAGATATAGACAAATGAATACATAAATGATCAGGATGAAAAGAGAAATCGATTAAGCGGTGACTGTCTGTCCGTCCGTCTGTGCACACGATAACTCGAGTAAAAATTCAGATATCTTAACGACACTTGGTACGTGTACTTCTTTCGGGCGTAAGACGGATGGTATTGAAAATGGGCAAAATCGGACAATAACCACGCCTAACTCCTATATAACGGTAATTTTCATAAATACGAAAACTGCGATATTTTAGTAACTACTGAAGATAATTCACTCAATATAATTTTCAGACGAAAAATAAGAAAATTATAAATTTTTGGAAAATGGGCGTAGCCACGCCCTCTTATGGTTACATATGGATGTCTGGTAAACGCTGCCCCAATTTCTTCCAAACTTGGCGCAGTTGTTAGCCTTGGTACAACATACCAAATGACCGAAAATTTTTAAAATCAGACAATAACCTCGCCCACATTCCATATAACGGTAATTTAGAGAAATACGAAATCTTCGATAAATCAGTAAGTATTAAAGCTAATTTATTCAAAATTGACGCTTGCAACAATTCTTTACCAAGAAATACGTTTATGATAAAATTTTAAAAATTGGCGTAGCACCGCCCACTTATGATCACATATATGTTTCTCGGTAACCGTTCTACCAATTGGTACCAAACTCGGTCTTAAGAGCATGTCAGACGTGGCAATGCAGTATATCTCAAAAGACTGTCAAATTGAGAAATTTCAGAAAGCAGTTTCTTGAGCAGTGGCACCTTGCATGTAAAGTGTCTTTCGAAAGAAAGTTTTTTATTTCCGAAAGGCGGGAAAATTTCCGAAATCGGATTTTGACTGTTTACATGGCGAATGAATTTCTAGCAATATTTCGCGATACTAAAATACAACCGTGGGCCGCTAAAATAAACAAATTTATAAAAGCAATATAACGAAATATAAATGGATTTAGAAAAACATATGAAATGGGTCGATAGTATCGATAGTCACCCTTAAGACTATCGTAAAACATCGATGGACTTGACTATCGATAGTTTGACAGCTCTAATTTCTATCCCTTCCAATGCCTTTCCATATCTTCTACTGCATTGCTCTCCCTTTCAAAGCCTTTCTATACCTTCCACTGCCTTCCTATCCCTTCCAATGTTTTCTCAACTCCTCCACTGCCTTCCTATCCCTTCCAATTCCTTCTTATCCCTTCTACTGTGTTCCTATCCTTTCCACTGCATTCCTGTCCCTTCCAGTGCTGCTTCCAGTATCCCTTTCAATGCGTTCCTATCCCTTCCAATGCCTTCTCATGCCTTCCATTGCCTTCGTATCCCTTCCAATGCCTTCCTAACCCTTACAATGCTCTCCTATCCCTTCCAATGCTTTTCATTTGTCAATTGATCACTCTCTGTGTCAGTATCGATGTCTACAGACTAAGCGTTTCAAGCTTCTTCAACAGTCTGCGCGGAATGAAATTGTTAGATTTCCACGGCTTCATTTGGAGTAGAAATTTGTTCAGTAGAATAATTACTTCAAGTACTTAGCTACTCTCTCGCTTATGAGTAAGTGTCTCCTCCTGATATTCGCTTGAAGAGACCACTCACGGTGGATAGTTCTGTCTCCGAATGAAAATGTTCCATACGCGCCCTCCTAACGTAGCCTAAACTATATAGCAATTTTACTGACGTAATAATTCTATCACTTAGCTCGGCTTAGCTTTAGCCTATAATATTCACTGAAAATCTATAGCACTACAGTTCATATTAAGGGCAAAGCAGTGGTTGTGTTATACTTACTATCCCCTGGTAAGAAAAGGCCCAAAAAGAGAGCAATATTTTTTGAAAGCGTTCCGATAAGAGAGTAATCTTCATGCCAAACATTTTAGTGTTGCCTACAATCTCTAAAATCATGCTACCAACATACATAGCTTAGAATTTAATAATGATGTCTTGCTTTAGGTATACAGTTTTAAAGAACTCCAGACATAATCAAGTTCAAGAAATCATTAGCGCATAATAACTTCTCCACAGTCCGTCTTTGCGCCGCAGCCCATGAAAATGTATCGCGTCACCAACTTATCCGCATTATAACTTAGGTAGAAAACTTTTTATTTTCTTACGCGGTGGCAATAAAAAGTAGTACAACGAAGAAATCGTTTCAAAATGAACAAATAGAAGACTAAACAAAGCGGTGAAACTATAAACAACTTTATTCCGCATAGCCCCACAAGCTGGCGCAGATGCCGCTGAGTATGAAAGTAAGTTGTTATAAAAAGTAGAGAAAGTCACAAGTCGAGGCTTTGGAGTTTTAAAAAGTGACCGGGAACAAATAGAAGAAGGTACATTGTAGCAGCTTCTGCAGCATCTCCTCATATTCGTACATATGTATGTAACTATGTATGTGTGTATGAATTTGTACGAGTATATTAACAAAAGACGGTAGGAAAAGCAACTACTCTTTACAATGACAGCATCTGGTTTTCTTTTTATTACTGCCTCCCAACAAAAAAGATTTTCATTTCAGCAGAGAAAAGACAGTTCGCGAATGTGAGCTGCGTTGGTTAAGGAATGAGTGTCAGTGTAAAGTTCTAAGCTGCAAAAACTATATTCCGGCCACAGTACGAAAGTTCAAACAGGCAAGTGCTCCGTTTAAAGGTTCAAAGTGGCTTCGTCTTTTGTGCCTTGTACTTCCCCTTCTGCCGGTTTTTGTGTTTTCCTTCATCCGGCTTACGCCACCCTAATAGTATTTTATTGTTTTTTATTTTATTTTAATAGTAATATTATTGTTTTATATGTTGAGAAATCAAAAGTGTGAAACTTCTTGGGCTTTTTGGTAAGTTTTGTGTTGCCGCAAACAAGATTGCTGCTATTTTTTTGTATATGCAGTCACCAAAGTAAAGATAAATTTTAAGTTCCCCAAGGATCTGAAAACTTGTGGAATCTCTGCCCTTTCATGCAACTCTGGCAATGTACGGCTGCTTTACAATTATATATAAGTTCTGTCGAAATTATGTTATTCAATGCCTTTGACATTCAACTAAATTTTATAATGTTTGAAATTATGGGGTTACATAAATATAAGGTGACCAGAATTTTTTAACAATCCAGGAAGACAAATTCTCCACATTGAAAACACAAAAACTTAATGGTGGAAAAGTTATAACATTTTTAATGAAAGCAGTTTTTTTACATGTTATTTTCATGGAAAATTACAAATGCCCACCGACACCTTTAAAAATTGGAATAAAAATTTTTCGAAATGGGAGAATTTCCTTCGCAGTAAATAGGTAATTTCAAGGCCATAAATTCGCTAAGTTAGTTAACTTGGATGACCCTTATGTATAACTATACAAGAACTACTCGTTTAAAGTAATAAGCAGGGGACGGATTTTATGGAAATTGCCTTTTTTTCTGCTAAAGAGATAGAGTATATTCGATTAAGAATGTCTACGATTTAGCTTTCCCTGATTCCATATATACACATTTGATATTGCCTTTTTTAAGATGTTTGCCTTTTTTTTGCCTTTTCTACCTTTAAGAAAGTGATTATAGCATTTACAATTTTTTTTTTAAGATTAAAAAATATACACATTGCCCATGCGGCTTATAGAAGCGCAGAGACCTCTTGCCAAATTGGTGTTGAAAAAATTCAAAGCCGTTTTCTCAGCTAACGTAGGCTTGAAGACAATAAGGGGTGTGGATAAAATTGTAAAGGGCGAGGAAAACGCCCTTCTTCCTGATAATATGAATGTTTCAAACGTTCCATATTTAAATTGGGCT
>NW_023458564.1:15857181-15858998 GCF_013731165.1 Rhagoletis pomonella | reverse complement strand
AAAATCCCTTATTGCATATATTTCATAGCTTCCAAATCCGTTCCGAATGGAATCCTAGCTGACCGTTTGGCAGTTTTTTTTCAACAATTACTTTTTTCGATCTTTGAATACTTAAAAATTATTTTTTTATTTTTTACTCGTATGTTACACTATGCAACAGTCAAAATCGGGATGGGATGAAACCAACGGGAAATGTTATATCGGTCAAAAACAAGTTATACGTGGCCCGACGTTTCGCTGGGTCACGTCTAGGAATCGAGATATATCGATTTGAAGTTAGTAACTATCATATAGGGGAAATTGTCACCGTTAGTGGTCTTTTTTTTGACATAACTCGAAAACCACTAGTCCGATTTTGCTCAAACAAATTTAAAAAAAATAAAAATTACAATTCCTTTAATCTGTTAATATAACGTTTTTTTAATTTTCATGATCTATGTCTCATTTTGCTTAAAGGTTATGTGACTTTGCGTAAAAGTAATACGACTTGCCTTTTTTCCGTTTTGGATTTTTAATGAATTTAAAAAATAAAAAAATCAGCGATCCCTTTACTGGCAAGCAAGAAAATACGCGTGTCCTTTGCGAGCGTTTTTAAGCTTTCATTACGTTGTCTTTATCAAATATCCTTGTAATCCGCGTTACAATTCCTCGAGGACATTGATATCGTAATGCGTTGCAACCTTTTCAACATGTCATAAGCAGAATGTAAGACGAGCTGATCACCAGAACAAATGCACCTGTTACTCGCCACTGACAACAGCACACACGCGGCTAGTTCTCCTTTCACTTTGCCACTGGCTGACAACTTGCTTAGCGTGCGAAATGTGCGAATTTTTGCAAAGTTTCCAATTTTAATAAAGATATGTCAGTCAACGCCATCACCAAAACCAGCATTACACTCATTACAGTGGCCATCAGCGCTGACATCATTGTGATCATCAGCGGCAACACCAATGAGGTACACTTCGCGAAAGGACATTTGCGAAAACGCCTACAGTCATTTATTTCGTATGCAACTACGTAGGTCGAACTTTTAAAACACGAGAACGCATTAAAATGAAATATCTGTAAGTGCAACATATAAAAGGGGGCGACTGTATAGTAACTAACGGGTTTTGTTACCATTGCTGCACGCACCTAAAGGATTACAATAAAATTTGTAAAACCGAAGCAACAAAATGATAAGTTAATTGTTAATTAAAATACAGTGGCATCGCGCTCGGGTATTGTTTGGCTATTCGTCTGCCCGCAGATCTTCCAGTGTCTTACTGTAGGCGGCTCACGTTTCTGCAGTTAAATTTATTTTAATGCACGAATGCTCCTGCACAATTATGCAGCTGACAAAGTGGACATGGAGGCTACGCAAATTTCGCACAATATCTGCGGGTGCAGTGTGCCTTGCGATGTTCTTAACTTGTGGTTTCATCATCATGCGCATCATCGTCAACACTCAATATAGTCGATAAACAATGTAGCGAATATTGAGACCGCGGTTACATCTGCCAGCCATACAAATGTATAAATATCCACTCATTCATACTTACATTAGCTCATTCCGATGTAGTCAGCTATGCATGTAGACAAGACGGCATTTAGCAAATAATATTCCACATATTTAAGGTGACCAGAATTTTTTAGCATTCGAGGAGCACGGAGAATTTTGAAACACACAAAAAGTATGTTTTATATTTATTTTAACACATAAATAACGAATAAGTTAACTTTGTTAAAAAAAGCAAAAACAATTCAAAGTTGCTCTAAACACAAGTGAAATAATTTAATAGTACACTGCATTGCATAATTATAAGACCGAAAAA
>NW_023458564.1:15854051-15857081 GCF_013731165.1 Rhagoletis pomonella | reverse complement strand
CCAATGAGGTACACTTCGCGAAAGGACATTTGCGAAAACGCCTACAGACATTTATTTCGTATGCAACTACGTAGGTCGAACTTTTAAAACACGAGAACGCATTAAAATGAAATATCTGTAAGTGCAAAATATAAAAGGGGGCGACTGTATACTAACTAACGGGTTTTGTTACCATTGCTGCACGCACCTAAAGGATTACAATAAAATTTGTAAAACCGAAGCAACAAAATGATAAGTTAATTGTTAATTAAAATACAGTGGCATCGTGCTCGGGTATTGTTTGGCTATTCGTCTGCACGCAGATCTTCCAGTGTCTTACTGTAGGCGGCTCACGTTTCTGCAGTTAAATTTATTTTAATGCACGAATGCTCGTGCACAATTATGCAGCTGACAAAGTGGACATGGAGGCTACGCAAATTTCGCACAATATCTGCGGGTGCAGTGTGCCTTGCGATGTTCCAAACTTGTGGTTTCATCATCATGCGCATCATCGTCAACACTCAATATAGTCGATAAACAATGTAGCGAATTGTATTGAGACCGCGGTTACATCTGCCAGCCATACAAATGTATAAATATCCACTCATTCATACTTACATTAGCTTATGCCGATGTAGTCAGCTATGCATGTAGACAAGACGGCATTTAGCAAATAATATTCCACATATTCAGAGTGACCAGAATTTTTTAGCATTCCAGGAGCACGGAGAATTTTGAAACACACAAAAAGTATGTTTTATATTTATTTTAATACATAAATAACGAATAAGTTAACTTTGTTAAAAAAAAAGCAAAAACAATTAAAAGTTGCTCTAAACACAAGTGAAATAATTTGGCATATGGTAGGCAATAAGTTTCGCCTGGGGAGACGCGTCGTTAGCTGGTCTTTCTGTGTTGTAAAGGGTTAAATATTTTGCCTTATCCTGAGTTTCACCCGAAAAAAATTCCCGAAAATATTTCTTCCGCCCATAGTAAATACATGGAAACAAAAAGTTGAAAGTAAACCGGTTCGGGGAAAATTAAACTCATGATAAAGCTGATCATACATTAAGGCTAAAAGGCACTTACACTTTCACAGGCGATTAGTTGAATCAAAAGTTTACATCATTTAACTGAAAGTTGAACAATGAAAATCCACTTGAAATACAATGACTGTGTACGATTAGGAAATAAAAATATTTTGAACGGAATTTTTTGAAAATTTCTTCACTGCTATAAAACTTGAAAGAGAGGACAAGGAGGACATTTTGGCTTAAAAGGAGGACAGAGAAGGATATAATTTTTGAGGAGGCCAAATCACCCTCGAAGGAGGATGGTTGGTCAGCTTACACATATTAGTATGTTATAAAATAGTAGTAGTAAATAATGTTTACAATATCTAAGGATTTTTATATTACACATCGTCGATGTTTTTGCAAAACCGCCCATTGACCAGTTGCAAAACCGCCTAAATCGCCGTAGTGGCGAGAATTAGATTTGGTAACCCTGAACTCCAGGCATCGAGATTTATACATAAAAATCGTAAAATCGTTATTAAAACAACAGATCTGTAAAATAATAGCTAGAGAAAATACCGCCTATCAAGGCAATGCCTTCAAAGAAAACCCGTTTTTTTCACTCTCCTGTAAAATTTGAGTGCCCTTTTGCGGTTTTGCAGTTGATCGATGAGCTGTGTTGGAAAACATCGACGATATAGTCTAAACCAGTTTTGCTGTATATTAGTTCGAAAATAGTAGGCAGCAGATTACCAAATATTGTCGACCTAAAATTAGACAACTAAGTTTTTAGGCATTTCTGTTGATTTTTAAACAAAATAGGCCTACAATTTCACACAAATTATGTCTCACTTTTGTTTAATGTTTTGAATTTTCTGCATTTCTTGTTCAAAATAAACAACAACAAACCGTGTTATGTTTACATGTTCACAAACTAAATATTTTTTCTAAATCTACTGGATGAATATACAATTTGTAAAAGCTATAGGTAAATTTATATATAAATATAGGTATATTTTAAATTTTATATTACAATGGGGCAGAAAAAAATAAAATAACATTTGTATATTATTACCTTAATTCATAAAGGCCCTAGCCAACAAATTTTATTTTACAGGAGAAGAAAAAAACAAGAAAGAATATCAAAAACAGGTGGCATATAATTCCGTTGTTCTTGATGCTAAAACTTTAAAGTTTTTATTGAAGGTGTATTTTAATATATCCTACCAAAATCTGTGAAAAAAATAGTTTCAACAAGTAAGAAAGTCTAAGTTCGGGCGGAGCCGAGTATTAAATACCCGGCGCAACTATTAAATATATCGTCGTGTTCATTGCAAAATTTAATATGTGCATTTTTTCGATTTTTCGTTTTTATGCTAGATGACATTGATTTTTACCAACAGATTGCTAGCAGAGATCGTCATGTGTAAATTCGAACCGTAATCGAATTTGCAATATCTGATATGTGCTGCTATTAAGTCTCACAAAACTGACATGTGCTCAAATTGCACATATCAAGTTTTTCTATGATTGTTTTTCCACATGTCAGGTTTATTGTGTACATGCCAAAATTGAGAACCGCATGAACAATGGCACGCGACTAAAAATATTGTGTTTATCGTTAGCTTAATTCACAAAATCCCTAACTAGCAAACAAAAAATTTTTCAGGAGAAGCAAAAACATTTTATTTTTACATTCACTACAGGTAGAAAAGGTTTTTTAAAAGTGTCGTAACTTCGTTGTTTTTGATACTATCACTTTAAAATTTTTACCGAGGCTGTAATTTAGTACAATGTACCACAATCTGTGAAAAAACGCAGTTTTGAAAAACATGTCAGTTAGGACCTTTGTGAATTAAGGTGACGTTATGTAGCTGTTACTTTTACGGAGAGAGAAACATGTTTATTTAAAGTATATACTTATAAATATACAAAAAATACAAAACTACAGCACTAGCTTGAGACCATCAGCTGCATTTTTACGGAAATTATTGCGAATTGATCAAAATTATATTTTATATCCAGGTAAGTGAAT
>NW_023458564.1:15826919-15853951 GCF_013731165.1 Rhagoletis pomonella | reverse complement strand
ACCGTTGTTTTTTGGCAATTTTTTTGTTGACAGTGTTGTTCATTTTCTTCTATATAAACAATATTCCATTTTAAGTTGTCTGTTAAGTGGCATCTTCTATATTGTTCTTTCTTTTTTCTTCTTCATTGAGTTGATGCATTTCTTACTCAGCGTAGACAACTATTTAGACACGACAAATGTAATCAACAGTAGTCCTTGAAAAATAGCGACCCTGGTTATGCATCAAAATATCGATAAATATAATTACGGAACATTTCCACAGGCAAACGCTTTATCTTGATTATGTTATTAGACAACATATGTATTGTCAATCGAGACAGCATATTGCTCATGGAAAGCAATAATTATCACAGCTGTTATCTTGATAAATATTGCCCACCATGACCTGTCAGTTAATTTGACAACCAGATTTTAATTTGTGCGAAATCTTAGTGGCGGTTGATTTTTTAGGATTGTAGAACAATTGAGCTGTTTTCTATTCTATATTTCCCTCTCCAATAATTATGTTTTTTTTTTTTAATATCTAGGTATGTTAAATTAAAACACATCTTTGGTTCTTTTCCAACACGTCGAGATTTATTTTTATTGATGACATGTACTTACATGTAAGAATTTTGTAGCAATTTAGTATTAGTAATAATATCATAAAGTGACAAAGTAAATTAAAAAGTCTTATGTAATTTCGAAGTTATCGCTAGCAATGAACGGCAATGCTAAGAAAAATTTTAAAAGTTATTTTCTGGAAAAATTTTCGTGATGAAATTTTTTATTATCGTTTTAGTACGTACACAAATCACTAATTAGTTTTTTAAAGGGAAATCCACACATGCCTGTGTTATTTTTACAGAATCTTGCCACTGATAAAACTTATACATATCTGGCAAACAAAATGGCATATGGCAGGCAATAAGTTTCGCCTGTGGAGACGCGTCGTTAGCTAGTCTTTCAGTGTTGTAAAGGGTAAAATATTTTGCCTTATCCTGAGTTTCACCCGAAAAAAATTCCCGAAAATATTTCTTCAGCCCATAGTAAATACATGGAAACAAAAAGTTGAAAGTAAACCGGTTCGGGAAAATTAAACTCATGATAAAGTAAATCATACATTAAGGCTAAAAGGCGTTTACACTCTTCAACTTTCACAGGCGATTAGTTGAATCAAAAGTTTACATCATTTAACTGAAAGTTGAACAGTGCAAATTCACTTGAAATACAATGACTGTGTACGATTAGGAAATAATAATATTTTGAACGGAATTTTTTTTTAATTTCTTCACTGCTATAAAACTTGAAAGCGAGGACAAGGAGGACATTTTTGCTTAAAAGGAGGACAGAGAAGGACAAAATTTTTGAGGAGGCCAAATCACGTTTGAGGAGGAGAATCACCCTCGTAGATTTGGTAACCCTGAACTCCAGGCATCGAGATTTATACATAAAAATCTTAAAATCGTTATTAAAACAACAGATCTGTAAAATAATAGCTAGAGAAAATACCGCCTATCAAGGCAATGCCTTCAAAGAAAACCCGTTTTTCACTCTTCTGTAAAATTTGAGTGACCTTTTGCGGTTTTGCAATTGGTCGATGGGCGGTTTTGCAAAAACATCGACGATATAGTCTAAAAGAGTTTTACTGTATATTAGTTCGAAAATAGTAGGCAGCAGATTGCCAAATATTATCGACCTAAAATTAGACAACTAAGTTTTTAGGCATTTCTGTTCATTTTTAAACAAAATATGCCTACAATTTCACACAAATTATGTCTCACTTTAGTTTAATGCGTTCAATTTTCTGCATTTCTTGTTCAAAATAAATAAATGCAATGATATTAATGAATACATATGCATACATGTGTAGTACAGAGCGAAAGAAAAGTAATCATTCTATTTTTAAAGCTATATTTTCATGCTAACAAATCGTGTGAACATATTTCCAAACTAAATATTTTTTCTAAATTTACTAGATGAATATAGAATTTGTAAAAGATAAAGGCAAATTTGATTGCTTTTAGATCGCCCTTTACAATTTATTTATTTCAAATTTTATATTAAAATGGGGCAGAAAATAATAAAATAACATTTGTATATTACCTTAATTCACAAAGGCCCTAACCAACAAATTTTATTTTACAGGAGAAGAAAAAAACAAGAAGGAATATCAAAAACAGGTAGGTATTTTTAAAAAGTGGCATCTATTTCCGTTGTTCTTGATGCTAAAACTTTAAAGTTTAAATTAAAGGTGTATTTTAATATATCCTACCAAAATCTGTGAAAAACGTATTTTAAACAAGTAAGAAAGCCTAAGTTCGGGCGGAGCCTAGCATTAAATACCCGGCGCAACTATTAAAAATATGTTTTTCACTATTCCGAAAGCTACCGCGACATGGTAAGCCGAGGTGTATCAATTTTGAGTAAATTAGCGTTATTAAATTTCGAAATATTAAAGTATTTCTCAAATTAACCGTTATTTTAGTCCGATTTCAATAATTTTTAACGATTTGCTTTTATGTGGCAAGGGCAATAACCATACTGAGTTTGGTAAAAATTGGTTGAACGGTTACCGAGATACATATATGTGATCATGAGTGGGCGGTGCTACGCCCATTTTCCAAAATTTTATCATAAACGTATTTCTTGGTAAAGAATTGTTGCAAGCATCAATTTTGATTAAATTAGCTTTGATACTTACTGATTTATCGAGGATTTTGTATTTCTCTCAATTACCAAGATATACACATGTATAAGTGGGAGTGGCTACGCCCATTTTCCAAAAATTTATAATATTCTTATTTTTCGTTTAAAATGTATTTTAAATATCAATTTTGAGTGAATAATCTTCAGAAAATATCGCAGTTTTCGTATTTCGGAAAATTACCGTTATATGGGAAGTGGGTGTGGTTACAGTTACAGGTTAAAAAAAAAAATAGATCGCCATTTTGCCCAACACAGGTATGTAATTAAGGGAATGTTCCAAAATAATATCAGAGTAATTATATGTAAAAACCACCTTTTTAGCTGCATTTCAACATGTCAAGAAAATAAAAAAATTGAGAACATCAGCGTTTTTATAAAAAACCGACCAGCGCGACCTTCGAGATTTTTTTTTTGAAGTGAAACTTCTTAATCGAGTTCGGAGATGGTTGCGTTAAATATTTAACACCACGTCATAAAATCTGTATCGTTCGTTCGATTTTCAAAAATGAGGTGTCACATGAAAGGCCTTGTCCTTCGGGTGTGCAATATAGCTTTAGTTCCAAGAAAGGAGTTGCCACATGTTAGATAAACGAATTCAAAATTTCTCTGCCGCAGAGGGTTGCGTAAAATATTTAACACCAAGGCATAAAATCTGTATCGTTCGTTCGATTTTTAAAAATGAGGTGTCACATGAAAGGCCTTGTCCTTCTGGTTTACAACATAGCTTTAGTTCCATGAAAGGAGTTGCCACATGTTAGAAAATCGAATTCAAAATTTCTCTGCCGCAGAGGGTTGCGTAAAATATTTAACATCAAGTCATAAAATCTGTATCGTTTGTACGATTTTCAAAAATGAGGTGTCACATGAAAGGGCTTGACCTGCAGATGTGCAGTATGGTTTTAGTCTTTTAAAGGGCTGCCATATATACGAAAATCAAATTCAAATTATTTATTAAGTTAAACGAATTATCCCAATATGGGTATCAAAAGAAATGGTTTTGAATAAGTTGTATTTTCTAGCTAAATGTAGGAGGGTTGCCACCTGTTTCAAAACTAAAATTTACTTAAATTATACAAAAGTCTTACGCTTAAAATACTATACAGTACAGAAAGAGCTTACAGAAACACAATTAAAATATTTTTGAGGTGCCTGAAGAGGGTGGCCACCTGTTTAAAAAGTTAAACTCAAATTATTGAAGCAAATCTTATTATTATAGCTCCGTTATATTTGCGATAAATATTCACGGTATAGGTAGCATGTGACGGGTATAGAAAACGAATAGCTGCGTTAAACGCCAATTGGGCGGGAAAAGACTAATGCAAAGACAAGAATATAATCAAAAACAAATATAGAGATAAGATGAAGATGAAGATGAAGATGAAGATGAAGATGAAGATGAAGATGAAGATGAAGATAAAGATGAAGATGAAGATGAAATTATATATGTATATTAGAACATAAGTACATGTGTATGTATATCGCACATTTCTTTTTTTCTGGAATTTCCTCTATTAAGTTTCACTTCTTCCGCGCGTAGGGACTACACGCACTGAGCTTTTTTTCAATTCAATGCTTAACGCTGTGCTTACATCATTGTATCAACGATGAAAAACACACGCTTTAGGTGGAAATTGAGAGCATAATTACGAATTCCATTATGCATACAATTTTGTATTTTTTATTTATTGATTTTTGAAAATTTCTCCTTTGTTATGTAACTGTAGGGAGGCTTACTTACGCACATTTGTATGTTCCTCTGATCGCCAGTTCACTCAGGAGTATCTGGTAATGAGGCATCTGACTATTAGCTAGATAAGGCTTACACCAGGCATTCCTTCGTTCGCATTCCTTGGTCGAAACCACCGTGAGAAGGATGGATGATTCGTTCACCAATGACTGGGAGTCATTGAGGGGCTGCAGGTGGCCAAATAACTGTTGCCCTCAATCTCAGAGGGTATTAATAGGTATGTATTTGCTTTCATTGAGCAGATGGAACTGCATGTAACTTGTAGGACTATTGTCTGGTCCCTTCTCGTAGGTAAGAGTCTATTGGTAGCTATTTAACAATCTACTCTGATTTATTCGTAAATCGGGTGGGTTGAAAACAATTTAAAAGGAATACAAAAACAGTACGATGGCCGTCTGAGTGCTGTTTTCTGCACGCGTTGTTTTGTGTCTGTTCCGGCAAAAAAATAAGTTAATTAAAAATTCACCCTTCGAGTTTGTCTTATTTAATGTTTTAATCGTGTTAATAAATTTAAACCAATAAATTGTTAAGAAGAAAAGTTAACATACATATGTTTGGGGGTTATGCATGTGCATTCTTTCAAAAAAGAGTGAGTTTCTTGGCAAAATGTTTGACATGCCTTTTAAGGGTACTGGCGGAAGCCATATCGCCTTAGGCATATGTGTAAATTTCGCTGATATAAATTTTGTCGTAGCGTTGTGCATTTCGAAGCCCTACGGATGTTGTTGTGGCCACACAGTCGCCCGTCGCTGTTTGAACATAATTTAAAAGCAATAAGTTTTGTTTCATACTTCCAGGAAAACATTTCAGCCTCAGTTTACAACAAATATGTTTTCTTACCCATAAACTGACCCTGCCTCGGTGGCAGCTACACTATTAAGTCCATAATTGTGAATTGGCAAAATGTCGTTTTGCTTAATTTATTGTTGCTATCGATTTGCACACATGTTTCCCGACATTCATACATAGACACATACGTATGTATATCAATATGCCCAGCAAAAATCTGGAATCGGTCCTAGTAGTAATGTATGTATTCGGAAAACATTGCTTTGGCATGCCTTAAAAACAATTCCACTTCCTTTAGGAATTCTTGGTAATGCATAGTAGAACGCTTAAAATGCATTTCGATTATTTTACTCATTACAGGGAATGCAAAAAGAATCTGGAATCTGTTCAAACTTCATATTCGTTGCTCGATATCGGTAAAGTAGTTAGCAAGGGCTTATGGCCATGCCAAAGTGATAGTAATTCACTCCAGAAGGGAAAAGGTAAGCCCGTTCTCATATTTCTTTAGATTCTGCAATCATTTCCGTGGTAATCGTGTTCTTTGCTGGGTGCTTATGTGTGTACATATATGCCCATTCATATGTATGTATGTGCAAAATGCACTTCCGTTGGATCTTCACCTCCTTTGGCGAAATACGGTTCAAGTGTAAATGTGAAGGTTGTAAAGCAAACGAAACAGCAAAAAATGTATAGCCTCCATGGTTTATGACGGCAGCCACCGGAATGTGGCCAAAGTTAAGTTGTGCGAATGAAAGAAGAAACGTGTTTCCAGGCCAATTACTCGAAACCCGCAATTATGACCAACAACAGTCTGCAATTATGTCGTCCAATTAATATCAGCGGCCGAGAGTTAACGTCGCGGTGTCCATCGCTAATCGGCTGAGCGACCTACTGGACGTGGATGTAGCCACTGTTGATGAACACACCGATGGACGTCGACATGTCTGTGCTGGTCAATGGCTGGCGCAGAGAATGTGTTGCACCTACAACGGCTATAAAATGTCAGTTAGTCATGGGGATGAGTGGGCTGAGCACATGAACAGGCATGCAAATGTAAACGGAGTGTGACTGACTCATGCGGACCTTGCGGCTTCTGTTTGGGGCAGTTCTTATTGTTACGGTTATCCTTGAATACTTGAACGATTTACCATAAATCCTTAGGTTCGTATCGCTGGATTCTTAAATAAACGCTGACGATGAGCAAATTACAGTACAATTAAGTTTATTTTACAAAAAACAATTTACAACACTCGCTAATGCAATTACAATACTTTACAATACTCGTTAGAGCAATTACAATGCTTTACAAAACTTGTTAACACAATTCATCTCTGTTTTAAACCTTAACTTGTAGCTTGCTGATTCGCGACTGACTTCAACTCGCTGTTGCAGCGGCTGCTTCGCACTCATGGCAACTCTAGAACGTTCTGAAGTTTATCGCTCATTCTCTCATTCTCTCGCTGTTCGCAGTGTTCATCCACTTGACGTTTCTCACTGTCGAATATTCTACGTCATTCCTCGAACATTCTGCCATTTTCTTGTTGTTCGATTCGCGTTGCCGCTGTATTCGCCACAATGTCAATTAATATTTGATTGCAAAAATATTGTACATACATATTTACATATCGGGCCCCAACCGATAAAAATATAAGCGAATTTTTATTTTTATTTTCGTTCTGATTCAGAAATGCTCCCTGAACATCTATGTACATATCGCACAACGTCTTCAAAAGAGGCACAACTCAAAAATCAGATCTAGAGATATAACTGCTTCTGGACCGTACAGATTGAAACAATTGATATAAAAAAACCAAGTACGCCAGTAGTTTTCTTGTTAGAGAATATAATCATGAAGAAAAAAATATTCGCATTAATCCTGCGAATTAATTTATGAAAAAAGCGCTCAACATTTTTTTTGAGTTATGCCTTTTTTGAAGACGGTGTGCGATACGTGCATGCATTTTTGAAAATTTTGAAACAAAACTTGCTTATTTTTTTCATACATATCGAATTAAGGAATCGGAAAGATTCGACTTCGCGTTAATTGTAAGCGAACGATCAATAAGTAAGTACGTTGTGAGTGAGCATATACCAATTCCGCGATCGATGACATTTTAGCAGGAATATTTTTTTTTGCAAAATAGATTTAATGGGTGCGTATTTGCAAGTGGAAGTATCAGAAAGATCACGAGAACTTTTGACGGTGAATATACATATTGGACTGTTTCAATACACGCGATTAATTTTTGGCCTGAAAACTGCACGACAAATCTTTAATGGCATAATGTGCGAGATTTTGAAAGGCATAGATAAGGTGGATGTGTATTTTGACGACATTTTATTGGGTGGATCAAGTCGAGATGAATGCGATATTTAATAAAGGTATTCGAAAAATTTTAAATGTATAATGTAAGAGTGAACCAGGATAAATGCTTATATTTTTGTAAATAAATGTGTTATTTGGGGTACATAATTAATAAAGACGGCATAAAGCCGAGCCAAGAAGAAGTAGAGGCAGTGTTAAAAGCATTTGAGCCGAAAAACAAATCACAACTGGCTTTATATTTGGGCATGGTCAACTTTTACCACAAATGTATAGCTAATCTGTCCAAGGAACTATTTTGCCTGTATCAGCTAAATAGCAAAACAGCCGATTTTAAATGGAATGCAAAAAACAAAAATCTAATCCTCAATATTAATGTGTTGACACACTATGATCCAACAAAACCCATTGTTATTTCATATGATGCGAGCCCTTATGGGGTTGAAGCTGTGTTGTCTCACGTCATTAACAAACAGGAAACCGGTTGGCGTTAGCTATTGCGGTAAAGAAATTGCATAAATGCATATATGGTAGGCAGTTTACTACTCAAACGGACCATCAGCCGTTAAGGGCAATTTTCGGCAGTAAAAGAGATAGTGCGGTAGTAGCGGCTAACCGGTTACCGAGCTGGGCGATTTTCCTATCTATGTACGATTTTAAAATTTGCTATAGAAAGGGATCCGAAATACAACACGCAGATGGGCTTTTAAAGCTGCCATTGGGAAACCCAGTAGGGGATGAAAAAGTTAGCATAAACAATTTAGCAATAAATACCTTTCCTATAAAGATGGTTGATATAAGGAATGAAACGGAAAATGACGGATATTGTATAGAATTGTAAAATCTAAAGGTTGGACTAAGAATATCGAAGAAGAGCTAAAAATATATTTT
Organism: Rhagoletis pomonella; assembly: GCF_013731165.1. Lineage (NCBI taxonomy): Eukaryota > Metazoa > Arthropoda > Insecta > Diptera > Tephritidae > Rhagoletis > Rhagoletis pomonella. Next base: position 15,845,513 of record NW_023458564.1, on the reverse strand, counting down.
TCTAAGCGTGGCTCATTGGCAACTGAAGAAGGCTGCATTTTCTATGGTGATATATTAGTTATACCAGGAAAGGTAATTAAGAAAGTGTTAGAACTGTTAAACGATAGTCACGTCGGAGTGGTTAGGATGAAGGCAGTCGCCCTCTCTTATGTTTGATGTTTCAATATCTATAAAGGTAGCGATAAAGGCATGCAGTCTTGTTCGAAATAACCCAGTTCCTATTTCAACTTCATGGCCATCAGCGCGTTATCCATTTGAGAGAGTTCACATAGATTTTTGCAAGATTTCCAATGTAAGCATTTTATAGCCCTGCCATACATATGGTTTATATACTATACTAGCATCGTATACTACATGTCTGTCGTTGTAAACCACAATTATACCATCGTACAAAGTGGTTTAACGCTGGTTCCTATACTACGAAAATGAACGTGGTATAAAGCTAGCCCAGCCAGCAAAACATCCGAAAACCGATCCGAAAAAGGACAAAAAAGTGGATGAAGTGCGGATTTTTGTCCGTTTACTGATTCCATTTACGAATACTTTGACGATCCGTTTTCCCACTAAAGTGTGCGGTAGGAACGTATGTACAGACAACAGTGTATGAAACGGATACGTTTTCGGCTGTTTTTTTTCTGAAATTTGGTTGATTGAATTTTTCGTTCAATACGCTTTCTTTCTGCACTTCACAGATACTTTTGCATGGTTCAAAAGGAATAAAATAAAATTAGGAAGCGCCTGACGGAATACGGTACCTTCTGGAAGTTAACAAATAGCGGCACACTCCCTGCATGCTCAGCCACTGCCAACTACACATTCATGCATTCAAATGTTTAGCTTGAGCAAATAAAATACAATTATTGCTTTCAAATGACATCATCTTTTTCGATCGTTTCGATCGTTTTCCGGATACGAAAATTAATGATAACTGTAGGAGTTTTTTCTATTCGTTTTCGGATAACGAGCTACACTTTCTTAAAAAATAATAAACATTAAATAATCGAAAGGGTAATAGCTATTTATATCTTTGCCACTGTATCTAAAGCTTATATTTTTCATATCATGAAAAAAAAACAAAACTTATATTCTATGTTCTTTGTGATAACGAAGGTGCTGCCACGTTTGTAAGAAAAAGGGAGACAATTTTTAAATTAATAAAGAAAACACTGAAAATTGGGACATAATCGGTTTAAATATGAAAAATAGGGATACTTATACGTCCCGACTTTTAAAAATAATTCAGCGGGACAATTTTCTCAAAATCGATACTGTCCCGCCAAAATCGGTACGAATGGTCACCGTATGTATATGGTTCTTTCGAACTTGGGGTGCAGTAAGAGAAAAGTCTGGAATCTTCTCAATATATAAATGGTCGAAAAAGAGTGTTCGTCAATAACTCTCCAGTTTCTAACCATATAAAAAAGGTTGTCGTTGTAGTATTAGGTCTATGACCTCATCACGGTTTTTGACAAGTTAAGTAGGTTCTGAATTTTTTTTATCCTTCGGGATAAGTGGACACTATTTTTATCTTTAGCAACCCAGTTAGCGAAATAGTTTCGGCTGCTTCGTGGCAGACAACCTACAAGTTAGAATCTGCGTTGTAAAATTGAGGGTCGCTAAATTTTTACTGCATGACTAAAGGCCGTTTGCAATGTGTATAAAGTTAGCGAAACAAAATGAAGAAAAAAATGTCTCATTTACCCATGAATTTGCTGTTTTTTGCCGTTAATTAGCTGTGGAAAAATTAATTTTGTTGCTCTTGTATTTTTTTAGATATATGGTGTTTTTTTTTTTTAATAAGGCTGTTTAAACTAAAACTGGTTAAAAATAATAAAAACAATTAATTTTTTTGTGACATTATTTGCCGTTTGGCTTGTTTTGTGCATTAAAACTCTTTTTGGTTTTGACGTTTAATTGTAATAAGGAAGCTTCTTAATTTTTTGAATATTTTCCATGGTGTTTATTGTTTGTTTAAACTTCAAAGTAGTACATAAAGCAACCGGTTTTGCTTTTCTCTTTTATTATTATTCTTTTTTTCTAAAAATGATTGAACATTGAGAAAAAAATTTGCAATTTTTTTTTAATTAAAAAAAAAATTATTTGTTTCAAAAATAAACTAGCTCATCTTGGAACAGCAAAAAAACAGCAAATTTGGACATAAAGCCTAGTCTTTTGCCTTTGAGTTTGGAGGGTTGCTTCGCTAACTTTATATAAAGTTAGCAAAACACAAGAGCGACAAAATTATTTTTTCCACAACTAAAAACGGCAAATTATTGGGTATGTGGGACATTTTTCATGTTGTTTCGCTAACTTTATACACATCCGTTTGCCCTATGCGTGGTTAACACAATGTCGCTATTTTGCCTCAGACTTTTCCGTCAAAACGTTTTACATTTTACTTATTAAATGGTAAAAATCATTTTGCCAAGCTATTCTTAACTCCAGATTCGTACTATTGAATTTAGTTTTTCTTTTGCGTCCTATGTTTTCATATTACTTACAACCACATTTCCCCAAGATGCTTGGGCTTCTGCCTAAGTATGTACGTGTTTATATAGGTACGTACCTGTAACAAAAATCCATTTGAGCATGTTTATTTATTGCATTTAATTGCCATTCTGAGATAAGAATAACACAGAGAAAAGGAACAAGTGTAAACTGATTCAATATTTTTTAACAAAACAAATTCACCCCCCATCGTAATTACTTTATTTACTTAACAAGAACACAGTAGCTGCAGTTGCTATTCGCCATACCTATGAACCTATGTATGTCTGTATATACATACGTATGTAGTATTTACATATATGTGTATATGTAGATATCGTCGTTTAAAGTACAAAATGCGTATCGTCATTCTGCAAAACCGCGTAACTGACATTTGGTGCCCAAAATTGGATTTGGTCACACAAGCTCTTGGCTCAATCCTTATCCATTCGTCCTCAAATATACTAGCCAGAAATGCGATTGCGTTATAAAAAAGAGAACCATTTCTAAATATGAGTGTTTTTACTCTCTAGAAAATAATTTATGCGGTTTTGCATTTGGTTGATACGCGGTTTTGTACTTTAAACGACGATATGTGTGTATGTACTACTTACATCAAGGATAGTAACTGAGGATGAGTTGAGCTGAGCTGGCGTTGTCTGCCATGGTGGTGCTGCATAATAACAGGTCTGACAGTTCTGCTAGGTAAACAGGTCTTTGTTATTTTTAGTGTTTCATAAAAATGTTTTCAAATGTTTTAAGTTCTCATTTTTACGTGTTTTGTTTGTTGTAAGGGAGCTAGTTGTCCGTAGCTGGCGTATTGCTTTTGTGCGCGCCCCCATTGTTGATGCACTTGTTGTAGTTCCTTGCTGCCTGCTGACACTGTTGCCAACAGTGTTGCCCCGAGCTTGCAAACAAATGTTTCAATTGCCAAGCGAAAAAACGTATCAAAAGTAAATACAACAACAGTTTTACAATTTTTATTTCAAAAATTAAAAATTAATGAAATTATACAATTAAAAACAATAAATTAACAAGTTTCTTTAAAGCCCGGTTATGCAAGACTTAGTTTTGACTTGATTTACCTAGAAACTTAGAAACGATTACTCACCGTGCTTTTTCTTTTATATTTAATCCTCAGCACTTGTATATGTACACGCAAAATTGGAATGGAATGTATCACATAACTTGATAATTAACGTAAATTATCTCCAGCAAATAGTTTTGAGTATGTACATTAGGGCGATCCTTAAATTCAAATGGCCGATTTTTTTCAGTCTCACACTGTTACCAACACCACTGTCATAAATATCACATATAAATTTTGATCCCCGTTGGAGACGGTTAAGGCGTGTCGCACAGGGGGGAATTACATGACTTTTCGGATATTGACAATAATAAAAAGCAAATGCATGAAACGAAATAGCATTTTTTACGTTTTTCTAACTTGATACTTTGATACTTAAATAAACAAAGTGTGATACATTTGATCCATTTTTTGTTTCCTTTACGATACATTTTTTCATACGGCAACACTGGTTGTGAAGTAAACTCAATATTTTTGAAGCAAATTTAAAAATATTTTTATTAGCGTATTTGCCATTTGTGAATAAAAATTGTCAAAGTATTAAATTACAAAATTTAAAAAGAAACCCAGCCAGCAAGAAAACGTACATTTTACGAACATTATGTTTTACGAGGGATTCTCGTATCGCCAAACAATTAGAGAAAAGCTCGTAAACGATAAAACAAAAAAATATAATAGAAAGAGGCTTGTAGTAATTTGTCAGCACAAGAAAAAATTTTAGTTTTGTTGACAATTTTTCTTCAATCACAATATTTTATAAGTAGTTTGTTAAATATTCAATTTAAGAAAATTATTAAGTATGTGATTTATTGGCAGACTGGTGCAAACGCCAAGGACGATCTACCACTTTCTTTTATAATTAAACTTCTTGTAAGTAGCTACTACATATGTAATTCAAAAATACAAATTAATTTAACGAGTTTTGCAATTCTTTCACAGGCTGCGCGGAGTAACACTAAAGGATTTAACGTTTAATTCCCCTATCTCGTAAGTTTATAGTTATTTATTTTTTTAATTTGCTAGTTTATTAGGTCTTTGCAGTTATTGAACTTAATGTTTTATTGATAATATGGCTTCTCAATTAACAAGGCGTGCGAAATCCGAAGCCTTATCCGTACTAGCGTCAATAAATTATTCATTAAAAAAAAAATTATTACAGATGAGGTAGCAAAACTTTTCTCGTGGAAGGGAACTGGTACCAAAAGCAGCGCTATTGGTTAGGCAACGACTGCGGCAATAAGAAGTACGGATCATAATATTATTTATAACCACTTTTTACTTAATTAAATTTTCCGGTTTCCAATGGACTTTAATCTTTCACTTTATTTTCTTAGGTGCTTTTCGTCAAAAATTTAACTCCCACGAAGAAGTTTTTATTTCCGTTTCAAAGAAGCACTTCCAATATGCACACGACCGGCAAAAAAAATTGGCAGCCTATCGGAAAAAAAGATAAAAAATAAATTCAGCAACTTTATAATATATATTAAACCCCTTATTTAATTGTTAATTTGTTAATAGATTGTTTGTTAATATTTATTTATCTGAAAATATCTTCACATATACAGTACCGGGAAAAAATATTGGCACAGAGAATTTTTCGCCATGAATGCAAAGTTTTTTATTCTGATTTCTTCTCTAATTGTTTTTTATAAAAATATAGTTAGTATGAAGTTCTACTTTCAAATCAGATTTTTTAGAAAAATTTTAAGTATGCAGTTTTATAGCCCATTTAATTTTAGTATAATAAAGTGCACGCTTGAATAGCTAGAAAACCTCTTTGTTTTTTGACAACTTCTTATACGCAGTTTCTTCCATACAAAAAAAAATGTCGCACATAATTTGCATGGAAGAAACTGCGTGAAAAAATTGCCAAAAATCAACGCGGTTTTCTGGCAACTTCAAGCTTGCACTATGTTATACTAAAATATAATGGGATATAAAACTGCATACTTAGAATTTTTCTCAAAAATCTGATTTGAAAGTAGGTCTTCATACTAACTATATTTAAAAAAAATAATGTGCGAAAAGAAATTCAAGTAAAAAACTTTGCATACATTACGAAAAATTCTCTGTGCCAATACTTTGATCCGGCACTATAAATATTTATTAATTATAATTCCATTCAATAAAAGAACTACAATAATTTGAATTAATTAATTGCCTTTATTTTTAGCATTCAAAAACAGTAAAGCAGTGTAGAAAAACGCTTTTTTAACGTAAATTAATCGTTTACGAGACTCGTTTACAATTAAAAAACGGACGTAAAAATATTCGCATACGAATGCTTTTTCGATCCGTTTACGACTGTTCGTAGGCGATGCACAATTTAAAGCGAAAAAGTGCTCGAAAAAGAGTCGTAAACGGCTATCATAAACGATTTTTAATCCGGTTTTTCTTCGAGAAAATATCCAATTACGAGCTTGTTTACGATGATTTTGCTGGCTGGGAAGGTATCAAAAATGATACAATTGTATCAAGACGGTCACGCTGGTTGCCAACGCTGTGCAAAGCGTTAATTTTGTGTTTTATGTACACGAATTTACTTTCTTACATATATACATACACCTAAGGCAAAAATAATAGAAGCGCGAAACTTTGAAAAGTTTTGACAATATATTTTTTTACAAATGTATAGCTCGTTATCTAACAAAACAAATATGTATAATATATATATCGTCTATATATATATATATATATATATATAGATATATATTATATCGTCGCTGGAATAATGAAATAGTGTAACATGAAAAGTATAGTTTTGAGAAAAACGAATTGGAAGTTTTTCTAAACCATTACAAACCATACAAATACAATTTCGTTTTTCGGGAATAAATTAGCGAGATATTTAAGAAAACTAAAAATTTTTCTAATAGATTAAAGGATTGTCTATCCAATGGCGCAATTATCGAATAATAGTGTATGTGGCATTTACACTGTTTCTTTATTCGAGCGACGATATGTAAGTCCAAATTTCAAACTTTGCGAAAGAGTTAGACAAATTCACCGAAATAACATCACAATCGCAGTTTTTATACCCGAGCGCACTTGTGCACAAGGGTATTATAACTTTGTTCACATAACGGTTGTTTGTAACAGGCAAAACGAATCGAGATAGATATAGACAAATGTATACATAAATGATCAGGATGAAAAGAGAAATCGATTAAGCGGTGACTGTCTGTCCGTCCGTCCGTCCGTCCGTCCGTCCGTCTGTCCGTCTGTGCACACGATAACTCGAGTAAAAATTAAGATATCTTAACGAAACTTGGTACGTGTACTTCTTTCGGGCGTAGGACGGATGGTATTGAAAATGGGCAAAATCGGACAATAACCACGCCTACCTCCCATATAACGGTAATTTTCAGAAATACGAAAACTGCGATATTTTAGTAACTACTGAAGATTATTCACTCAAAATTGATATTTGCAATAACTTTTAGACGAAAAATAAGAATATTATAAATTTTTGAAAAATGGGCGTAGCCACGCCCACTTATGGTTACATGTGTATATCTTGGCAACCGCTGCACCGATTTCTTCCAAACTTGGCACAGTTATTGACCTTGGTACAGGATACCAAATGGCTGAAAATTTTAAAAATCGGACAATAACCACGCCCACATCCCATATAACGGTAATTTGGAGAAATACGAAATCTTCGATAAATCAGTAAATATTAAAGCTAATTTATTAAAAATTGATGCTTGCAACAATTCTTTACCAGGAAATACGCTTATCATAACATTTTGGAAAATGGGCGTGGCACCGCCCACTTATGATCACATATATGTATCTCGGTAACCGTTCCACCAATTTGTACCAAACTCGGTATGGTTATTGTGCTTGCCACATAAAAGCAAAACGTTCAAAATTATTGAAATCGGACTAAAATTACGGCTTTTCATATAACGGTAAATTTAAAAAATGCTTGAAACGTCAATATTTCGAAATTTAAGGACGCTAATTTATTCAAAATTGATACACCCCGGCTTACCATGTAGCGGAAGCTTTCGGAAAGGTGAAAAGCCATATATGTAATACTTGCGCCGGGTATTTAATGTTCGGCCCCGCCCGAACTTAGACTTTCTTACTTGTTTTAATTAGAATTTCTAGAACAAAAATTTCGTATGCAAATTTGCAGCCTTTTAGATTTTAGTATAAGTGCAAGTTTGCCGTTTCTAAAAAATCCCGTTGACTTTTAATATTTTTTTTTTTGGTGACGGTATCACACATTTTCTTCCATGCAACGAATCTTTGTAATTTATTTTATTTATTTGAGCAATTTTTTTTAAGAAATTCTAATTAAAAATTTTGCAATTTTGATGAAACTTTGTTGAATTTTTATAGATTTATATGTGTTTTTTTAGATAATGAGCTATGCTTTTATAAACAATTAATAAATAGTAAACAAACAGAAGAAAAATTGTCAGAACTTTTAAAAATTTCGCGGTTATATTATTTTGTCCATTGGTAAATACGCAATTGTTTGAATTTGAGCTGCACAGCGGTGGCCCCATCATCAGCAGCAGTCGTTGTGTCCAGTGCCAGAGGCAGCTCAAGTAGTCGGACGAACATTGGGTTCGCTGTTTAAGACACGGAACAATTGTCATTGCCATCACCGGAACAATGTACATTAGTAAGTACACATTTAGTATTTGACGATTGCACCGCGGGAGATACGCGTAACTATTGTACTCGTAAAAATTACATACTTGTGTCTTGTAGATATTTGCCAAGGCGCTGGAGTGGGAGTTATTTATTCTTGGATGCGAATATGAAATTGTCGCTGTCGTCGTAGCGGTTGTCATTGCCACATGGCCTTAACCAAGGTTTGTAATAAGTGCCATTTGAGTGCGCACCGAGTACACTCCCATTATTAAGAACCAATTTGCTGCTGAAAACAAATCATTAGAACTGACTGGGGATTAAATAGTAGATACTAAACATTTTGTGGAAATAACACGGGCGTGGAATTTTTGCCTAAAATTATATATACATATATACAAACATACATATCAAATTAATTCATAGCTGATCCTTGGTGCGAGTTCACAAGTTGTAAGTGTCTCTTGTGATTGTTGAAGGTACTGATCTATGAAATGCTTGAGTGGCATTAGAAAATACATTTTTTTCTTTTTATTAGGTACTGTAACCACCTAAGCAGTGCTGTCGTTTTCCATTTTTTTAGAGTACTAAAAAACGTTTTTTTTGGGGGAGTGTTTTGACATTTTGGTGAGTAGATCCCAAATGTTTTAAAAATCTTTTTTTTTTACAAAGGACTCAGATCAAGTATTTGTTAGTTGTTAGTTGTAGCACTCAGTAACGATAGGGAGGCTTCTAGGGGTTGCTTCATTAAGCAAGTAGGATAGCAGACAACTTTTGAAATACCTAAGCCGTCATTCGCCGAGGCGCAAACCGTTGGATACGGTTGGAATACTTGGCAACGTTATTTGTCCTTCCTGTCTGGAAGAAGATGAAACTACATGCCCTTTTCGTGCTTTCTGTCCCATCTCCGCAAGTACGATGTAAAAACTCGTAGTATAGCTTCCGAGTACAACTCCACAACAAGATCTTCAGGATTTCAGCGCTCTATTCAGTTATAAGTTTTATATTGCGGCTTGAGCTCCAAAATCTGTGGAGTTCTACTCTAAGTGCTATTTCCTGCACGCGTTGATTTCGTAATAACTATTTGCATCCTACTCTTTTTCCTCTTTGTTTATTTTCTTCAATAAGAGAGCTAGTCTCCTTTACCCTTAGTATTGTCCGCTAATGTTTTCAGCGCCAGGAATAATAGAGTTACTTTAAAACCATTCTAAATATAATATGCACGATTGCTCCGTACCAATGCAGAAGCTCCATCACAACCGTATTTAATTTCTAACTCTAAACCAACTGGTTTCTTTCTTGAGTCTACAGTTGGGTGAACTATGCTTGGAGATTTTAAAAGGCGTTCAACCAAGTGATGGATATTGGCGCGAGCTGTCTGTTTCTATAATATGTACCTGTTCCGGGTAACATTCTTTTTTCGCTTCTAAAAATGTATAGCAAAAATATCCGTTTTTCGCTTTTCTGCCTCAAGATGCAGAACATCATATTGAAATTTAGATAGCTTCATATCTTGCATTAAAGCTAGAGCTTCTTCTGCAGAATTGCTTAGGTGGGACACGTGCCCTTTTGTTCGCCCCCTCCATTATCCGTTGGAATATTTTTAAAGAGGAAAGAACATTTTCTGTTCAAATTGTTTTGCTTTGTTTTTCATTAAGTTCCAATTGTGTAGAGATATATGTATAACAATAGTACGTTATTTAAACAAATGTGCAAGAGGACAGGACTGCGAAACTTAAAAGAAAATATGATAATAGCCAGTCTGTTTATTCGCATGGAAACATATTACAATGTTGTGCTCTCGTTAATGGTATGTATAACGAATTGGATATTTTTTGGCCATCCTACCGTTCGAACTCCCGCAAAGAATCCAAACAGCACTTTCATATATGTATGTATGTATACTTACTGCACGTACATGTAAATATTTATGTACCCCGGCAAATGAGTAAAAATATTACCGGATATGAGATTATATAAATAGTGTGGGAGGTTGTCGCTGTCGGTGTTTGCAGTGACAGTAGTAGTGGCAATATATGTACATATAAATGTATTATACTCGTATAAACAAAAATCTAATAAAAATATTTGTGTTGAGGTGGCATACGACGGATTTAAATGCAAGTGAGGCAACGACGGTAAGGATAGCAAATGGCGTTCAATTATGGTGCTGCTCATTTAATCCGAGCGGAAAAGAATTATTACTTGGTACTCAAATTTAGATATTACTAAAGCTCTCCTGCCTCGCAAAGAGAATAAAAAGTAAGCCACATGAAATGTGTCGACAGCAAAAGTCCTTAGATAGATACATACATATGTACTTAGATAACGGCATTTGTATTTATGTACATTCAAAATTTTATCCTGGTTAAAGCAAAGGCTCAAACTAAGATGTTCATTGCATAATTAAAGTTTATTTCTTTTTCAAAAATAATATGATTAAAATGTGTTCGCTGAAGTATTCGTGGTTCTGCTTATATTTACAGCCTTATTCTGTATTACGAACGATAGGCAACACGAACGATTCGTCTACAGGGGAACGCTTCAAAAATTGGTCCGGCGCAATCATTCTAGCCGGTTTAAACGCAACCGAGACCATTGCAACGAAATATATGAAAAGCAAGACGAACACGACCGATAGGGTAATAAAATCGCAATCAGAGATGTTGTCGTCTGCAGACGAATCGTTCGTGTTGCCTATCGTTCGTGATACAGAATAAAGCTGTTAAACGCTTTTGAAAGTTCTAACTAAAAATTCAACCGATTGTTTCAGGACACAAACGTTTTTTTTTTTGTTTATAATAGAGCTCTAGATGCCCGGGTATCGAGCAATGCGAGTAGCTCGATACTCGCTCGAAACTCGTTCATTGCTCAACTGCTCAAATGTTTGTTAAAAATTTTCGAGTTTTTGAACAATTTCATAAACAAAAGAAAATTTGTAAATTGTATTTGTCAGCAGCTGCTTTCTAATTCATGTTAAATAAATTATATTATTAAATATCAATGTAACAATCCTTGCATTATATATCAATAATTGAAAAATTTAAAAAGTTTCTACAAAAAATGTCAATATAATAAAAAAAAACATTGTTCAAATTACTCGAAAAAACTCGAATTGCTCGAGCTCATGCTCGAAAATTTTCGAGTAATGAGCATTGAACAAGTGTGCGAGTACTCGCTGCTCATATGTGCGAACAAAATCGAGAGCTCTAGTTTATAATAGGCCAAAGAATATATGCTAACTTTATGAAAGGCCGAAAAAAAACTGCCCACTATAGTCGTGTCCTTTCGTCCCAGCCTGCTTTCTTTACCGCCTTCTTATTCCTGCCTCAGCTGCTGGTGTAGTTCGACAATCTGTGGCACTTTGGGACTCCTAGATATCAGGGCCGGATCGTGAGCTCGATGAGATAGACATTTTATTTTATTTTGTTATATATTGTTTATAAATGAATTATATTTTTAGAAATCAAATGTGTTGAGTCATATGTTCTTGAGAAAAATACACCTTAGTAATTTTAGAATTTCAAAATTACATTTCTCGACTGAAAAATAAGATATTCAAGCTAACTCGATGGCACACAGTGTGCTTTTTTAACATTCATGCCATTTTCAACTTTCGACAGAAGCAATATTTTGATATGAAACAAAATGGCTTTGAAAGCTAATGGAATTGCCTTTCAAGGAAAAATATTGCCATTGAGCCACAATCACTCCTTAACCTTAAAAAAATTGGTCAAAAAAAGTGTTCTTTGGAAAAAAACGTATTTCCACCGATTCTTAAAATGCCTTCTCAAATTTACTGAATCTATCGAGTTGCATAATATATCGACTGCTGGGTGGAAGATCGACCTATCTCGGCAGCTAATTCGAATTTCAAAAAACTTTCCAAGAACGTCCTATTTCAGAATTTGGTGGAACAACGCCCCTTCTCATAATTCGGTTCAAAAACGCCCTATCTCAGCTGCCGATTCAAAAACGCCCCATCTCAGCACATTTTCAATACACCTTCAAGAGAGATAGGGCGTTTTTGAACCGAATTCTGAAATAGCGTGTTTTTCAATAAAATTCTGAAATAGGGGGTTCTTGAAAAGTTTTTTTAGATAGGGCGTTTTCGTCACTCAGCAGTCGATATTAACAATTGAATACTTCATTAATACATAGGGCTCGAAAATAACTCTTAATCGAAAAGCGATATTGGTTTTTCTCGGTTACTTATCATATTGTGCAGTCACATTAAGGTTTCTCCCGGAGAGATAGTATAGTACATATGCGCGCCAGCGCTGCCGTTTTCACTCCGACCGGAGTATTTCACTCCTTTTTTAAGCAGAACACAACGTCACTTCCTCTTTTGCAAAAACACTCCAATTTCGAGATTAACAGAATTAAATAGTTAATATTGAATGAAAATGAATGACCATATACCTACTATGTTTGATTGTAAGCTATGTGCAAAAACAAAATAATAATTTGTAAATACGTATCTAACTCACTACTTACCTTGCTTATAACGACACATACAAAGAGCGCTTTGACCCTGTTTGCTGTGATTCAAAACGGATGCATAAACTGAATTTCAAAACGCGTTGAAATTGAAAAGTTTATTGACTCGAATTTGTTTTCAAATCGGTTTTTAACGAATTCCAAAAAAGGAGGTAGTATCTCAAAGATGGTCCCATACTAATCTGGTTTAGATCCGATCATTGGATCGTGAAATATATAGAGATATATATATTTCTTTAAGTCGGTTTTTTTTGCTAAAAATTACTTGTTTATTTCTCACATCGGTTAGAAGACAAGTATAAGCACATCCCTCATTTGACGCGAAGTGAAAATAGGCTGATTTCTTTTGTATTATAATAAATTTGAATTATTGTTCGCTTCCATTTCGGTGAACCGTGCAAATTATTTATTAAAGAAATATCGAATAAAAACAGCAAATTTTGTTTACTTTTGAATACGGTTTCAGCGAGTGCGCTTTATAAAGACACAGGTATAAACTCTTGAAATGTGTTGGTTAAAATCGGTTTTTTATTTAATGCGGTTCTTGCGTATGTGAAAAATTCTTACTCAGTGTTGTCTGACTTTAATAAAAAGGCAATAACATGATCATCGAACAAGAAAATTAACTTCTTTCTATATTAAATAAATTAAATTATTAAAATACTTTGTATGCGTAGAACCTTCTGAAAGAAATATTAAAAATCAACGCGAATTCTTAGCCACTTCAAACTTGCACATTATTATATAAATTCAAAACGTTCAAAGTTTTGATGAACACTCGTTAAACTCTCCTAGAGCTTGAATCTAATAATAATAATAATAATAATAATAATAATAATAATAATAATAATAATGGTAAGGGCTAAGCTCAGGACCTTACCGGGGTCACACAGGGCGGATCGTGAACGGCCTACTCCGGTAGGTTAGCTGTGAATAACCAATAAGCAGTCCCAGACCAAGAGCGGCAGGAGACGAGGACCTTATTTAAAAGATCAGAAATGCTTGATGAATTTCCTGTGTCCGGGCAAACAGATGCCGCCTCCCAAAAAGCGTCCCAGGATTGAGACCAGTTACATCCTGTTCATGGCATACTGGAGCATGTATACGATTAGTTCGATATTGGGCTGGCGAGAGCAGTATTCCGCCACTTTAGTATGTGAGGGTGACACCTCACAGAAATGGCTGGCGGGCTAAAGCTGCAATCGCCTCCATCTCGTTAAAACCCTGGCAGGTCTTCAAGTACGTTCAATACACGTTGCCATTTAGCTGACCGCACAGGTCCAGTTGAGATTTACTCCTGGTTTTGCGCTGTCTTGGCTCTGAACACAATATCTTATAAGGACTTGTGGCAACACTCGCGATGGCCTGCTCCTTTGAGAGAAGGGAACTTCGGTACACTTAAAACTGTGACTGTGCTACGTGTGGAGATAGCGGCTTGAAGCGGAGACCCAATTGATTTGAAATGAATAAATTAAAACAAACAAACGAAACCGACGGTGATGTTCTGAAGGAAGAATGCAGCGCATTCAGGAAGAGCAGTGGAGTTGCGCGCTCTCCGCCACAAATTCCTCTGCTGGCAAATGTCGGCATCACGAGCACGGAGAAAGCCGCCGACGTGGCGCAGAAGGCTACACCTTGCCAAACGGCAACTCACGGCAGCCGGGATAGGCGTCTTCAAACACCAGCTTCTGCAAACAGCGACAAGCATATCACCACAAGCTTGGGAACTTGCGAAGGCATTGAAGATGAGTAATTGGCCCAGATTCGGGTCGTCTTGAAGAAGATGCAGAGTACTGTATCCAAGCAGAAACATGTGTCCATGGACATAAAAACGGGTGCCATACCCTAATCGAGGAGAGCTTAAATATACTAAGCTACCTCCGAGAGCAGCGTCGGAAGGGGTCTACCCTTTCCGAGCTGCGGAAAACTGACCCTGGCTCGCAAAAGAGAGATCGAAGTTGATCCGACTCCCTTACAGGCGAGCCGGAATAGAAAAAATACTAATTATAATAATAATAGTAGAAATAATATTATTATTAATAATGGTAATAATAATAATAATGCTAATAATAATAATAGCAATAATGCGCAGAAAACCGTACAAGATAACCAATGAAAAACGGTTGGAAAACGTAGAAAGCCCAAGCCAGGGCCAGCGCCAGGTGAGCCCTTGGTCAATAAGGGCGACTAGCCGCAAAAAAAGAAGAGGGTGAGAAAAAAGAAGAGTCTAGCCAAACTAAACATTAAGCCAGCTGAAGGCAAAACCTATGCAGAGGTGCTAGGAACGATACGTGGTAAGCGCCAACCTGAGAAGACCGAGACCTTAATTCGATCTGTTCGGAAAACCCGCGAAGGCGGCGTGCTTATCGAAAAGGAGCGCTGTGGCGACCACTCTCACTAGACGTTTACGTCTAGAAGTTCTGGGAATGGACTGCCTAACCACGACCCCAGAGGTGGAGAACGCTACACGCGGGGAATTAGGAGACAAGATGAATGGCCAACTTCACGGCTCTCTCCTCGCAGTAAACTCGCGAGAACAAAGAATGGCCGTGGTGGAACTCGACGAACTGTCAGGCCGGACTCTTATTGAAAAGGGGAAGTTGCGAGTGGGTTAGATTATCTGCCGTGTCCGAGAGCGCGCGGATGTCCAAAGGTGTTTCCGTGGTCTGGGATATGGCCACAAAAAGGCGGCATGCAAAGGCCCAGACAGAAGCAGTTCATGCTGAAAATGTGGTCAGCAGGACCACATAGCCTCTGCATGTAAAGAAAGTCCAAGCTGCTACCTGTGCTCGGCAGGAGATGGACAGGAAAATGCCAATCACCTGCCCGGGTCAGGAGCGTGCAATGTCTTCAGGAATGCCCTTGCAGAGGCTAAGACAAAGCTTGGGAAAATATGATTAAATTTATACAAGGCCATATTAACAGGAGTAGGGTAGCTGATCACCTGCTGGACCAATTGGTTTTTGAACAAGGAGCAGACGCTGTCATCATCAGTGAACCCTATAGAACAAAGGAAACCTGGCATGTTGACCAATCAGGCTCGGCCGCGATATGGATCGCTAACTCCAACCATAGCGCAGAGAGCAGCGAGGTGGCGTAAAACATTCTGGTGAGCTGGTACCTGATACAGATACAGTGTTTATCGAGGAGTAAGCCGAGCCACCACTGTTTTCGACAGACGAGCTGAAGTTAGCCCTGCGAAGCATGAAAGCCGGCAATGCTCCAGGCCCCGATGGCATACCAATAGAGGCAATCAGGTAAGCAGCAAAAACGATCCCTGATCTCCTGTTTAACATGTACAACAGCTGCCTTAGGGCCCGGGTCTTCCCAAGCCAATGGAAGAAGACGAGGCTGGTGCGTATACCCAAGGGCAAAGGGGACCCCAACTCTCCTTTATCTTTCCGGCCACTCTGCATGCTAGATACAGCAGAAAAGATGATGGAGAGTGTGCTCAAAGTACGCTTGGCGTCAGCCATAGAAAATGTAGGAGGCCTTTCACTCCGACAACATGGCTTCAGGAAGGGACACTCAACCATAGGAGCAATTGGCGAAGTAGTCGAGGAGGTACATAAGGCCGAAGAAGCGTGCCACCAGGCGCGGCCAATAGTGCTGCTAGTCATACTGGACGTCAAGAACGCCTTCAACTCGGCAAGATTGGACGACATGCTGGAGGCCTTCTAACGGTCAGTCAAGGTTTCAACATACTTGATAGATATGATCCGGGACTACCTCAAAGACCGTTGGCTTTTGTACGACACAACACAAGGTCAGAGAAAGAGACGTATAACCGGCGGAGCGGAAATATGGGCCGACGCATTAAAAGTCAAAAAATACCGGATGCAAATGTCTTCCGTCCAGCGCAGAGGAGCACTACGCATTGTTTCTGCATACCGTACAGTGTCCGCGGACGCGGTTCTAGTTATTTCTGGCGTCATGGCAATTGAGCTACTTGCTTACGAGCGAAAATAGATTTACAATCTTAGTGCCGAGATAGGTCGAGCACTACCGCGGAAAGGGCGAGCGAGCAACTAATCCAGCAGTGGCAACAAAACTGGAATGCGAGCACAAAAGGTCGATGGACGCTCACCCTGATAGCCGACCTTCAAACATGGTTGAACAGACCGCATGGGGAAGTCGATTTCTACCTAACGCAATTCCTCACCGACCATGGTTACTTCCGAGAATATCTTTATAGAATGGGAAGGGTGGACTCACCGTTCTATCACTACTGTGGAAACGCCGAAGATAACGTGCACCATACATTCTTTACTTGCGAACACTTCTTAATTTCGCGCAGAATGTTGGAAGAAAGATACGTAGACATACCTCCGAACAACATAATTGGGGTAATGATCTCCAGTACAGATAAGTGGGAAGCAGTTGACAGATATGTGAAATTCGTACTCCGCTGCAAACGAGAGGACGGATGTCTACTGAGGACACCTGAATGAAACGCCCCTACAAAAGAGCATTCCCGAGGCTCTAGCAGTGCCCTCCTGCATCTGAAGACATGCAAAATTGCGGTGCCAGATGCGGTGGGATTTTGGGGTTTAGTGGGTAGCTCAACACGCTTCGATGGGAGTCCCACACTCGGGGAAGATAGTATAGAAACTAGTGTCCCCGGCCAGTGCATAAAGCATTTCCCTCTCCAACGAACAAAAAAAAATTAAAAATAATAATAATAATAAGGGTGTTACATACTTTGGCCCACGTTTTTACTTGACACTTCGGAACACTTCACTTGTTGGCTAATTTTACTCCGCTCGAAAATTATAAAATGGCAACGTTAATGTGCGCAATCTTTTGGTTGCCCACTGAAATTTATATTTAGTTTCAAGAAATAAATCTCCTTCACTGAGACTTATTTGTTGCTTGTTTTCGGTTATAAAAAGAGAGAAATACTATCGGTCGCATATAAATTGAGTTGCATTGAGGAAAATTAAAGTAGAAAAGTAAAACTAATGCATTATATCTCGACAAAAAGTAGTTTTTTTTTGTATTTTCAATTTCTTTGCCAGTTATTCTGTCTGGTTCACCATTTAATTTCGGACATACTCCATATACTGGAGGTAATGAATTACCTCGGTAAAGGTAATATATATCCGGGTACCCGGATAGTGGTTCCTTATCCGGGCACCCGTGCAGAAGGTACTTAAATAATGGGTTATATATGTCCGGGTACCCAGGTAGTAGGGTGTATTTATCTGGGTACCCAGATGTAGGGTTATTTTTACCCGAGTTCCCGGGTGGGCGGTTATCTTTATCCTGGTGCTTTAATAGCACGTTATATTTGTCCGGGCAGTAGGTGATCTCTGTCTGGGTACTCGGATATAAGGTTATCTTAATCCGATTTTCCAAGTATGCGGTTATCTTTATCCAGGTACTTGACTTACTGGTTATATTTGTCTGGATACCCAGGATATATCGTCGCTGCGCCAACAAAAACAGTTACGTGATTTTTGTAAATTTTTATTTATTTCATATTTTATTAACACCATCTATTGTCCACATGGAAAACTTAAGCGCTTTGAGCGACCTCTTAATATTTTTTGTTTTCACAATAAAAAACAGGTGTACATATATTTTTTCGGCATAGAACAATCTTTGGGGGTGAGAGAAATAAAATTCCGACTTTACTCTATTTGGACCACCCTACTGTACATACATGCACACATATGTACATATGTAAGTAAGTACATATTTATTGTATGCATGAATATCCATATATGTATGAATGTACCGATTAAACTTTCCATAGTAATATTATACTTGAAATACATAGTTTATATGATTGTATGTAAAAAAAAAAAATGATAAATGGCAAACCTTATTTTTAAGTTCCCACACCCGAAATAACATCGGTCTTCGTATTTATTCCTTCGTGGGTCGTGTTTACGCTACACTAAAATAAA
>NW_023458564.1:15810653-15826819 GCF_013731165.1 Rhagoletis pomonella | reverse complement strand
TTTTTTTTTTTACCTACAATCATATAAACTATGTATTTCAAGTATAATATTACTATGGAAAGTTTAATCGGTACATTCATACATATATAGATATTCATGCATACAATAAATATGTACTTACTTACATACATATGTGTGCATGTATGTACAGTACGGTGGTCCAAATGGAGTAAAGTCGGAATTTTATTTCTCTCACCCCCAAAGATTGTTCTATGCCGAAAAGATATATATACCCCTGTTTTTATTGGGAAAACAAAAAATATTAAGAGGTCGCTCAAAGCGCTTAAGTTTTCCATGTGGGCAATAGATGGTATTAATAAAATATGCAATAAAAAAATTGACAAAAAGCACGTAACTGTTTTTGTTGGCGCAGCGACGATATAACCTACTACCTGGGTATCCAGACAAATATAACCTGTAAGTCAAGCACCCGGATAAAGATAACCGCCCACCCGGGTACTCGGGTAAAAATAACCCTAAATCCGGGTACCCAGATAAATACACCCTACTACGTATATAACCCATTATTTAAGTACCAGAATAACTGGCAAAGAAATTGAAAAATACAAAAAAACAATACTTTTTGTCGGGATATAATCCATTAGTTTTACTTTTCTACTTTAATTTTCCTCAATGCTGTAAATAACAAAATTAAACATATGATTTTAAATAACCGTTGGAAACTCAATTTATATGCGACCGATAGTATTTCTCTCTTTTTATAACCGAAAACAAGCAACAAATAAGTCTCAGTGAGTGAGTAAAATTAGCCAACAAGTAAAGTGTTCCGAAGTGTCAAGTAAAAACGGGGCCAAAGTATGTAACACCCTTATTATAATTTTTATTTTTTTTTTCGTTGGAGAGGGAAAAGCTTTATGCACTGGCCGAGAGTGGGACTCCCATCAAAGCGTGTTAAGCTACCCACTAATCCCCAAACTCCCACTGCCCGCGCAAGAATCCCGCATCTGGCACCGCAATTTTGCATGTCTTCAGATGCAGGAGCGCGCTGCTAGAGCCTCGGGGATGCTCTTTTGTAGGGGCGTTTCATTCGGGTGTCCTCAGTAGACAACCATCCTCTCGTTTACAGCGGAGTACAAATTTCACGTATCTCGCAACTGCTTCCCACTTTTCTGCGCTGGAAATCATTATCCCAACTATGTTGTTCGGAGTTATGTCTCCGTGTCTCTCTTCCAACATTCTGCGCAAAATCAAGAAGTGTTCGCAGGTGAAGAATGTGTGGTACACGTTATCTTCAACGTTTCCACAGTAGTGACAGAAAAGTGAGTCCACCCTTCCCATTCTATGAAGACATTCTCGGAAGTAACCATGGCTGGTAAGGAATTGCGTCAGGTATAAATCGACTTCCCCATGCGGTCTGTTCAACCATGTTCGAAGGTCAGCTATCAGAGTGTGCGGCCATCGACCTTTTGTGCTCGCGTTCCAGTTTTGTTGCCACTGCTGGATTAGTTGCTCGCGCGCCCTTGCTGCGGTAGCTGCTCGACATATCTCGGCACTGAGATTGTAAATCTCTTTTCGTTCGTAAGCAAGTAGCTCAATTGGCATGACACCAGAAATAACTAGAACCGCGTCCGCGGACACTGTACGGTATGCAGAAAAAATGCGTAGTGCTCCTCTGCGCTGGACCGAAGACATTTTAATCCGGTATTTTTTGACTTTTAATGCGTCGGGCCATATTTCCGCTCCGCCGGTTATACGTCTCTTTCTCTGACCTTGTGTTGTGTCGTACAAATGCCAACCTCAGAGAGTCCCGGATCATATCTAGCAAGTATGTTGAAACCTTGACTGACCGTTCCAAGGCCTTCAGCATGTCGTCCAATCTTGCCGAGTTGAAGGCGTGCTTCGCAGTGCTAACTTCAGCTCGTCTGTCGAAAACAGTGGTGCCTCGGCTTACTCCTCGACGAACACCGTATCTGCTCTTAGGGGCTGTGTGGGAAATAATGCATCCACTATATACTTAACTCGGACCTCATCCATCGCTTGCGATGATGTATGGAACTTTTTCATCATTATTTTTTCCCTGGCCCCAGGGATCACGATCCACTTCGTCACATAGCGCTTTCCAGCAGTTCTGTTTACTCTTCGGTAACTCGGCCCAAGTGCTTTCTTAGCACTTTTATAGGGTCAGCGCTTCAGGTCTGCCACGGGTGCGCGTTACGAGTCTCCGCATTCTATGGCAGACCCTTCGCAGCTCTGCAATTCGGTCATTCCACCAGTATACCTGCTTTTTACCTGACCATGCTCTCCTCTGCGGCATTGCGGCTTTGCATGCCCGGTGGATGCAGCGCATGGTTTCTTCGACCAGACTAGCACAAGATTCCCTGTTGTGGATCTTTCCCGTTGTGGGTGAAATACCTTCGGAAGCTGCTATGATTGCAGTGTCTAACTTGCGAACATCGACTCCAGATGGGTTCCATCCTGGTTTCCTGCGAGGGATACTACGTGTTTGCCCTCGCGTTGTGTCAGTGACTTGGAAAGCGATGTAGTTATGGTCGCTGCCACTCAAGGCCTTCGAGATTTTCCCTAAACACAAGAATTGTGTCGTTTGGAGACAGGTAGCAGCTCACCACTCTTCACTCACACTTCTTAGGCAGTCCATCCCCAGAACTTCTAGACATAAACGTCTAGTGAGAATACGGGCGTCTACAAGCTGGCCAATGGCAGTGCACACATTTTCCTTAAATTCTGAGTAGTCGCCACAGCGCTCCATTTCGATAAGCACGCCGCTTTCGCGGGTTTTCCGAACAGATCGAATTAAGGTCTCCGTCTTCTTAGGTTGGCGCTTACCATGTATCGTTCCTAGCACCCCTGTATAGGTTTTGCCTTCAGCTGGCTTAATGAATAGTTTGGCGAGACTCTTCTTTTTTCTCACCCTCTTCTTTTTTTCGGCTAGTCGCCTCGCCCTTATTAACCAAGGGCTTACCTGGCACTGGCCCTGGCTTGGACTTTCTACGTTTTCCAACCGTTTTTCATTGGTTATCTGGTACAGTTTTCTGCGCATTATTGCTATTATTATTATTAGAATTATTATTACTACCATTATTAATAATAATATTATTACTACTATTATTATTAAAATTAGTATTCTTTTTATTTTCCGGCTCGCCTGTAGGGGAGTCGTATCGACTTCATATATTCTATGGCCTATTATAAACAAAAAAAACGTTTGTGTCCTGAAACAATCGGTTGAATTTTTAGTTAGAACTTTCAAATGCGTTTAACAGCGTTATTCTGTATCACGAACGATAGGCAACACGAACGATTCGTCTGCAGACGACAACATCTCTGATTGCGATTTTATTACCCTATCGGTCGTATTCGTCTTGCTTTTTATATATTACGTCTCGGCTAGAATGATTGCGCCGGACCAATTTTTGAAGCGTTCCGCTGTAGACGAATCGTTCGTGTTGCCTATAGTTCGTGATACAGAATAAGGCTGTAAATATAAGCAGAACCATGAATACTTCAGCGAACACATTTTAATCATATATTTTTGAAAAAGAAATAAACTTTAATTATGCAATGAACATCTTAGTTTGAGCCTTTGCTTTAACCAGGATAAAATTTTGAATGTACATAAATACAAATGCCGTTATATAAGGACTTTTGCTGTCGACACATTTCATCTGGCTTACTTTTTATTCTATTTGTGAGGCAGGAGAGCTTTAGTAATATCTAAATTTGAGTGCCAAGTAATAATTCTTTTCCGCTCGGATTAAATGAGCAGCACCACAATTGAACGCCATTTGCTATCCTTACCGTCGTTGCTTCACTTGCATTTAAGTCCGTCGTATGCTACCTCAACGCAAATATTTTTATTAGATTTTTGTTTATACGAGTATAATACATTTATATGTACATATGTATGATTGCCACTACTACTGCCACTGCAAACACCGACAGCGACAACCTCCCACACTATTTATGTAATCTCATATCCGGTAATATTTTTACTCATTTGCCGGGGTACATAAATATTTACATGTACGTGCAGTAAGTATACATACATATGTATATGAAAGTGCTGTTTGGATTCTTTGCGGGAGTTCGAACGGTAGGATGGCCAAAAAATATCCAACTCGTTATACATACCATTAACGAGAGTACAACATTGTAATATGTTTCCATGCGAATAAACAGACTGGCTATTATCATATTTTCTTTTAAGTTTCGCAGTCCTGTCCTCTTGCACATTTGTTTAAATAACGTACTCTTGTTATACATACATATATCTCTACACAATTGGAACTTAATGAAAAAAAAAGCAAAACAATTTGAACAGAAAATGTTCTTTCCTCTTTAAAAACATTCCAGCGGATAATGGAGGGGGCGAACAAAAGGGCACGTGTCCCACCTAAGCAATTCTGCAGAAGAAGCTCTAGCTTTAATGCAAGGTATGAAGCTATCTAAATTTCAATATGATGTTCTGCATGTTGAGGCAAAAAAGAGAAATACGGATATTTTTGCTATATATCCGAAATTTTTAGAAACGAAAAAAAAGAATGTTACCCGGAACAGGTACATATTATAGAAACAGAAGCTCGCGCCAATCTCCATCACTTGGTTGAACGCCTTTTAAAATCTCCACACAATGTTCACCCAACTGTAGACTCATGAAAGAAACCAGTTAGTTTAGAGTTAGAATTTAAATACGGTTGTGATGGAGCTTCTGCATTGGTACGGAGCAATCGTGCATATTATATTTAAAATGGTTTTAAAGTAACTCTATTATTCCTGGCGCTGAAAACATTAGCGGACAATACTGAGGATAAAGGAGACTAGCTCTCTTATTGAAGAAAATAAACAAAGAGGAAAAAGAGTAGGATGCAAATAGTTATTACGAAATCAACGCGTGCAGGAAATAGCACTTAGTAGTAGACCTCCACAGCAAGCTTTTCCGGCATTATAGATTTCGGAGCTCAAGCCGCAATATAAAACTTATAACTGAATAGAGCGCTGAAATCCTGAAGATCTTGTTGTGGAGTTGTACTCGGAAGCTATACAACGAGTTTTTACATCGTACTTGCGGAGATGGGACAGAAAGCACGAAAAGGGCATGTAGTTTCATCTTCTTCCAGACAGGAAGGACAAATAACGTTGCCAAGTATTCCAACCGTATCCAACGGTTTGCGCCTCGGGAAATGACGGCTTAGGTATTTCAAAAGTTGTCTGCTATCCTACTTGCTTAATGAAGCAACCCCTAGAAGCCTCCCTATCGTTACTGAGTGCTACAACTAACAACTAACAAATACGTGACCTGGGTCCTTTGTAAAAAAAAGATTTTTAAAACATTTGGGATCTACTCCCCAAAATGTCAAAACACTCTCCAAAGATAACGTTTTTTAGTGCTCTAAAAAAATGGAAGACGACAGCACTGCTTAGGTGGTTACAGCACCTAATAAAAAATAAAAAAAAAAATGAATTTTCTAATGCCACTCAAGCATTTCATAGATCAGTACAACAATCACAAGAGACACTTACAACTTGTGTACTCGCACTAAGGATCTGCTATGAATTAATTTGATATGTATGTAAGTATGTACTTATATAATTTTAGGCAAAAATTCCACGCCCTTGTTATTTCCACAAAATGTTTAGTATCTACGATTTAATCCCCAGTCAGTTCTAATGATTTGTTTTCAGCAGCAAATTGGTTCTTAATAGTGGGAGTGTACTCGGTGCGCACTCAAATGGCACTTATTACAAACCTTGGTTAAGGCCATGTGGCAATGACAACCGCTACGACGACAGCGACAATTTCATATTCGCATCCAAGAATAAATACTTAACTCCCACTCCAGCGCCTTGGCAAATATCTACAAGATACAAGTATGTAATTTTTACGAGTACAATAGTTACGCGTATCTCCCGCGGTGCAATCGTCAAATACTAAATGTGTACTTACTAATGTACATTGTTCCGGTGATGGCAATGACAATTGTTCCGTGTCTTAAACAGCGAACCCACACTGGACACAACGACTGCTGCTGATGATGGGGCCACCGCTGTGCAGCTCAAATTCAAACAATTGCGTATTTACCAATGGACAAAATATTATAATCGCGAAATTTTTAAAAGTTCTGACAATTTTTCTTCTGTTTGTTTACTATTTATTAATTGTTTATAAAAGTATAGCTCATTATCTAACAAAACACATATAAATCTATAAAAATTCAACAAAGTCTCATCAAAATTGAAAAATTTTTAATTAGAATTTCTTTAAAAGAAATTTTGCTTAAATAAATAAAATAAATTCCAAAAATTCGTTGCATGGAAGAGAATGTGTGATACCGTCACCAAAAAAAAAAATTATTAAAAGTCAACGGGATTTATTAGAAACTGCAAACTTGCACTTATACTAAAATCTAAAAGACTACAAATCGGCATACGAGCTATACATTTGTAAAAAATATATTGTCAAAACTTTTCAAAGTTTCGCGTTTCTATTATTTTTGCCTTAGGTGTATGTATATATGTCAGAAGGTAAATTCATGTACATAAAACACAAAATTAACGCTTTGCAAAGCGATGGCAACCAGCATGACCGTCTTGATACAATTGTATAACTTTTGATACCTTTCTTTTTAAATTTTCTAATTTAATACTTTGACAATTTTTATTCCCAAATGCCAAATATACTAATAAAAATATTTTTAAATTTGCTTCAAAAATATTGAGTTTACTTCACAACCAGTCTTGCCGTACGAAAAAATGTATCGTAAAGGAAACAAAAAATGGATCAAATGTATCACACTTTGTTTATTTAAGTATCAAAGTATCAAGTTAGAAAAACGTAAAAAAATGCTATTTCGTTTCATGCATTTGCTTTTTATTATTGTCAATATCCGAAACATCATGTAATTCCACCCTGTGCGACACGCCTTAACCGTCTCCAATGTGGATCAAAATTTATATGTGATATTTATGACAGTGGTGTTGGTAACAGTGTGAGACTGAAAAAAATCGGCCATTTCAATTTAAGGATCGCCCTAATGTACATACTCAAAACTATTTGGGTAGATCGATTGATCATTTACGTTAATTATCAAATTATGTGATACATTCCACGTTGAACTCGTTGGAAATTATGTCAAAAAGCTGTCACTACCTTCAGTGTCGCCTTTATTTTTACTATGAATACGCCCCTCAACAGTTTGTAATAAAATTCTGTTTCTGTTTTCATATTGGGTCAATTTTAAATCTGAAAATATGCGCTGTGCAGAGCTATTTATGGGGCAAGTAAAGTAAATTAAAAATAAATGAAGTCAACTCTTTGTACATAGTTCGTTTAAAGCATTTTTATTTAAGCTTATTTGAACCCAATATTTTCGACCAAATTTTAAAACCTGCTATTTTCTCTTTAAAAATGCATTAGTACTTTTCCCACTGTGACTGTTCACAACTTTACTGCGGCTGAATGTTTATTCATAACTTCATAATAGGGCTTTAAAGAAACTTGTTAATTTTTTTGTTTTTAATGGTATAATTAATTAATTTAATTTAATTTTTAATTTTTGAAATAAAAATTGTAAAACTGTTGTTGTATTTACTTTTGATACGTTTATTCGCTTGGCAATTGAAACATTTGTTTGCAAGCTCGGGGCAACACTGTTGGCAACAGTGTCAGCAGGCAGCAAGGAACTACGAGTACATACAACAAGTGCATCAACAATGGGGGCGCGCACAAAAGCAATACGCCAGCAACGGACCACTAGCCCCCCTTACAACAAACAAAACACGTAAAAATGGGAACTTAAAACATTTGAAAACATTTTTATGAAACACTAAAAATAACAAAGACCTGTTTACCTAGCAGAACTGTCAGACCTGTTATTATGCAGCACCACCATGGCAGACAACGCCAGCTCAGCTCAACTCATCCTCAGTTACTATTCATGATGTAAGCGGTACATACATACATACATATCGTCGCTTAAAGTACAAAACCGCGTATCAACAAAATGCAAAACCGTATAAATTATTTTCTAGAGAGTAAAAAAGCTCATGTTTCAAAATGGTTATCTTTTTTATAAAGCAATCGCATTTCTGCTTAGTATATTTGAGGACGAATGGATAAGGATTGAGCCAAGAGCTTGTGTGAGCAAATCCAATTTTGGGTAGCAAATGTCAGTTACGCGGTTTTGCAGAAAGATGATACGCATTTTGTACTTTAAACGACGATATCTATATACATATATAAATACTACATACGTACATATGTATGTATATAAAGACATAGGTTCATAGGTATGGCGAATAGCAACTGCAGCTACTGTGTTCTTGTTAAGTAAATAAAGTAATTACGATGGGGCGTGAATTTGTTTTGTTAAAAAATATTGAATCAGTTTACACTTGTTTCTTTTCTCTGTGTTATTCTTATCTCAGAATGGCAATTAAATGCAATAAATAAACATGCTCAAATGGATGTTGGTTACAGGTACGTATACAAACACGTACATACTTAGGCAGAAGAAGCCCAAGCATCTTGGGGAAATGTGGTTGCAAGTAATATGAAAACCTAGGGCGCAAAAGAAAAACTAAATTCAATAGTACGAATCTGGAGTTAAGAATAGTTTTGCAAAATAATTTTTTCCATTTAATAAGTATCTAAAATGTAAAACGTTTTGACGAAAAAGTCTGAAGCAAAATAGCGACATTGTGTCAATCAAGCATAGTGCAAATGGATGTGTATAAAGTTAGCGAAATAACATGAAAAATGTCGCACATACCCATGAATTTGCCGTTTTTAGTTGTGGAAAAAATAATTTTGTCGCTCTTGTGTTTTGCTAACTTTATATAAAGTTAGCGAAGCAACCCTCCAAACTCAAAGGCAAAAGACTAGGCTTTATGTCCAAATTCTTCTTCTTTGCTGTTCCAAGATGAGCTAGTTTATTTTTGAAACAAATAATTTTTTTTTTATAAAAAAAAAATTGCAATTTTTTTTCAATTTTCAATAATTTTTAAAAGAGGAGAAATGTAATAAAAGTGAAAAGCAAAACCGGTTGCTTTATGTACTACTTTGAAGTTTAACAAACAATAATCACCATGGGTAACATTCAAAAAATTCAGAAGCTTCCTTATCACAATTAAACGACAAAATCAAAAACAGTTTTAATGCACAAAACAAGCCAAACGGCAAATAATGTCACAAAAAAATTAATTGTTTTTTATTATTTTTAACCAGTTTTTAAAACGCTTTCGAAGTCCGTAATTTTTCTATTTAATAAGGCTATTTAAACCAAAAAAATTAAACCACAAAACCAGAAACAGTTTCAAAGCATAAAACAAGCTAAACGGTTAATTATGCAAAAAAATATTTTGTTTTTATTATTTTTGACCAATTTTAAAACCGCTTTCCAAGTCCCTGTTTTTTTTTTTAAATAAGGCTTTTCAAACAAACAAAATTAAACGAAAAAATCAAAAACAGTTTAAATGCACAAAACAAGCCAAACGGCAAATTAATATTATCGATGTTTCAAAAACATCGATGCATCGTTTGCATCCCTAATGCTATTTAGAGCTTGGTTTCAAGAAGTAAGAGGGGAAAATCTGATTTCTCAATTAAATGTGAAAAGAAATCTGAAATAAGAGTATTTTGTATTATGCCTCTTTGGTACAAAAATGAGAGAATCCGAATTGCATGAATTTTTAGCGGTTTTGGTCGACTATTTCTCGGATTCGCCCATATCCGAAAATTACTGTTATACGGGAAGGCGTGCAATTTTTAGACCGATTTATGGAATTTTCAACTCGCTCGCGTCAAGGTTATTAAATGCACCGAGTTTGGTAGAAATTGATAAATCGGTTACCGAGATACATATTTTTAGTTATAAGTGGGCGGAGCCACACCCAAAATCCAAAAATTTATAATAGTCTAAATAATATTCTGCTCAGTGGTCATTGCAATAATCGGTTTTGAGTCAATTAGCTTTAGCAGTTACTGATTTATTGCGATTTTCGTGTTTATGTAAATTACCGTTATATGGGAGGTGGGCGTGGGTATTGCTCGATTTCAAAGATTTTCAACATGCAGCGAAATTTCAGCGCAGCGAATTAAAATTCAGTGGCTCCACTGGCTAGGTGAAGTCGTTCGAAGGGACAGAAACGCTCCAGCGATGGTGGTAACATAGGAAGAGCAAGGCCTCCTCTGTGTTGGAAAGACCAGGTGTAGAAAGACTTGGCTTCACTTGGCATTTCCAATTGGCGTCAGTTGGCACAGAAGAGAAACGACTGTCGTGCTGTTTTGGCCTCGGCCACAATCGCTTAGGCGGTTACAGAGCCAATTAAGAATAACAAGAAGTTCTTAAATGCCTTTCTCAAATACCTTCAGTTTTATACATATCTATACTATAATATTTTACTCACTTTACATATTAATTCAATTTTTCAGACAGGTGGCAACTCTTTTAAAAATAGACAAAGTTCACAGGAACGCTCTCTGGGTTTCGATAAAGCTATCTTGAAAATTTTAACTAAAACCTACTAGAATTCAACAAGGTCGCTCTCGCAAGTAATTTGACCTATGTATATAATTTTAAAGTATCAAAACCCGGACTCCGTACAGAAAAATCCCAAATTTACCCTTTCTGTGAAAAAATGGTGGTGCTATTGGGGGTCCAGGTGCTAATAATTTAATGTATATACATAGGTCGAATTGCTTTGTTAACACCCTACAGCATTGCTATAACTTTTCTCTTTTTAACCCGATTTGTAAAAGATTTGGGTCTATATTCTATGAATTTTTTTAAGCTTTAATGTCACATGAAAATGAAAACTAAAAGTTTGTTCCTTTTAGTGCAATTTACAGTAGAATAACGATAACTTAAAATTGTGCCCGGTTTCTCCCATAAATTTACAGATAATTCTTAAACTGATAATGTGATTAGAAAACATTGTATAGTAGGGGCATACGAAATTTGATGACCTTTTTGCGATCGGATAGGTAGAAATGGAGACTTTCGGGAACACCTGAAATCTCAAAAACCAGTATACTTCTTTATACCTTTTATTTAATATTCCGATTCTTTGAGTTATTTTACATAATATGAGTATAAAGTTCACAATTTTTATTTGTTCTGTATACAGCGCACAGTGGTTCGGATCGCAAATCTAGCTGGACGAAACTATTTAAACAAATACTCGTTGATGGATCTTTACACCACTTCTTACCTAGGAGATTTTTGAGACGCTGATTACGAATCTGAAGTCACTTATCAAAAATTCAAAATGGCGGATCCAATATGGCGGACGAAAATTTAAAAAAATCGGTAGATTTCTATGAAACTGGGTAGCTGGGGGTTTTCTGGGTCGCTGATTACATATCTAAAGTCGTTTACCAAAAATTTAAAATGGCGGATCCAATATGGCGAACGAAAATTTAAAAAAATCGGTAGATTTCTATGTAACTGGGTACTATTTTTTTAACTCTTTCATAACCAAAGGTTTTATAACTCCAAGTATGTTTCTGTTTTAACACACAACCCCTCCGCCCCTCTTCCCCGTGGATCCGCCACTGATCTTATATTTATATTCAGATACATTCCTGTTAATAATTACTTTTGAATTTTGAGATTTGACATAGCGTCACTAAAATGTAAATATCTAAGCCAATTGGTTAGACTTGGTTATCGAACTTACCCTCTGCATTTGTGAAGGTGTAAAGAATAATATGCAAGTGGTTTTATAACGGCCTTCGGCGACCTTTACTTTTCCTACTCTTTAATTTATTTTTTTAAATAATAAAAACGATGCTTTTCCAGAATAAATTTGCTTATACCAATGTGGACATAAATTGCGATATGACCTCTGAATCTATAGCGGAATAAGTGTAATTTTTTGTTTTTAAAGTCAATTTGCAATTATGCAAATATTTGTGAGTGCAATTAGCAATCTTTTAAGTTAAATTTCAGCTTCTAAAATAGAGTTCTCAAATAGGCGGCGTTGACTTACCTTTTTTTGTTTGTTTTCATATGTTAATGCTTTAATAAATGCAATTTCTATTTGAATGTATTGTCAGGAATGTATTCCAAGTACCATTAAGTATTTTAAAAACAAAAAAAATGTTGACTTTCGTCCAGCTAGATCTGCTATCCGAACCACTGTGCAGCGTTTTCTCTGAATGCATAATATGAAAATTGTGACAATATATCAAAATTGTAGATCATAAAAACTGTTGTTACAATTTTGTTCTTAAGTATAACGATTCGCTTAGAACATAACTCTTAATTCGATATGTATGTTAAACGTAAGCAAGTTTTGTTTCAGAATTTTCTTTTTGATGTAGAAATGCATGCACATATCGCACACCGTCTTCAAAAGAGGCACGACTCAAAAAAAATTTTGAGCGCTTTTTCATAAATCAATTCGCAGGATTTTTCTCAAATTAATGAGAATATTTTTTTCTTTATGATTATATTTTCTAACTAGAAAACAACTGTTGTACTTGACTTTGTATCAATTGTTTCAATCTGTACGGTCCAGAAGCAGTTATATTTCTAGATCTGATATTTGAGTTGTCTTTTGAAGACGTTGTGCGATATATACATAGATGTTCAAGGAGCATTTCTGAATCAGAAAGAAAATAAAAATAAAAATTCGCTTATATTTTTAGCGGTTGGGGCTCGATATGTACATATGTATGTACAGTATTTTTGCAATCAAATATTAATTGATATTGTGGCGAATACAGCGGCAACGCGAATCGAACAACAAGAGAATGGCAGAATGTTCGAGGAATGACGTAGAATGTTCGACAGTGAGAAACGTCAAGTGAATGAATACTGCGAACAGCGAGAGAATGAGAGAATGAGCAATAAACTTCAGAATGTTCTAGAGTTGCCATGAGTGCGGAGCAGCGGATGCAACAGCGAGTTGAAGTCGGTCGCGAATCGGCAAGCTACAAGTTAAGTTGTAAAAAAGAAATAAATTGTGTTAACAAGTTTTGTAAAGCATTGTAATTGCTCTAAGTTAAAGTGTTGTAATTGCGTTAGCGATCGCCCATCGTGAGCGTTTATTTAAGAATCCAGCGATACGAACCTAAAGATTTATGGTAAATCGTTCAAGTATTCAAGGATAACCGTAACAATAAGAACTGCCACAAACAGAAGCCGCAAGGTCCGCATGAGTCAGTCACACTCCGTTTACATTTGCATGCCTGTTCATGTGCTCAGCCCACTCATACTCATGACTAACTGACATTTTATAGCCGTTGTAGGTGCAACACATTCTCTGCGCCAGCCATTGACCAGCACAGACATGTCGACGTCCATCGGTGTGTTCATCAACAGTGGCTACATCCACGTCCAGTAGGTCGCTCAGCCGATTAGCGATGGACAGCGCGACGTTAACTCTCGGCCGCTGATATTAATTGGACGACATAATTGCAGACTGTTGTTGGTCATAATTGCGGGTTTCGAGTAATTGGCCTGGAAACACGTTTTTCTTTCATTCGCTCAACTTAACTTTGGCCACATTCCGGTGGCTGCCGTCATAAACCATGGAGGCTATGCATTTTTTGCTGTTTCGTTTGCTTTACAACCTTCACATTTACACTTGAACTTCTCCAAAGGAGGTGAAGATCCAACGGAAGTGCATTTTGCACATACATACATACATACGAATGGGCATATATGTACACACATAAGCACCCAGCAAAGAACACGATTACCACGGAAATGATTGCAGAATCTAAAGAAATATGAGGAGTGGCTTACCTTTTCCCTTCTGGAGGGAATTACTTTCACTTTGGCATGGCCATAAGCCCTTGCTAA
Source organism: Rhagoletis pomonella (assembly GCF_013731165.1). NCBI lineage: Eukaryota > Metazoa > Arthropoda > Insecta > Diptera > Tephritidae > Rhagoletis > Rhagoletis pomonella. The sequence goes on along the minus strand of NW_023458564.1, from coordinate 15,813,032 downwards.
CTACTTTACCGATATCGAGCAACGAATATGAAGTTTGAACAGATTCCAGATTCTTTTTGCATTCCCTGTAATGAGTAAAATAATCAAAATGCATTGTAAGCCCTGAAGGTCAATGTATTATAAGAATTCGCGTACTACTAGGCATTACCAAGAATTCCTAAAGGAAGTGGGGAATTGTTATAAGGCATGCCAAAGCAATGTTTTCCGAATACATACATTACTACTAAGTAGGACCGATTCCAGATTTTTTGCTGGGCATATTGATATACGTACGTATGTGTGTGTGTATGTATGAATGTCGGGAAGCATGTGTGCAAATCGATAGCAACAATAAATTAAGCCAAACGACATTTTGCCAATTCACAATTATGGACTTAATAGTGTAGCTGCCACCGTGGCAGGGTCAATTTCTGGGTAAGAAAACATATTTGTTGTAAACTGAGGCTGAAATATTTTCCTGGAAGTATTAAGCAAAACTTATTGCTTTTAAATGATGTCCAAACAGCGACGGGCGACTATGTGGCCACAACAACATCCGTAGGGTTTCGAAATGTACAACGCTACGACAAAATTTATATCAACGAAATTTACACATATGCCTAAGGCAATACGGCTTCCGCCAGTACCCTTAAAAGGCATGTCAAACATTTTGCCAAGAAACTCACTCTTTTTTGAAAGAATGCACATGCATAACCCCCAAACATATGTATGTATGTTAACTTTACTTCTTAACAATTTATTGGTTTTCATTTATTAAAAACGATTAAAACATTAAATAAGACAAACTCGAAGGGTGAATTTTTAATTAATTTATTTTTTTGCCGGAATAGACACAAAACAACGCGTGCAGAAAACAGCACTCAGACGGCCATCGTACTGTTTTTGTATTCCTTTTAAATTGTTTTCAACCCACCCGATTTACGAATAAATCAGAGTAGATTGTTAAATAGGTGCCAATAGGCTTTTACCTATGAGAAGGGACCAGACAATAGTCCCACAAGTTGCATGGAGTTTCATCTGCTCAATGAAAGCAAATACATACCTATTAATACACTCTGAGATTGTGGGCAACAGTTATTTGGCCACCTGCAGCCCCTCAATGACTCCCAGTCATTGCTGAACGAATCATCCATCCTTTTCACGGTGGTTTCGACCAAGGAATGCGGACGAAGGAATGCCTGGTGTAAGCCTTATCTAGCTAATAGTCAGATGCCTCATTACCAGATACTCCTGAGTGAACTGGCAATCAGGGAACAGTTACATAACAAAAGAGAAATTTTCAAAAATCGATAAATAAAAAATACAAAATTGTATGTGTAATAGAACTCGTAACTATGCTCTCAATTTCCACCTAAGGCCTGCGTTTTTCGTCGTTGATACAATGAAGTAAGAACAGCGTTAAGCATTGAATTGAAAAAAAAAATTCTTGGAGGTCGCGCTGGTCGTTTTTTTATAAAAACGCTGATATTCTCAATTTTTTTATTTTCTTGACATGTTGAAATGCAGCTAAAGAGGTGGTTTTTAAATATAAATACTCTGATATTATTTTGGAACATTCCCTTAATTACATACCTGTGTCGGGCAAAATGGCGATCTATTTTTTTTTTGTAACCTGTAACTGTAACCACACCCACTTCCCATATAACGGTAATTTTCCGAAATACGAAAACTGCGATATTTTCTGAAGATTATTCACTCAAAATTGATATTTAAAATAAATTTTAAACGAAAAATAAGAATATTATAAATTTTTGGAAAATGGGCGTAGCCACGCCCACTTATAGTTACATGTGTATATCTTGGTAACCGCTGCACCAATTTCTTCCAAACTTGGCACAGTTGTTGGCTTTGTTACAGCAACCATTTGGTACATTAACCACGCCCACATCCCATATAACGGTAATTTAGAGAAATACAAAATCCTCGATAAATTAGTAAGTATCAAAGCTAATTTATTTAAAATTGATGCTTGCAACAATTCTTTACCAAGAAATACGTTTCTGATAAAATTTTGGAAAATGGGCGTAGCACCGCCCGCTCATGATCACATATATGTATCTCGGTAACCGTTCAACCAATTTTTACCAAACTTAGTATGGTTATTGTGCTTGCCACATAAAAGCAAATCGTTAAAAATTATTGAAATCGGACTAAAATAACTGTAAATTTGAGAAATGCTTCAATATTTCGAAATCTAATGACGCTAATTTACTCAAAATTGATACACTTCGGCTTACCATGTAGCGGTAGCTTTCGGAATCGTGAAAAACATATCGTCGTGTTCATTGCAAAATTTAATATGTGCGTTTGAGCAACTTTTCAGGAGAGCATTAAATCTGTTTTTTTCGAAGGATGTATCTTTCTGAAACAGTAAAATAA
>NW_023458564.1:15808447-15810553 GCF_013731165.1 Rhagoletis pomonella | reverse complement strand
ACTTTTACCGTTATCGTGCTTTAACTAATATATATTGATCATCACTTGTACTACAAATCTGTTCCATTATTAATATTAGGTGGATTAAAGTAACGATCAAATTTCTAAATTAAAATTATTCAACTACGGTACATTCCGTTTAGCTGCCTATTCGATTAGCTGTTTTAGTATAGCTGCACTTTTCTGGTAGAATGCTTAATTCGGAAGGAGTTTTATTCATTATGAATGAAACTTTTTCGTTTAACAGCATCGCGGAATTAAAAAACGATTTAATCTTTCCATTGTCATTGTTCCATTTCAAGTTCGTGCGACTTATGGTTCCGAGGTTATACCTGATAAAAAATTCCACGCCTATGGGATTTGCCACGCCTCCTTTTACAAACTCGTTTATATATACCCTACTATAAGCACCTACCATTGATATGGCTGCATATTAAATTTCAAGTTCGTGGTACTTATGGTTCCGAAGTTATGGCTGATAAAATATTCCACGCCTATGGGATGTGCCACGCCCCCTTTTACAAACTCGTTTATATATACCCTCGTATAAGCACCAACCATTGATATGTCTGCATACCAAATTTCAGGTTCGTGGGACTTATGTGCGAAGTTATGGCTGATAAAAAATTCCACGCCTATAGGATGTGCCACGCCCCCTTTTACAAACTCGTTTATATATACCCTCGTATAAGCACCAACCATTGATATGTCTGCATACGAAATTTCTAGTTAGGTGGGCTTATGGTTCCGAAGTTATAGCTGATAAAATATTCCACGCCTCTGGGATGTGTCACGCCCCCTTTAACAAACATGTTTAAGTCACACGACCTTGAAATTTAGTACCCAGACATATCAATGGTAGGTGCTCATAGTAGGGTATATATAAACGAGTTTGCAAAAGGGGGCGTGGCACATCCCATAGGCGTAGAATTTTGTATCAGCCATATCTTCGGAACCATAAGTCCCACGAACTTGAAATTTGGTATGCGGACATTCAATGGTAGGTGCATATAGGAGGGTATATATAAACGAATTTGCAAAAGGGGGCGTGGCACATCCCATAAGCGTGGAATTTTTTATCAGCCATAACTTCGGAACCATAAGTCCCACGAACTTGAAATTTGGTTTGCAGACATATCAGTGGTAGGTTCTTATAGGAGGGTATATATAAACGAGTTTGTAAAAAGGGGCATGGCACATTCCATAGGCGTGGAATATTTTATCAGCCATATCTTCGGAACCATAAGTCCCACGAACTTGAAATTTGGTATGCGGGCATATCAATGGTAGGTGCTTATACGAGGGTTTACATCAACGAGTTTGTAAAAAGGGGCGTGGCACATTCCGTAGGCGTGAAATTTTTTATCAGCTATAACTTCGGAACCATAAGTCACATAAACTTGAAATTTGGTATGCAGACATGTCTATGAAATTGAAATTTGGTACGCAGACGTATCTATGGCAGGTGCCTATGTTAAGGTATATATAAATGAGTTTGCAAAAGGGGCGAGGCTCATCCCATAGGCGTGGAAATTTTTATCAGCTATAACTCCAAACCCATAAGGCAAATGAAATTGAAATTTTGTATGCAGACATATATACGATAGGTGCTTATATACATATATACATGAGTTTGTAAAAAGGGGCGTGGTATACCCCACAGGCGTGGACCTTTTTATCAGCTATAACTTCGGAAATATAAGTCCCAAGAACTTGAAATTTGGTATGCGGGCATATCTATGGTAGGCGCTTATAGGAAGGTATATATAAATGAGTTTATAAAAAGGGGCGCGGCACATCCCATAGCGGTGGAAAATTTTACCAACTATAACTTCGGAGCCATAAGTCACATCAACTTAAAATTTGGAGTGCAGACATATCTACAGCAGGGGCCTATAGTAAGGTATATATAAATTATTTTATAAAAGGGGGCGTGGCACATCCCATAGTCATGGAAATTTTTATCAGCTATAACTTCGGAACCATATGTCACATGAAATTGAAATTTAGTATGCAGACGTATCTACGGTAGGTGCTTATAGTAAGGTATATATAGATGAGTTTTTGAAAGGGGCGTGGCACAGGCGTGAAATAAGATGAACATTG
>NW_023458564.1:15757985-15788447 GCF_013731165.1 Rhagoletis pomonella | reverse complement strand
GAAGCAAGTATGTATATAATTAATTAAACTTTTTTAACGGGTGGAAACTCTTAAAAAAAAGTAGCCTATTGTCCAATCTGGGCTATAGGCTATCTGTGTACAAAATTCCATACAAATCCGTTCAGTAGTTCCCGCGTGATGGTTTCCCAAACATCCAAACATTCACATTTATAATATTAGTAAGATAAACTTTTTTAACGGGTGGAAACTCTTAAAAAAAAGTAGCCTATTGTCCAATCTGGGCTATAGGCTATCTGTGTACAAAATTCCATATAAATCCGTTCAGTAGTTCCCGCGTGATGGTTTCCCAAACATCCAAACATACAAACATTCACATTTATAATATTGGTAAGATTTGATGCAAAAACCTTCCGACTAATTATTATTATTTATTTGATTTTTATTATTATTTATTTGATGCAAAAACATTATTTGATGCAAAAACCTTCCGACTAATTGATGCCCAATACCATTTGCTTATTTTACATATTACATAGATTGTTAATTTTTTAGGTACATGTATTAAAAATATTTTTTGACAAATTTTAGTACTTTTTGGAATATTTATCCTAATAAAAAAAGATATTTAGTAAAAAAAGATTCGAAAGCATTAAAAAAATGATATATGTACATGCAACTGCATAAATGAATTGAAACTGAAAGTATTTACAAACAAGTTTTTCGCAAATATATGTGGCTATGAAATATTTTTCCATAACTACAATTTCATAGAATCATAGAATATGCTGCCCGACCTCTTATGGGAATTTTTATGCATACATTTTATAAATAAAAATCAATTTATAAAATAAACCCCAAAGGTCAACATAAAATCAAAAAAGGAAAATTTAATTACATTAAAAAAATAAAAACAAAAAAATAATTCTCCAACTGGGATTTGATCCCCAGCAAAAATGCAACACGCGAAAATAATCTCGCGCCTCTAGCGAATCCGCCACACAACACATTGAAATCGCAGCGCTTAAGCAGTGTTTTACGATGTCGTTCAATTTCAAGCGCAAGCTTGCGACGCTCAAATTTCGTGTAATTGTGTGTGCTGAAAACCACCATCGTTTTGCCAAATTTTATTAATTGATGAATATGTACATATTTTGATGTTTAATCAAGAAATTGAATATTATCTATCAACATTGAAGAAATATTAAATTAAATGGTTATGATCATATGCTTAAATTAATATTTACTTGTGAATATTACATAGATATAGATGTGCATATGTACAGGTAAACAAACTATGTACATACATTAATACATATATGTTTGAACTATAGTAAATTTGCTCGAAGTGTGGTGGCACGGAAAAATTTTTGGTATGGTGGCAGCCGACACTTCTCTACCGACACCGTCGGTCGAGCGGTGCACTTAGTCGACGAGTGGTATATTTGGCCGACTGCACCCCAAAATTTTTGCGCAACAAAAACGGTCCACTGGAAAAGCGCCTTCTCATTTATAAACGTTCTCTGTATAAACGTTCTCTGCCAAAATTTTTGCGCAACAAAAACGGTCCACTGGAAATGCGCCTTCTCATTTATAAACGTTCTCTGTATAAACGTTCTCTGGTAGTGCGACATCTCTTGAGAAAAAATTAGGTAATTTTACGAAACATAAATCTGGTATAATTGTAGCTCGTACAACAACCATCAGTGGTGAAAAACTTAGTATTAATGGTATGGGGACAAAACGTATATTTGATAGGAGAGTGGCAAGTGCCCGGGTAGCTCAGTCGGTAGAGCATTGGACTTTTAATCCAAGGGTCCAGGGTTCAAGTCCCTGCTCGGGCGATTCTAGTTTTTTTAATTTTATTTTTTTTTATTTGCTTAGGGCCGTTTTCTAATGTAAGCAGTAAAGTTGCCTTTACTAACAGGGCAGATAAATTGTTCCTCACTTTAATACCATGTCCCCACCGAAGCTAACCACGTAGTTATGGCTACTGAGTTGGTTATCCCGATAACCCACTTGATTTAGCGTAGTTTCGCCATATAAAAATGACAGCACTTAACCATTTCACTGAGATGGTTAAAAGCTAACCAACTCGAAACCACGTCGAAAGTCTGATACAACCCTGTGTTTGCCCGCCATCTGTGGGTCATTAGCGTTAAAATGTGAAGAATTCGTTCCCTACTAGTGTTTGGATTCAACTAAAATCAATTAGATTTACTCCGATTTTTGAAAAAATTTGAAATCTACTCCCCTACTCCGCTTGACTTCAAATCTATTCCGTTTTTTTCATTCATGCTATGCCCCTCTTGGTGCCGTTTTTTGAGTGTTCACCACCGGTTTCAGTTAAAAAATTGAAAGTTAGCCAAATCTCACTGTTAAAAAGTAACTCTTTCATAGTAATGCGTCAATAAAGTAACATCGTTATTCTTTGATGTATGGCTGCACAAATTGGCGGATGCAGAACTTTACTTAAGTTGTTAAAAAATATATGAGGAATGAAATTTATTTAAAGTAGAAAAGGTTTGCTTTTTAAAAAATTAAGTGTTAGATACGTTCTACTATATTTAAAATGCTAAAAATTACCTAAATATGTAATATATTATCCTTATATTGCCTCGCGTTCTTATTTTGCATGAGTAGAAAATATTTTAGTCAAACAGTTAATGTCAGAAACAAAAATAAAAATTTCAATCTAGTACGGAAAATTGGTTTTTGCTCCGATTTTTGCAGTAATTTAGTCCTGAACCGATTTTGCGGCCGAACACTGTTCTTTACATTTGTACTGTTTTATAAACCTCAAACCGCAGCGTGGACAGCAATAGTTAGTGATGTGGTTAAGTTCGATTTGAGATGGTTAACTTTTTGGTGGGGACATGGTATAAAGTGTTTTCGTTTTCTTACCTTGCTGGTAAAAATTAATTTGTTATTCCGTATAGGGAAACTTCACTACATTTCCGGGAGTGAAACTTCACTACATTCGTCATAAAATTTCAAAGATTGGCAATGCAACGCAAGCAAATATAGAGCAAGAGCAGCTGTTAGCAAAAACCAAAACCTTGGTTGAAATATCTAATATATCTGGCTCATGAACCAAAACCAAACCAAAATTTAAGGTTGGGTACAAATTTTAAAAGTTGCATCGGGTGAGCAACAGTTTATCGATTCGAGAAATTAATGCCCTGATGAGAAAACGAAAACTCGTATATCGAGACGATAAAGTGACCGGTAAACTAAAGGTTAGATGAGAAAACGGCCCTTAAACTACTAAATTAGTGGGCCGGTTATTTATTTGATTGGACACGAGAGAAGCATGTTGTTTATCAGGATGTAGCGAACACAAGTGCGCATTCCATAAACCGCTGTTTGGTTTCGCCGATACTAGTTGCGTTCGCGTAGCTGTTAATTGTTCATGTTTAACCAAAACTTACAAGTTTTTGCGTTCGCGTACGCAAAAAACTTGCAAAGTAGCGGAAATTGAGAGGGCAAAGTGACATTTCATTTTGAGGGGAAGCTGCTGGTTTCTGCTGGAAAAAATTTTGCCAACAGCAATTCGCCAACAGGAAAACAGCTGATCAAAAACAGCTGATCAAAAACAGCTGGTTGGCATTTACGCAAATCACAAAATTGAATTTGATGGTTTGGAAGTTAAAAATTACAAAATGCGACTAATTAAACTTGTAAGAAATAAGTAGTTATTTGTTTAATCAATAAACTGTGCCAGTATAACACTTTGTGATGACTTCGTACGTTTTAAACTTTACACTTTTGAATGTAAATAAAAATTATATCAGCTGTTCGTCTAACTTGCAAGTTTCTGCAAATTTTCTGTTCGCGTACTATTTGGGATATTTTTCTATTGTGAGAGAACAGATGACATTTCGCCGCAATTTGGCAGTTGGTTGGTTTTTACTGGAGATTTTAAGCGAACGCACCTATTGACAATCTGCAAGTAAAAGTAAACGACGCACAGTGTACTTTTTTAGTGGTGTGAGTGATCAAAAAGTCATAACTTTTGAACGGGTTTAAATTTTTCTTCGCGCTTTTTTTGTGTTGTTAAGTAGCCAAAACAAAAAATTTAAAAATGCTCCAATTTTACCTTGAAAAAAATATATATACATATGTATATATTACCACTTCTTTTAGATTATATAAGATTTATCGTTTTTTTTATTTTTATATTGGAAGAGACTTATGTCATTATCAATAGCACTCAAAATTAAAACATAAAAACTGACTTTGTAAACTGACTCGAAAAGGAATTTTAAGTGATACAATTTTCATTCAAACTTCCAGATCTTCGAAAATTTAATTTTTTTGCATTGCAAAGTTTTATGTGGCTATCGTTAATAATAATAATAATAATAATAGATTGGCGCTAACACATATGTTAATGTTTGGCCGAACTTCTCCTCCGATGTGTGGCGTGCGCCTTGATGTTGTCACACAAAGCGGAGGGACCTACATTTTACGCCGTCTCCGAACGGCGATTGTATTTCTATGAGAAGCTGTTTTTCATGGCAGAACTACACTTGGAGGTTTGCCATTGCCTGCCTGGCTATCGTTAACATATTAAAAATTATCGATAAAATCAAAATTTTTAATAATTTTTTAAATTTTATTATGTAAAATCAGCCACAAATTGATTAGAAATCCTATTAGAGTTGAGGAAATTTTTTGCCTGACTTGATATTTTCTTAACGTATGCGGAATGAAATACGGGAAATTTCTAAGCAGATTTAAAAAATTCTGGTAAACGCAGGAGTCAAACTAAGTATACCAAAATCTACTGCGCAATCTTAACAAGCATTCCACTAAAACCTCGTTGTATATTATAATGCTAAAATAATTTCCTTGAAAGCGAACGAACTTTGCAAATTTGCTTGTAATTTTGTATACCGAAACTCAATATCACGAAAAGTAACGTGCTTTTTCAGTTTTTTCTCTATGAGAATTTACAAAGGAAATGTCGGTTTTAAAGAATAGGAAAACACTATAAGGAAAACTCAAGAGTGCGAAAAAACATGTTTCACATAGCAGCGAAATGAGACCATAACAAGAATCATAAATTGCTTGATCTTTCTACAAAATCACAGTGTATAATGACAATAAAGTGCAAAGTAAGCGAAAAAACATTAGAGACTATGCAAGAGCCAGGGATATAATGAAATATGTGCAAACCACTCTACCCAAGATTTTATAAACGTTGAAAAGGAAAATTTGCTTGCACCACATTCATCTCAGTTTTGTACAACGGATTTGAGAAATATTTTTCATTGGGGACCCATAAAAGGACACCTAAATATAACTCTGAACTAATTATCGTCTAAATGGCTAAAAAAATAATAACTCAAATTGGGACAATAAAGTTCTTATTTCATTCCGCATACGCTATAAGTGACAATACAAAAATATAAATTTTTAAATTTTACTTTTTCAAGATTTTCCGCAACTTCTTTTTCCGGTTTTTTACATTGTGTCGAAGTGATGTGATTAGAGGATCGGAAGATATCAAAATTTTCATTAAATCAGCATTTTGGTCTCTCTTGTTGCATTTTCTAGTGTGATTTAATCGAAATTGTTTGTATTCTTTATTTTTCCCCTCTTATGCTTCTTCTGAAAGTTTATTAAGAGGAAAGAAGTAATGCTTTATAATATTTTCACCATGACATAGCACCTTATGTAATGTTGGCGATAATTTTTTGTCTCATCTGCATCTATATTTTCGAGTTTATTGCTCTGAGTATTTTTCTAAATCGCTTCAAAAGTTCCTCATCTATCAAAGAACCGTCTGGCAGTATTTCCGTCATTTGTATTACCGAAACCATGACGGATCCCATCCGCACGGATCTAATCAGATTCGCACTGTCGGAATAATGCGAATGGTATCTATCGGACCGGAATAGGTCTGTTTCCGAGAGATGCCATTCCTATGAATATAATCCTTCCCACTCGCTTCTTATGACAGTGCGAATCGGATTAGATTCGTGCGGATGGCATCCGTCGGATACCGTAATAGGCATGAATTTGTTTCTTTTATTCTAAAAGTGTGTTTGCATTGTTCAACTTTGCGTTCAACATTTGCGTTCAACTCAGCGCAGGGTTGCACGAAAAAAAAGTTGAATGGCTAAAAATATCAAAATATGAAAAAATATCAAAATATTCGCCATAAAAAGGTGTTTGCATTGTTCAACTTTGCATTCAACTTTTGGTTGAATGGCCTTTCAACTTATCGCTTTCAACAAAGTTGGTCGCCAGCCAACATTTAGCCATTCAACTTTTTTTTCGTGCAACCCTGCGTTGAGTTGAACGAAATTGTTGAACGCAAAGTTGAATAATGCAAACACTGCTTAAGTTCCTGTCTTACTTCTTTGCTTTTCCCTAAAACTTTGCTTGTCGAAGCCTGGTGTATTTTTTTATATTTTTCAAATTCCAAGTCATAACCAATTTTCAATTAAATTAAATTTTCGAAATAGGTGGCAACTCGCCACCGCAGTATGCTTTCTTAAACCTCTTTAATTTGATACCAATTTTGCAATATTTAATTTATCTTATTTATTTAATAATAATAATAATAATAATAATAATAATAGATTGGCGCTTACACATATGTTAGTGTTTGGCCGAGCTTCTCCTCCGATTTGTGGCGTGCGCCTTGATGTTGTCACACAAAGCGGAGGGACCTACAGTTTTACGCCGACTCCGAACGGCGATTGTATTTTTATGAGAAGCTGGTTTTCATGGCAGAAATACACTCGGAGATTTGCCATTGCCTGCCGAGGGACGACCGCTGTTAAGAAAAAACCTTTTTTCTATATTTTTTGCGATGTTGCTTTGACCAGGGTTTGAACCCAGGTGCTGCGGAGTGGAAGCGCGCACTGCTTACCACTACACCACAGCGGCCGTATTTAGCTGTATTAAATTTTTCAAACAGGCCTTGCTCAAAAATATTTTCGATAGCAAACTTTCTTAAACCTTTTTATTTGATTTATATTTAATTTATCTTACCAATTTAATTAATTAAAATTTTTGAAAAAGGTGGAAACCCTCCTCAAAAATATGTTCAGCTGTAAGCCTTCTAAACCTCTACCCCATATTGTAATATCTACCTTATCTCATTTATTTACTTATTCTGAAATTTTAAAACAGGTGGCAACTGTCTAAATGTTTTAAGCCATCCGGGTATTATAACGAACAAACCAAAACACAATTGTGAAACTAACTGACAGCGATTTATTTTTATATGTAGGTACATACATACATATATAAGATACATACTAATTGCGTTCCCCAACTTTTCTGGGTTAAAACCTGTGAAACTGTCAAAAAGCAAAAGAAGCCAGAGTACCGAGTACGGGAATGCTTTCTGGAAAATTCCTGTAAATTCTTGCAACTTCTTGCGAGTTAGGGAACGCAACTACTATGTATATAGGTACATATACATATGTATATGGACGATATATTAGGGATGCCCAAATATGAGACAAATTGTGATGCCGGGATTTCGGGATATTTTTTTTAATCATCTCGGGATCCCGGTATCTATCCCGGGATTCATATTGAGTCATAAAGAAAGAGTTTAAACATACCATGAAATAAACTATTTAATATTTACGATATTTATTAAATCAGACAAATCTTAGAGTAATAAATTTTTTAAATGGTATTTAAAAACCATGTGACTGAGGAAGGCAAACATCACAAATAAAAATGTAAATACCAGGTACTTTTGAAAGTAATGATTAATACAAAAAATTTTAAAAAATATACAAAAACAAATTCTCTAAACAAGTTGATTCCACTCCATATAGAAATGGCTAATTTTTTTTTCGCAATTAACTCGAAAATTTTGAGCGTGAACGAGTCGAACTGGCCTCATATTCGAATTTACCGGGTCGAAATACATGTCGGTAGGTGTGTCTGGTTAAAAGCACACCTTTCTTTTTTTGTGCCGGTGTTGTTATTATTGCACTTAAAATGTATACGTAAGAGCAGCAAAGTATTTAAAGCGGAGTATTGTAATCCTGACCTGAACTTGTTACCTACAAAACCTGCTGATGAAAAACATCTTTCGGCCTCAACACTTTTAGGCTCAACTGTCAAAAGGTAGTCATAAGCCGTTTGAAGTTAATGACCCCTATCTCCTCCACTACAAAATATTTGAACTTCTTTTACAGCACGTCGGGTAAATTATAACTTTTTCAGTTTGAGTAGATTGATTTAAGAAATTATGTAACTTTTTCTTAAAACTCTCGGTTTCCTTTACATTAGCGACACTATGAGTACATTCATTTAAATCTTCTTCAAAAAAGGCTCAAGCTGCAATTTAAAAGTACAGTTTCAAGCTTTTTGGTTATACTGCCAAGGCTTCATTTTACCAAAATCATACTTCAAAATTCATAAACAAGTTCTTATCTACTACTAATTCGATAGTTCAAAATTTTCGGGTCCTCAAAATTACCGTAATCCCGGGATTGGCATCCCTAATGTATATCGTCACTAGACACGAATAAAGGCGCGCTAGTGTTTTGCCGGCAAAAAAAAAAAACGCGTAAAAAAATTTTACGAAAAAGGCACTTAAGAGAAACTTTGGCGAATAAAGGCGCGTAACCTAGTTGAGGGCGAAGAAAGGCGCATAAACCTAGATTTATACCTGGCCAACGACTGTGACTTCATCATCACTGGCAGTGTTGCCACATATGGGCTTTTCCAACCAAAAGTGTTAGGTTTTTTTCCATTTGGTAGGTTGGTAGCGAAAAATAGAAAATATGTATCTTCTAACATTCTAGCAACCTTGAATATTTCACCGGTGCGTTCATTTAACGGCGACCGCAAACATGTGCTAATTCGTAAGTACACATGTATACCCTTATTATTGCCAATATACTATACAATATGAACATCCGTATTTAACTGAACTGCAAAGTTGTGATAAACTACATATTTATGGCGTTTTTTTCACGAAAAAGATGTCACCTTCTTATATGGCAACATTATCAGGGTAAAACATTTTAAAGAAACAGAACGTAATATGCATGTGAAGATATTGAGAAAGGAATACGAAAGCTTGACAGCCTTGGCGCAGGGCAGAATAAATGCAACATTATTTCGAAAAAAGAAAACGCTATTACTGAAGACTGGAGCGCTGAAAAGCGCTTGCCAATAAACCCACTGAAATCCACCATTGTCTCATTCACCAAAAGATGGAAAGTCAACTTGACAAAACGCACATTGGCAGGACAGAAATTGAGTTCTCAGTGCGAAGTATCTAGGAGTAACTATGAAAAAAATACTCAAGTGGAACAAACATCTCTCGAATGTTACCAACAAGGCTACAAGGGCCTGCCAGAGACTTTATGGTAAGACTTAGGGAATATCACCCAAACTGGCGTACCCGTCTTTCAATACGGTAGTAAGAACCGTTGGCCTGGTGGCCAAAAGCTAAGCAAGTAAACGCGAGTGCCACCTAGAGCAAGCTGCACCGACTGGTCCGCGTGGTCATCACAGCAGCTATGCGCACCTGTCTAACGGTTGCCCTTCGCGTCATAACCACGGTTGCCACTTTGGTAAAATGTTATCAAAATTGGTAACTTTTATTCTCTTTGGTAATTTCCGATCTCATTTGGTAACTTTCAGACAAAATGCTTAAAAAAAACTAAAATATTTTTGAATATCATACAGTATATGCGGCAGAGTCACATACACACAGGTCATTTCTTATTGAATGAATTTGTTTTTGATGATAAATTTATGATTGGCATATTCACATATCACATACGCACCTGCCATGAGGAGCTAAGGTCATGGCGTGGCTACGGTCTTTCAAATTTAGAAGATATTATTTAAGTTTTTCCAATAATAATTTTCTGAACGACATGCAGTGAAATATACGACGAGATTTTATTATTAGCCTGTGGAATAATGAATCTATTCTCACCTCAAAAGAGATTTATTTTCGTACATAGTAGCTTATTTAAAATGTTAAAGTTATTTTATTGATTGTTATTTAAAATTGCTTTAAAAAAAATAAAAATTGATCATGAAATATATATAAATTTAATCTAATAAAAATACAAGGAATTGGTATAAAGGTGTGAAAATCTATAAATCAATGACTTCACTGGATCACTAATTTTAATTTTTGTTCTGCCACTCTCTGATTCCGAAAGTCGAGTAATTTTTTTCCTGTGGACAAGTTTGCAAGATATTTGCAATTTATCTTTATTCAGCCAAAATCTGGTTCCACTTTAGAAACTGTCCTGAAAATAAAAATAGGGGTTTTCGCTTGTAAAGATTTTTTTAAAGTAATTTTGAACAGTTTTGGATAGGTTTTTCACATTTAACTTCTACAGCGTAGGGCCCGTTAATGGGGAAAAATTATAAAAATAAAAGAGTTTTTGTAAATTCTTTTGTGATGAAGTCAAGCTACTAACAAAGATCATCGATAGATAAATAAAAGAGTTGTAAAGAGTAAATGTAATGCACATTGTTTATTACAAAAGAAAAAAGGCTTTTAATACTTTTGGTAATCTTTTTAAAAAATATTGGTAAATTTTTTTCTAAGTGTGTGGCAACCGTGGTCATTATGAGGTGCCATATTGAGGATTAAAAAGTGCCAAAAAAGGTGTCATCCTTTTAATCCTTCCCATTTAGCAATAAAACAAGAACCACATTTCTAAAACAAAAGTCCAATGCCAAAATAAGATAAACCAGTTAAATAACCTTTAGATATTAGAAAATTTGTGTTGAGAAAAATAAGTACACACAAAGGATTTCACAAAAATGTATTGAAATATTACTATTTTTCAAAAGTGCCATTTTGGCACTTTGTGCCAAATTGAAAAATTAAGTGCCATTTAATGAAAATAGGGCCAAAAATGGCACGGTTTGAGCCAAGTTGGCAGCCCTGCATGTACTCCTGCTTTGTCTATTCGGATTGAAAAAGAGGGCTGGTGGAACGCTCTATGTCTGCCCAATACGATCAGCATGAAAAGTGGAGATCTATTTTATTTTATTTATTTATTTATTACAGTCATTTGACCTATATATATTCACGTATATACATTTGTAATATGTATTGCAAAATTAATATATAATAAAAGTGAAATTAAAGCTTAATATAAGTTAAACTGTTACAATTTTCCTTCTAAGCTATAAAATAGTTTATGTATAATTAACTAAGATAGCATATTCTCGATGCTATTGGAATGGACGTGATTCCAAGCAGTACAGTCTTCGGGGTCATTTGGAGGTTCTCAATCCATTCCTGGATGATCCCGAGTTATCCTTCTAAAACCCATCATAGACGGATCGAAGATGGATGACGGGAGTACTGGGGCATACTTGGACGAAGATTCCAAAAAAAATTGGCGGAAGTCAAAGGGAATGAGACAATCAAAGAGATTCTTAAGTTCCTCCAGGGGGAGAGCCGAAAGACTCCTTGAACTTAGTCGGGAGAGTCTTGGAACTCGTACTGGCATCCTGAGAGGACACGGCAAGTTAAACTAACATTTGAATAAAATGGGGATTCTCCAAATACGTACTGCAAGCTTTGCGGACCGGGTCTAGTACAATAAGATCGGGTCGCAGCGCGAGTATTCCTTACGTAATAATGACTAACAATAATAATGACCCTTATCATGAGTTTCATTTTCCCCGAACCCGTTCACTTTTCACTTTAGGTTCCCATGTATTAACTATGGGCAGATGACAAATTTTCACGTGAACTTTTTTTCGGGCGAAACTCAGGTAAAGGCTGAATATGTATGTGTAAAGAGACATACATTTGAATAAGCCTGTACAGAAAAATGAATTGCTTACGCAGTTAATTTGATTTTATTAAACTAGCTCTTTTAGTTTTGCTATTACATTTTTAATAAACTTGACATTGAAAAAAATAAAAGCTAAAAAAAATGTTGGTAGGTTTCGGTTGGTTTTGGTAGGTAAAGTAATTTGTCCGTGGCAACACTGATCATTGCCCAAAACTCTTTGGGGAATTTACATACTGTTACACCCGCAAACATAGTTGACCACGAAAATAAGTTTACGCGTCCTTCTACGCAGTCAAATATTTTAACGGGCCTTTCTTCGCCGTCAACTATGTCTTTCTTCGCTGAAGTTTTTTTTACGCGTCTTTTTTCGCGGTCAACTTTTGAGCTCGCGCTTTTATTCGTGTCTAGTGACGATATGCATTAGATTAGTTTACTGTGCCTAAATGGGAACATAGTACATACTGGCATACGAATTCATGGCCTTACTTTAGTAATCCAATATTTAAACGAATGGGATTCAGAAATTTTTAATATGCGTTTAGGCATATCAACTACAGCTACTATGCTAACACTTTTTCATGTAGAGGAAAACGACGGTTAGACGACTAATTAAACCTTCATGAAATTAGCACCTTCTATTGACTTTTCTATTTACACACATATCTATGTATGAATGTGTATGTATTAGGGATGTTAATTTTTTAGGTTTTTAAGATCGCGAGATTTCCGGGATCTCGTTTATATAGTCCCGGGATCCTGGGATTTGTACTGGGATTTAGAATTTCATTGTTTTTCAGCAACTTAACACGAAAAAATTGCATCAATATTGTTAGAGAAGCTCTCCTACCATATAATAAATAATAAATAAATCGGCTTGAAACATACCTTTTTATTTAAAGTGAAAATTATTTCATTAGCCACAAGAGAAAATACAGTATTTAAATTTATACGCATTTAGTAATACTTTAGCTTGTACGTATGTAGTATGTATCTTATAAAGTAACTTAAAGTATGTCGAAATAGCTCCATGCAAAAAAAAAACTTAAGTCAACAAATGCAGTTGAAAGACGTTCATAGTACTAGTTTACCAGCTTTGTCTATGTTTCTTTTGGTTATTTAATATTTAAATTTTTTTTTATACAAGTCTACCTCATTTTACGTGTAATTAACTGCCCTCTAGTAAGCGCAACAGGTCGGGGGAAATTGTGCCCAACAATGCAAAGAGGGTCAGAACGCAGGGGCCTTCTTTCGCTGAAGTAGCCAAGGAGCAGATCCTGCTTGGCGTCTTTGAAGTTTACCCTGGTGCGAGGCTCAGGGCGGTCGACTTCAAAGACCTACCGGTGCGACCGAGAGCCAGAGCCTGGTTGCCTTGTAAGCCAGCGGAACCGCAACCCGCAAACCATAAGGCTTTACAACCCGCAGCTACCTATCGCGAATTGGAAGGTGGTTGATAGCGGTAAAGCGACAATGCAGGTTGTCCTGCATCTGAATAAGGACTTCATTAAGATGATGGAGTAAAAGAAAGGAGGCCAACAGCGACGTGGAGATGGAGAAGGAACCCAAGCAGATCGATCCGATGGCCGACCTGACCGGGGGATACGCCTCATCGACGTCTTCGCTAAGGTTCGGATGCATGCTTCGGCTCTATACGGAGGAGGAGTTGATCGTGATGTTGGAAGACGCGGTTAACTACACCTTAAAAGAGGGCTTGGGCGGTAGCAGTTAAGATGGTGAAAGTACTCCAAATTAACCTTCGCCACTGCAAGGCAGCATCAGCTCCACTGCTGCTCCAACTAACATCTAAAGGAGCAGCCGACATCGTCCTAATCCAAGAGTCATGGGTGATGGGACAAAATATTTGTAAACTAAAAGCTCTTGGCTACATATTGATAAGTGGAGCCTCAACGGGAAAGCCAAGAACGTGTATCTTGATAAGTATCAAACTAAAGTGTTTCTTTCTTCCACAATTTAGCGATGAGGACACAACAGCGGTCGTCTAGAAATGAATGGGCGCTTATTCGTCGCCTGGCATCCATGTACCTAGCGCACGACAAGGAGGTGCCAACAACACGTATTAGAGAACTAGTGGCCAGCACAGTTGCCAACTTGGTGCTTTTCGCATTAAATTTTGTGCTTTTCATTATTCAAAACGCGAAAATTTATGAGTTTGGTGCTCGGTGCGTTTTTTGGTCCCTTTTCTTTAGTTTGACGACACTAAATCTGTAAATCAAAAACAAAAATGAAAGTTAGATTTATAGCAACTGTAAGTTTCGCAAGTAACTTTAGAAAAATTTAAACAAAAACATGGCTCAATGACAATGATAAGCGAGAGAGCATATCGAGCCCTAACCGCCAAAATAACGTAAGCGACATTTTTTTCAAAATTTTCTTTTTGATGCAGAAATGTATCTAGATGCTCTAGGAATATTTCTGCATCAAAAAGAAAATTTTGAACAAAATGTCGCTTACGTTATTTTGGCGGTTAGGGCTCGATATGTTTGCCAATAAAATATGTGGCAGCAATTTCAATCATGCTAGAATTACATTCGGTAATTTGTCATTGCCTGCAGAATGGAGACTGCAGGTATTGATCTTTAGACCTTTAGTTTGGGCTGAATTTGTTTTATTTTTACGCTATGCTAAAATGCACCAGAACCGCTTAACAGTAAAATTAATAACGAATCTTTTAAAGAAAGAATAATGGAAATTGGGTGAGATTTGAGGGTAGGGTAGATAAAAAAATTTAGCAAAACGAAGAAAAATTTAATATTTAAACTGTAAGCAAAAAATTTATAAATTTTGCTCAAACCTAAGCGAAACGGCAACGCTGGAAAAAGTTGCAAATTAGAAAATAAAAACGAGAATGTTAACGTCGCTTGGACGATAATATTTGAATTTATAGAAAATATAATTAAGTCGACCGCCAGCAAGAAACATTGATTTTTACTAATTTGAATTGGAATACATACAACATATTTTTATGCATACAAAGTACATTATATTCTTCAATACAAATTTAGTGCTTTTTTCGGGGAAAAACGCGATTTTTTTTGGGTTTTAGTGCTTTTTCAAATTCAAAATTTGGCAACACTGGCACTAATATTGGGAGGTGATGAGAATGCTCACCACCACACCTGGGGCAGCAGCGATGATAATGAACGGGGTGAGTTATTTTTTTATTTCATACTTAGCTCTAAGCTTACTATTACAAATAGAGGAAACGCCCCCACTTTTATTACAAAATCTCGAAGGGAAGTTCTAAATGTTACCCTTATCTCTGAGAATGCGGAATCCCTGGTCGGGAGGTGGAGGGTGCTTGAGAAAATGAGTTTTCCGACCACCGCTATATCCAATTCGGGGTAATAGGGGTAATGCCCAAGGCTCTTCCAAATAGAAATCTGCGCAATGCTAAATGGCATAAGTATCAGGAAAAGCTCGACAGGCTTTTGGCACTGGAAAGCGAGCCATCTACTCCAGCAAACCTAGTGGAGCTGGAATATCTGGTCGATCATTTTAAGGGGGCTTGTAGCAAGGCTTTAAACATAGCATGCCCCAAAAAGAAAAACTGGGGTAGGAAAAAGCCACCCTGGTGGAATGAAGAAATCAGGATTTTACGCAAGAACTGCAGGAAAACCTGCAATCATGCCACTGCGTCTGGTATTGAGGGACATTGGGAGACCTACAAGACAACGCTACGGGAGAACAGGAAGCTCCTAAGAATGTCGAAAAGAACCGCATGGAAAGACTTCTGCAATGGGGTGGAGTCTATCTCAGAAAGCCTCAGGATGCTGGCAAAGACCTGATGGCTCCTGGACTGAAACCGAGCAGGAATCACTGGATCTGCTTCTAGGCACACACTTTCCGAGTGCCACTGACAGCAGGCCGGTACAGCCACATTTAATTAGAGATCATTCAGTTACTGGACATTTCTTCACTAGCGAAATCACCAGGTCCGGATGCCGTCGCCCCCATAAAGCTGCAGCAAGCTTTACAGCAAAGCTCATTGTGGCTAGAAACGTAATTGATCTTACTATAAACGTCAACGAAAGTACTGTATATTGGTAAATATTCAATTAAATTACGCGCATATTAAAATCACCGCGTTCGTTCTGAAAAAGCATCCGTGAAGTGAATAATCAAGACAAAAACTAAAAGAAAAATATTTAACTTGCATGTTGCCTGCAATAAATTGTGGCATGCATCTTTGCGCACTCAGCTACACCCAGGCATATAAATTTGCTTTCAAATGGTGAATATCCATCAACACCACAGCACGCGATTTGTACGGATAAACATGTACTATGTATGAATGTGTGTGTTGTCACCGCTCTCAGAGCGGCGCTCTGCATGCTTGGGGTGCGTATGTACACTCATCAAGAATGATAGAATACAAGATTGCGCCAATGAGAGAGGATTTTTGAGCGTAATTTTTGCGTGACGTCATCTTGGTGCAATTGCGAGAGAAATGCCAAAACGCATATTAAAAATATGTAAACAATGCAGAAAAATGTGTTAATTTTATTATTACAAGCCCCAATTTTGCAGGAATCAATAAATATACAAAGATTGATTAATTAGGAACACGTAGCAATAATTATGGACATGTAGCCCGTTAGGTAAGTACGATTTTTAGCACATGAAAAATGGATGTATATGATGTAACAGTGTTTGCAATTTCATGTAGACCAAAAGGAAGGTGTGCAGCAAAGTGAATTTTTGGACTCGCCATTGTAAAAAGGCATGCAGAGTGCATATTTATATTTGTTGACGGTAGCCAACCACCATAAACTCCACAGCTGTTGACTCCACAGCTTTTATTTTATGACTTTTATTTCATTTCATTTATTGCGAAAAAAAACAGTACAATAAGATCTACGATCTTTTATAGTACAACAAGTAACAGGAAGTGTCAGAAAAATAAAATAAATAGTAATTCTTAAAACTAAGATTTATAATAAAAATGAGAATAACAATAATGAACAATAATGAAACTTTTTTACCATTTCTGGGAGGATGCATGAGTGTGGCTTCACACTTTCATCAGATATGTTTGCATCAACAGTATCACTCGCAACGGCTATATAAACTTAGCTACAGTATAATGCAAAACTTTATATAAATGCAAATTGTTACTTGCAGTGGCAACGGCAGTCTCACTCTGCTCAAATAACTTGCTGACAATTCTTTTGTTTTCCCTGTGCTGAGCTCTTTCCGCACGCTGAGAATCCCCCAGATTTTCTTCGTAAATGGTAGGCACCGCACGTTTTAAACGACGAGGTTTTGCAAAACCTAAGGCATTTACAAAAACAATATTAAATGCAATTAGTATGAAAATACACAATATGTTACCCATTTCGAACTGTGTATTATTTTTAATATCTTCACTAGTAAAGTGCTTTATGCACACATAGCTCGATTTGGTGTTTAATGCATATCCTCGCCGGCTGAACTGCTTCCACTTTTTCGCCAGATTTGCGTCCGTAGGAAACGAAAAAAACTTATATCTCACGCTTTCCTTTTGTTTTCACTATTACAATTTGCCGCGGCACACTTCATTTTGCTTTGTAATGTCTCAATAATTGTTTAAAACCACGCAGAAATATTAACGCACAAATATTAAAATTGATATTAGGTTTTTTCGTATGCTCACAATCAACCACTGTACCAAGATGACGTCACGCACACAGCTGATTCCACGATCCAGAAAATAAAGGTCGCGCCATTCGCGGACCGCTAACCCTCTCTTCGTCGATTTGACAGCATCCACCCAAGGCGCATCAATTACAGGTGATGGCGACAGAAGCTATGCTTCTTCTTATGAGCACGCTTGTGTCAAATTATCGTCTGTTTTGCTTTATTTACATATCCGCGTATACATACACATATACGTATATATATACCCTGCAAACAAATGCTCCCGAAATCTTTAAGAGTGTCGGAAATTTGTTACGATTCTTTTAGAAATCTTTAGAGAAAAACATATGAAGCGGTTGACGGTTGATTTGAGCGGAACTAGTAAGAAATTTCTGTATGATTTCTTAAAGAAAATTCTTAAAAAAATTGTGAAACCTTTCAGAATTCTATGAAATCCTGGTGTGCAGGGTATACACATACATACGAATATGAATAGATAAAGAAGATATTGATGACACAAGGAGTTCATACCAACGGTAAATGTTGTTTTTGTACGATTGCTACAACCTGTAGTTGTTGAATCATGCATCCACCCAAGAATGATAGAATACAAGATTGCGCCGATCGAGCTGAGTGCAACTGGCCGTGACGTCAAAATATACCAGAATGAGAGAGCAAGACGAACTCGACAAGAAAAAGAAGAAGCATCGAACAAAAGGCAGTATTGCCAAGTTTTGAATATGAAAAAGCACCAAATTTTTATTGGTGTATTTTATAGACTTTATATGAGTTCATAATTTTATTGTAAGGATGCCGATTCAAATTAATAAAAATCAATGTTTCTTGCACAACGGTCGATTTCTTCTGGCATGATTGAAGGTGCTGCACATTTTTCGTTGTCGCTTATGATTGTCACTGTGCCATGATTTTGTTTAAATTTTTGTAAAATTGCTTAGCACACTAACGATTGCTATACATTTTTCTTCCATTTCTTTAAGATTTTCTTATTTGAAGTCTTCAAACTAAACACAAAAGCACCAAAAACGCACCAAGCACAAAACTCAAAAATTTTCGCGTTTTGAATACCCACTAAATTTGGTGCGAAAAGCATCAAGTTGGCAACAGTGCATGTAAACAAAGGTATATTATGACGTCAGCGATTG
This sequence comes from Rhagoletis pomonella, assembly GCF_013731165.1. Taxonomy (NCBI): domain Eukaryota; kingdom Metazoa; phylum Arthropoda; class Insecta; order Diptera; family Tephritidae; genus Rhagoletis; species Rhagoletis pomonella. Next base: position 15,769,921 of record NW_023458564.1, on the reverse strand, counting down.
GCTGGATGCTGTCAAATCGACGAAAAGAGGGTTAGCGGTCCGCGAATGGCGCGACCTTTATTTTCTGGATCGTGGTAAATTTCCAGAAGTCGAGAGGTGGACAAAAATAACGGGTTAGGTGTAAACCCAAGCAAAAACGAACTTGTACTATTCACAAGAAAGAACAAAATCCCCCCATTGATAACACCAAGGCTGGCACAGACCACGCTAAAACTACACGAATCCGCGAAATACCTGGGATAGTCCTAGATTTAAAATTTAGATGGATTCAAACCACCGAAGAGCGGATGCGGAAGGCCACCGTTGCTCTTTATAGCTGTAGGAGAGCAATTGGCCGAAAATGGGTCTAAACCCGAGTCTAGTGCACTGGATATAGGCAGCCGTGGTGAGGCCTATACTTCTCTACGGGGTGGTGGTATGGTGGCCAGTGCTATAGAAGAAAGTAAACAGTTCTAAATTACAAAAAGTGGAGAGAACAGCCCTGATCTGCATAAGTGGTGCTCTTCGCACAACATCTACTATGACAATGGATGCGATTCTAAACATCACATAGATATTATGGGAAGGTAATACGCTGCCATTCCGCAACGCCTGGGTTCAAGCCCTGGTCAAAGCAACTAGCAGAACTAGCAGAACTAAAATTTTATTACGAGAATTCAATAAAATCAGTCTATATATTACATATGAGCCCCATATTTACGGTGACCATATTAACCAGTGTAAAATAAAGGAAATTTTTTTCAAAATGATTTGAAAATACGTACATACAACTTGTATGATAAGAGTACCTTGCCCATATCGTTATTAAAATCAAATATTTACCAGTTAATTATAATATTTAATTGTATAAGTTCACCTGCTGTAGCGAAAAATGAAGCCAAATCCTTTTCAAGGACTTCGCCATCCTTTGCTACCAAAATGCATTTACCATAATTCATACTGCACGACGAAGCCAACACACAGTAATTCAAAATTGGAACTCAATGTTCATAATCCACTCCAGCCTTCATTTTTCATCCAATTTTTGCTACAAAAAAAATATTTTTTTTTGTGAACATATTTTTATAACATTTTTTTGTGCATTTTTTGTTTTGGGAGAACCATAAAATTGTTTTCAACTAGTTTTTGTTATGTAACATTTATTAACTGCTACTTTTTCTGCATTTTGCACTAAAAAATTTAATATAATCAAATTAAAATTCAGAAATCAGGCTCAGCTGGTCTCTTGTAAATATTGTAAGCTTTCATTAAAAAAAAATAAAAATTATTCAAATTAAGTGAAAAATGAAGTAAATTAGTGCCAGTTTTGAACCACTGTGCAGCAGGGGGTTTATTGTGCTCTTTCAGTAGAACCGACACACAACTTTCCCTGGACTTTATAGATTGTACAAAGATTACCGATTAAATAGAAACCCTTAAGTGGGGTGCGAAACAAACTGGCGAAAGTTTTCATTATATATTATAAGGTACATTTTTATTTTTTATATTCAGTGTTTAAAAATTTACCTCTGAAAAATGCAAAGCCGATTTAAAGGACAGTTTAAGAAATAGGAAATAGGAAGGACAGGGGGTTAAAATAAAGGACTGTCCTTTTAAATAAAGGACGGAGGGTCACCGTACCCATATTCCAATTTCCCTTAACGTGTGTGTGTCTTTTTTTTTTTAATTTTTTCACCTAATAAATAACATACGTCTACTGACGGAGGTATTTTTCCAGTTCAATAAATGCGACCACTTGTAAGAAGTTATTCTTTTGAACGGATGGTAATTCCACGTACGCAAAAATCATGCAAAATCATGTCATTCAAGCAGCATTCACGCAAAGTAAACAAGCGTTCGTTATATAGAATACTCCTTTTTTCAACCGTTCGTATTTAGTGTAATCAATGCATTTAAAAGGCATTCGTTATTTGGAGCGTTCGTTATATAGGCATTCGTTATACTGGACGACCACTGTATAGAAAAAAGGTTTTTCTTAACAGCGGTCGTCCCTCGGCAGGCAATGGCAAACCTCCGAGTGTATTTCTGCCATGAAAAAGAAATTCTCATAAAAATACAATCGCCGTTCGGAGCCGGCGTAAAACTGTAGGTCCCTCCGCTTTGTGTGACAACATCAAGGCGCACGCCACAAATCGGAGGAGAAGCTCGGCAAAACACAAACATATGTGTAAGCGCCAATCTATTATTAATATGCTGCGAATGCAGCCCTAAGACTACAGGAGCTTAGAAGCTGGAAAGCGGCTCAATGTTCTCACACTGCAATTCTTATCAAGCGACAACTACCGAGCACAACGGACTACTGTGTACCAATGCTCACGTTCACTAAAGGTTATAGCGTAACTTTACCTAGCAGAGAATCATGGATCGAAGGAGTTCCGGGATCTGAAGATGCCATAATGTTCTACACGGACGGCTCCAAATTAGAAAACAGGGTAGGAGGAGGCGTCTACTCTTAACAATTGGGAATACAGCGTGGCGACGAATAACTGTTACTCAGGCTTTTTTGAGAAATAAAAGGGTCCTTTATAGATTTTGCGAAAAAAGTATTTTATAGTTAATTTTTCACAGATTTTACTTTAGTTGTAAAAATTAGTTTTAAATTTCAATCCTTATTTACATTTGACAGTAGTGTAAACTTTGAGAGAAAGTTTCATTTGGCACGCAGGCCTTCGTCAGTTAATTTACTCCATATCTTTTGTATCCATAGGCTAACTTTCTCCATTCAGTCCCTTATACTCCCCCTTTTGTCCAACATAAGGCCTCATACCAAAAAATCGAATAGACTAGGAACTGGTGACTAGGACGGCCATTCCTTCGACTAACGCTATACAATTGTTCTTTTTTCTTGTCTTTTTTTATACAAAGCCTTTAAAAAAACACCTGAAAAAGACTTGCGTGCACTTTGCGATTGCCCAGCAACATCAAAATAAATGTTTTTCAGATACCGGTCGCCTCTCTGCAAACAATGGCAAACCTCCGACTATACTTTTGCCATAAAAAGCTTCTTCGGAAGTGGAGGAAAAGTGTAGGTCTCTCCATTTGTATCACACCATCAGGAAGCACTACACGAATTGGAGAAAAAGCTCGGCCAAAGACGTAGAAAACATTTGAAGGTCAAACTTTTATTTATTGGAATCAAATATGATACTGTTCATCTACAAATAAGTTACGGTTAATTTTTAAACTGCCTTGTAAACTTCGAAAAACTCGAAACTTCTATTGAGAGGTCAATATTTGTATGAAATAAAAACTGGTTTGATCTATAAAAAAAAACGGTTTATTTGATAATCGAAAAATCAAAATCTCAAAAAATACCCTATACAATTCCAAAGAAACCTTGGGAAACCGGTTTGGAAAAACCGAGTCAATCACCGTAGTTGGTACCCATATTTTTATTCTACAATGCACTGAAGGTTTTAAATAAGTTTTGGAACTAATAATATATTTGAAATTTCAAAGTCCTTTTAAAAGCCTGATGCCATGGAGGAAAACTATCATTATCTTGATTTATTTGATGCCACTTAAAAAAAAAAACATCTTCGTTATACCGCTGATTAGTAAAACTCCTCTCGAACAAAACTTCAGTAGTTCTCAACATTTCAACGCAATTTTTTTTTAATGAACAGATACTGTTAAATTGTAATTAGTGTTATCATTAACTCGATTTTTTTGAAAAGGTCACTGATGCCACTTTCGAAATAAAAGGCTCATACATATGTACCTAAATATGTGATATTTGTTCTTTTTAGTCTTCGGTTTTCTAAATCGGCGAATAGTAGATTATTGAAATAATCAAACTTCCTGCTTGTTATGAAAAATGTTAACGAATATAAGTTTTATTACATAAATGTGAATTACACAAATGTACATGTGCAAAAGTTTACAATTAAATATATAGCGGTAAAATAATAACTGTCGCAGTTAGTTTTTTGAATTACGGTGTGGTGTGCTTTATTTCGATTAATTAATGATTCATTTATAATAATATAAACTACATATTTACGACATATTTTAAGCATTAATTTCAATCCTCGTACTCTTGATTTGCAGGATTTGCTTTAAACGTTTGAGAAAATTTTCGCAGGCGGCACGAGTTCGTTTGATATTTCCCAATTATCCAAGGTCATATTATTTATGTTACCTAGTTTGCTTGGCATACCGCCCAAAACTCTCTAGTCCGATGGGTTTAAGTATACAGAATATTGGGGCCATTTTTCCGCTGAGATAAAACCTAGGAAAAAAATCTTTTCACCGACTTTTCGAATTTTTCGCTTTACTTTTCGAGAAAAAATCCTGTTGAAAACAAAATGTTCAATTTCCAGAGATTTGTACTGCATTAGGATCAGATGGCCTATAAATACAGTGTTAAGTAATATTCGAACTTTTTTGGCCCTGTTATCGAAAAATTTAATTTGATCGCGAGAGAACCTTTTTAATGCTTTTCTTAGCTCTGGACATATAGGACATTTTAGCTACATACGTAATTGAAAAATGATCTCGTCGAAAAAGATAATTTCTGTTTCTGTGTGCCTCGTTAGTAGCACTTTGCACGAATAATTTTTTTCATATAAGCCTTTGGCTAAAGGTTTACACTGAATATCTACTTCATGGACTGTTAACTAATTTAAGGCTCTTACACAGCTTTTTTATTAAAATAAAGAAATTTTTCTGAAAATGTTCACACACAGCTTTTTTCGTCCTTTTTGTTGTGACTTATAAAAGTTTTCGTCTACGTTTTTCCTTATTTTCATAGTACTGGCTACAAAAAATCTTGCTACGGTACGCCTAATAAATATTTTGTCCATGCTTTCTTTTCTTAACCTTTAACTTTGGACAAGGGGTCTCCCAGACCTTCTGGCTCATGTTGAGAATACTGAAAATCCTCTTTGTGTTATCTTTGATGTCAGTTTTTGATTTCTTACAATAAAAAATGTATACTTACACATAAAATCTTTTCGTTTATCAATTTTACTGGGAATTGCTGTTAATATATTCCCGTATATTTGGAGTCTGTCAGACCTCATGTCCAGGCTAGTGTTACGAAAAATAAACGTCCATACTTAAAGGTTAAGGATTTAAAGCGATCACAAGTTTTCTTGACTTGCCAAAAGTAGTTCTGAAATAAGTAACTTTTCACGTTCATGCTCCTCAACCTCTTACTATCGATTTAAATCTAAAGTAAATAATTCCTAAAAGTTTCGAATAAGTGGGCGAAGTAACCCTAAAATTTAAATTATGTGGCTATATATTCCTAAGGAAATACTTAAGGTTGTTCAGGTGGGACAGTTATAATTTTACACGCTGTAAATACATACATATGTATGCATGCATCTCAACGATAGGTTTGAGAAATTTTTAAAATGATACTAGTACACTTAGGAAATTTGTGCTAATGAAAAGAGCTAACCGAGTTTCTGAAATGTGTTTTTTGTTGATACAAGTAAAAGCAGTTGCATACACATGTACATACATACATATTATAAAGTCGATCATACTGAGTTGCAGTAATAAAGTGAAGGCCCCATTCGATTACACAATTTTAATTTATTTGCGCATTAGTATACTGTATAAAAGCATGTGCAAGAATACTTTTCTATATGCGTATGTATGTATATTAAAGTGGTCCTTAAATGTAGGCAGCAAATTTGTACATCAGATTTCTTAAGCCTCAACCCCTACGTCGGTGCTACTATAGTCGAAGATATCATATATATATATTCGTTCCGATTGGGAGACGGTTAAGGCGTGTCGCACAGATTCCTCCATGGAGACTCAAAAAATTAAAATAATTTTTTTGTTCATCAAAAACCCAAAATCGATACTACTATAGTCGAAGATATCACATATAAATATTAGAAACGATTGGAGGCGGTTAAGGCGTGGCGCACAGGTGTCAAAATTCAGATTACCCTATGAAGAGGTATTAACCGATTCCAATCGGAACCAAAATTTTTGTGATACAAAAATATTTTTTTCAACGATTTGTTTGTTAGGAAAAATGGCAAAAAAAGTTTAAGCGGTAGAAGTTATAGCAGCTATTTCAGTGGTTACCGCTTTGCACATCGATGATGCGGGTTCGATCCCTGCTGAAAGTTTAGAAAAAAGAAGTCTGATGAGGAGATGTGGTGATCTGTAGGTGTTCTGACTCTCCCCCCAAACTGTAGCGTCTCCGATAAAAAGATGTTAATAACCAGGGTTAGAATTTTAAAATTGAAAAAAGACAAAATGAGCTTTGAAAAAAGACAAAAAGACAACATTATTTTTTAATTTTGTTATGTACATACCTTTATGTACAATGTGCATGTCCAATTAAATATATAAAAAAAATACATACAGTGGTCAAAAAACTATGGACGAACCACTTTTTGCCAAGTTTTAACGTATTGTTTTTGTTGTTATTTAATTTTGGTTATTTTTTTACAAAAATATAGCTCATTTCATAGTTTCCAACTTTGTGCAATATTAAAAGAATTCAACAAACTTTCGTACAAATTTCGAGCTTTTTTAAAAATTCTATGAAATCAAACGTAATTTCTAGCCATTTGAAACTTGTACTTTATTCTATACTACATACTTGGAAATTCACACAATTGGGATACGATTTGCACCAAATTATTTGCCGAACGTGTGACACTGCCATTAAACTTGTATTTATATGGATACTGTTAAAGAATGAACTGTAAAAAACCAACCAAAATTAAATAACAACAAAAATAATATGAAACTTGTCAAAATTTGGTGCGGCTATAATTTTTTCGACTACTGCACATAAGTTGACCATGATTACTCGGCCGTGCTATCATAGTAGCACAATGTCACTAATATTTGACTTGCAAACAACATACGGGCAGGAATTTCAAAATTTCAACCCTGTTTGTGTGAAATATTTTATTTTTATTAGTATTTTTCTTTGAATTAATCTATGTTTAAATAAAAGTAAAAATAAACAAATATTTTGTCAGAACCGCCCCCCCGACGCCCCCTCCCCCACAGAAAAAAAATCCTGGCTACGGCGCTGTATGTATGTATTGCTATCCTATTACAATAGGAAGAAGCTTGTTTGCCGAAAAAACTTTTTCCGAAATGAGTTTGAATGATTTGAATGTTTTTCATTCATTCATTCACATGCTTCCATAGGAACGTAGAAAATTTAAAACAAAATGTACATATGTACATATGTTCATAACTTACAAAATTCTAAACGCTAAGTGTTTCGTATGTGAAGTAAAATAATCAACTACTGTACTCTGCTTGGCTAGAAGTTTGAATGAATTCATGCAACCCTTTAACTTATATTAATCTGATTAACTATCCATATCGCTTTTCTTAGCTTCACAACCAAAAATAAATACAAATACATAAGTATTTTTTTTTTCAAATAAATATCTCAAAACAAAAAATATCAAAAAAATCCAAAAATTTAGCAAATGCAGCATTTTTAAACCAATGTTTTGGGACGTATAACGTGATTTTAATTTTTCCTAATAAAGGATCATGGTACAAAGCTCAATAATACAGGACAATAACAAGGAACAAAATAGATAACAGGGCATGAAGAGTTCTATCGAGCCAAAGCTAAACGGCTGGGATATTGGACTTATGCCAAAAATTTCACTTCATATTTGATATCAGTGATGAAAAACGGAATGTCAGTCGCCTGTCACCAAAATTTGATGACAGTCTTTGACATGCACTGTTAGTTAAGGCCGTTTTTGATTCCAGTAATTTTGACATAATGAAAACCAAGTGTTAACTGCAGTTGATCCGGATTAAGTCCGGAGTTAATCCGGATCAACGCTGCTGTCTGTTTAAGCTTTAAGATAAAGTTTTAAGATCATAAAGCATCTGAAATCTTATTTATTTTTATGAATTTATTTGTACAGCTAGGATGTGTAACTATATTAATCAATAAATACATTCCACTCTGAGTTTATTTACGTGCAATAATGGCAATGGAATTAATGTCACTGATATTAATACACAATTGAAAAGTGAACTAATGTCAATGGCATTAAAACACAGGCCATATTTTCGATGACATAAACACACTTTCATTTTGTGAATTTAGGTTTAAATAAAAAAAATTATTTTGGTATCATTATATATTTCACTTTAAGAGGGTGAATCAATTCCAAAGTGACTTAATGTCAATTGGCATTATTTCACTTTTGTCCTCTGTATTAATGTCATTGACATTATTGCACGTCACCACATTTATCGAAGTTGAATTATTCCCTTTTCTTGTATATTTTTAATTAAATCGATGCAATATTTCGTTGCATCAGATCGAAAAAACGTCGATGTATTTTATTGACTTGCATCCCATTCGAATATCGAATTTACCCATCCCGAGCAACAAGTTCAGGTGAAGATTAAAAGACTCCGCTTTAAATACTTTGCTGCTCTTACGTACACATTTTAAGTGCAATAATAACAACACCGGCACAAAGAAAAGGGGTGTGTGCTTTTAACCAGACCCACATACCAACATGTATGAATCCGAATCTGAGGTCTGTTTGAGTCGTACACCCTTAAAATTTCGAGTAAACTGCAAAAAAATTGGAAAAAAATTCGACATTCGCCATTTCTTATGGAGTAGAATCAACATGTTTAGAGAATTTGTTTTTGTATATTTTTGTTTAATGTTTTTTATTAATCACTACTTTCAAAAGTACCTAGAATTTACATTCTTATTTGTGATGTATGCGTTCCTCAATCTAATGGTTTTTTTTAAATACAGTTTCAAATATGTAGTTTTTTTAGAATTTGGGTGTAATAATAAACTATCTTTTACCCGCGATTTTCACCCCACGTTTTTATACAAATATTAAAAGTAATTTAAAGATGTTATATTTTATTTATGAGTCCATTTTGTTGTAGCTGTATATTTTTAAGCGATTTTAGGCCGTTTAAAACTATGAAATTATAAAATCTCGTCTGCAAGCTTTGTATACAAAAGATATCAATCCTTCTAAATTTACCTTAAAATGGTTCCAGAGATATGCCGCGTGAACGCGTAACTTTCAGGCAGGTGCCACGGCGGGTTTTTAATAATTTCAACTCAAACTCAGTAACCTGGCTTTGATAAAATACCACTTCTCAGTACTGTAGCTAAATGCATCCACAGGAATGCATCATGCGATTTTAGATTATATGGTGGATGCCGGCTCTCCCATTTACATTAACTGAATTTTTTTTTTTTGTCAGTACGGTACTGATAAAATAAATCTCCATAACAAATTTAAAATACTTCCACAGATTTTCTATCCTTCCAGAGATGTGTATTATGAAAGTTTAAGCAATGGATACATTTTACATACATAACGCCATACTATGTTCCAGTATTCTTCCATAAACACTTCCAGGGATATGTGGAAAGAAGCAGTAAATTTTTACCCTAATTTTCTTCCATGAGTATGGAATAGATTTTATATATGCCAACGCCAAGTCCCAGAACTCTGTCACAAACACCTCTAGAGATATACAGTATAAAATAGTACATTTGCACGGGAGGTACTTTCTAATCTAGGAGCTCCTTTTCTAACCTAGATTCAGAACTATCTGTGTGCCAAATTCCTTGCAAATCCGTTCAATTGCTTCCGCGTGATAGAGCCCCAAACATCCAAACATACAAACTTTCACATTTATAATATTAGTAGGATTAGTAGGATAGGATGGCAGTCCTCTTCACCCTCTTCTCTTTTAGCTCGAATCTTTTCCCCTCTACAATCTTTCTATAGAGATCCCAGTTTGTATTTCTTGGGTTCTTCAGGGTCTTTATTTTGGGATTTGGGGAGAATGAAATATTAAATTCGAAGTATTTGTGATCAGAGAATGATGGTGTACTTAACACCTTCCAATTATCAATTATTTACTCGTATCATTTTATTTGTAAAAAGCGTTATATCTAGAACGTTCTTCGAGGTGGGTCCAACATATGTTGGCTCTAGACATGGGTGATAGCGTAATTTCTATGGCGCTAGCTCAATAACGCCGGCGCTACTTGTAATGTCAGCGCACTAACTCAGCGCAATAGCGCAGTGTACTGATTTGAACACGGCGCCATCTGAGTGTCACCACAATACCCATCGTCATGCAGTGTCATACAAAACACAGTGATGTCATGTCTATTATTTCTTTAATCTTCGCAACGCTGAGCAACGCTTGTAACGCCAACCGAATTTAGCTGCGAATTTAGGAATGTAGTAAATGCCACGATATTCTCATCTTTCTTGAGTTAAGCTTTAAATTTGCCAATATACATAAGTTTCTGGCGTTATCACCACTCAAAAGCAAAAACAAAGAATTAAGGCGAATTGTGTGTTTGTCTCATGTGTTTATTGGCATTAATGACGCTAGCGCTATTCCTATATTGGTGCTGGCGCTCCAATTTCGGCTAAGGTGTTAACGCAAATGCGCCGCGCAGCGCAGTGTTACACATGCCTAGTAGGCTCAATACCTCGGTTTGCTACCTCTAGTCTACTTTGAATAACGAAATTGAGTACAACTCCCCAAAACATTGTGATGCGAATTTGCGTTGGATTCTACCACCAGCCCTTGCCTCTCTTTGTCTGATTCCACCAACCTCTGGAGCTCGGTCGGGGGTGCACCTTCTTCGTGGAGTGGTTCCTTCTTTGCATTCTTAAGTGCCACTACGGTTAAATCATCGGTGGAAAGCTTAGTGTTAATATAAGAGTTTATACTTGTTTTAACCAGTACCGCCGCACAGTGGCTTAGCTCCATATATAGTATGGAGAAAATTAGGAGTAGACTTAGGGCTTTAATTTTTCGTTTGTAACCTCTAAGGACATAAATCAGAACAAAAAAAAAAGGGAAATGGGTGTGATCGGTTTATTATAAAGCAGAAAGTATCAGTTTATGGAGAATTTTATTAGCTTTTATTTGAAGTATCTCATTTTATGATTGTTAAATTGGTACGTATATCCACGTGATTAAGTGGAACCACTTTTTGTTTTAAGCCGAATAACATTAAATTGCAAACATCTCGAAAACGTATCCGTAGAAAAAAAATTAACTCGATTTTTGGAATCACCGAGCAGTTCTACATAAAAATTGGATAGTGGCATCCATTGAAAATTTTTGCTGTAAACCGGTGTTTTTAGCAATTTTGTTTTTGCTGACAGTGTCTTCCATACAAAATGAGTTGCCGAACATTGCTTGTATCGAAAACGTATCCATAGCCAAAAAATTAACTCGATTTTTGGAATCACCGAGAAATTCTATACAGAAATTGGATAGTGGTTTCTGGAGAACAACAACCAAACTAAAATTTGTGATCCAGTGAAATCAACGCGAAACACCATACAAACACAAACTCCGAGTTCAGCCAGGTCGGTTAAAAATTACGCGATCGGAAGGGTAGTGTTGGTAAGAAAATTTTATGGAAAAATTTTGTTTTCGTATATACATGATTTATATTTTAAATAAGGATATATAATATGCAAATACCTCGCGTTAATTACTTATTTCTTTTGGTTTTTGTGACTAAATCCCGTTAAACTAATCAGTTTCTTGCCAAAAAGGAAGTTTTACCCGAGTTGAGCGTTCTTTTGTCGCTCGTTTACAAAAATATGCAGCTATTTTACATAGTTTGAAGTACCTACAAAATACCGTCGGTTTTGTGAAAATTTATTTTGTATGGAAGAAAATAATAACACCGTTGACAAAAAACAAAAATCAACGCTAATGCTTAGACTATTGAAAAATGTAGCCGAGGTCTTTGTGACCAGATGATATTAATGCTTTTAAAGGCCATTGAAAATATACATATGTATTCTGTAGACGTCTACTATATTTGCAAAGAAGAATATTGAATATATGTTTAAAAATTTATTAAATGGCAACGTAAAATAGCACTCGCGTGGCTTCGTCTTGGATTGCTACCACATTATTACCTGGCCGTAAAGCAGCACTTT
>NW_023458564.1:15757447-15757885 GCF_013731165.1 Rhagoletis pomonella | reverse complement strand
GAGTGCCACAAAGGAGAACCCAATTGACGCTCCTTAAAACTCAGTTGGATATGCAAAAAAAATATTACGACAACGTCGTATGTAATTTAAAAAGTCAAAAAAGAAAAATGGAAGATGTAGCAAATAATTTAAAAAAAATGCAAAAAACAATGAGCAGTCTCAACAACAACGTTGAGGGTATGCGCTCCATACTAGGGAACTTAGTTGCCGAGACAAAAAGACATAATTTGGTAACGGAACAATTATTGCGGCACAAGACCAAAGTTAAGGAGCAACTTTTAGAATTGGAGATACAGGGAGTGAAAAATGCGCTAAAGAAGTAGTAGATATAGTTTAAGTTTAGCTATGAAGGCAGCAATACATATCTAGTTTAGCTTTAGCCATGAAGGCAGCAATACATATTTAGTTTAGCTTTAGCCATGAAGGCAGCAATTTTAT
>NW_023458564.1:15743999-15757437 GCF_013731165.1 Rhagoletis pomonella | reverse complement strand
AAAAAACTTTGGAGCATTTGATTACGTAGTTGAACTGCTTCAGTATAATACCTCTCCGGTCGCTCGATTTCTTGGAAATCGGTGTCTGAATCTTCCTCATTAGTTACGTGATCAAGATACTCATCATGGATATTGTAGTGAATGCGTAAATTGTGTAGTGCCGCAGCTACATTGATTATTTTCACAGCCTTTTCAGGAGAATAATGAAGTTGGCGCGCAGACAGAAGACATCTACACCAGTTTTTTCCAAACACCAATAGTTCTCTCTATAATGTTTCGCCCAGAACTATGCCATTTGTTAAAGCGACTTGAAGGAGTATTAGGTGCAGGGTTCCGAAAAGGAGTTATAAGCCAGGGTGCGAGACCGTACCCTGCGTCACCTAAGAATTAAATAAAAAATTATTATATGTAAAGAATATGAAGTTGAATAGTAAATTATATAATTTATAGTTATACCTAATAGTCGCAGATTTCGATTACCACCTTCATATTGTGCTTGGAAGTATTGTGATACGTCGCTGTTAGACCAAACAAATGAATCGTGAGCTGACCCTGGGTATTTCGCGTTAACGTACCTTATGCGCTGTTTATGATCACATATCTAAACCATGAAAAAAAAAATATATAAAACTATTGCAAAAAAAATGTACAAACTTACAACAAGCACATTGAGACTATAGAAGCCTTTTCTATTATAAAAAAGGTGAGAGTTTGAGCCTGTAGGTTTTGCTATCCTTATGTGCGTACCATCAATGCACATTACAATCCCGGGAATTTTCGATTTGTTGTAAAAGTAACTCCGAGACTCCATTTGCTCCTCGTCATTCATTTTTAAATTCAACCACTTATCACACAACTCGTTTTCCAGAATATCAATAACCTCTGAAAATATCTTAGAAACTGTTGGTTGAGCCATACCAAGCATGTAGTCTTTGCCAACAGCATTTTGGTAGCTTCCTTCTGCTAAGATTCGCAGACATAAAGATAGCTTTTGTTGCCGACTAATTGCTGTGGATTTTATCACGGGAGGAATTTTACCGCAAATTATGCTTGAAATATGTTTATATGCATTTTTATTTACTCGAAATTGTTTAATAAACCTGTTGGAGACAAAAGTGTATATTCGCATGTGTGATCAAACTTTTATACTTATTTTGCTTACTCTATGTCTGTCAGTTTAAAAATGTTAGGTGCTCTATCCCTCACGGACCTTCTTACACTTGCGGAACTACTTTCATCTTCATCATTGTTAAAATAAAAAGCAATCGAATCCATTTTAACACAAATTTAATTTTTTCCAAACACAAATTAATTAAAAATGACAATTCGAGAAATGTCAAAAAGCGTTTGACACAATCCGCTGCGTGAGTCGATAAAGCAGCCATCCGACGTTTATGGGAATACCGCAAACTTCAACATGCGAGGGGAATGCGAATCGAATGCCATTCGCGGGAGTGGCATTCGTCGGATACCGTAATAGTCATGTGTATGACATACGCCATATAAGTCAAAGTAAAAAGCTTTGGGAAAACTCACAAGAATTCAACAAATTAAAAAAAAATCATCAAAATTTTCTACTTTTAGCTCATAATTTTTAGAAGCCAATTTAATTTTCTTATTATTTAATGTTACCTAATGAAAATATAATGGCATATATAATAAAGAATAAATAATTCATTATTTAATATGCATATATAAGCTCGGCCAAACACTAACATATCTGTAAGCGCCAATATATTATTATTATTATATATGTGAATATAAGTAAAATAAACAAGTAAGAAAGCCTAAGTTCGGGCAGAGCCGAACATTAAATACCCGGCGCACGTATTAAATATATGTTTTTCGCCTTAACGAAAGCTACGGCTACATGGTAAGCCGGGGCGTATCAATTTTGAGTAAATTAGAGTCCTTAAATTTCGATTTTGAAGTTTCAAGCAGTTCTGAAATTTACCGTTATATGAGAAGCGGCCGTTATTTTAGTCCGATTTCAATAATTTTCAACGTTTTGCTTATATGTGGCAAGCACAATAACCACACCGAGTTTGGTACAAATTGGTAGAACGGTTACTGAGATACATATATGTGATCATAAGTGGGCGGTGCCACGCCCATTTTCAAAAAATTTATCACAAACGTATTTCTTGGTAAAGAATTGTTGCAAGCATCAATTTTGAATAAATTAGCTTCAATATTTAATGATTTATCGAAGATTTTGTATTTCTCTAAATAACCGTTATATGGGATGTGGGCGTGGTTATCGTCCGATTTTAAAAATTTTCGGCGATTTTGTATGCTGTACCAAGGCCGATAACTGTGCCAAGTTTGGTAGAAATTGGTACAGCGGTTACCAAGATATACACATGTAACCATAAGTGGGCGTGGCTACGCCCATTTTCCAAAAATGTATAATATTCTTATTTTTTGTCAAAAAATTATTGTAAATACCAATTTTGAGTGATTTATCTTCAGTAGTTACTAAAATATCGCAGTTTTCGTATTTCTGGAAATTACCGTTATATGGGAAGTGGGCGTGGTTACAGTCCGATTTCGCCCATTTTCAATAGCAACCTACCTTGGATTAAGGGAAACCTACATACCAAATTTCGTTGAGATATCTCAATTTTTACTCGAGTTATCGTGTACACGGACAGACGGACAGACGGACAGACGGACAGACGGACAGACGGACGGACAGACAGACATGGCTTAATCGATTTCTTTTTTCATCCTGATCATTTATGTATACATTTGTCTATATCTATCTCGATTCGTTTTGGCTGTTACAAACAACCGTTATGTGAACAAAATTAATATACCCTTGTGCACAAGTGCGCTCGGGTATAAAAAAAAAATGCCAACCTGGAGCAAAAAGTTCATTTAAAATTTCGAACTAGTTCGTTCGATCAATTCAATGACATACTGCATTGAATTAATTAGTTCGTGAACTTCCCAACTGTACTGACTAGGCCAGGGGTCCCAAACTTTATTCACCGCGGCACTCTTGTTGTGCTAAAAAAATGCCTACCAAAACAAGAAAACACAATACAAACTTTATGCTCCTTTAGCTTTAATGTGAGGACTCAAATTGTTTTGATGATTTTATTATTTCCTTTAAGTTTATTGGGAGTTTTGACAATTTTACCCTGAAAACAATTGACGCTGACTTCACAAAAAGGAGAAGGTTATCAATTCGTCGGAATATTTTTGTATTAATATTTTTTTTTTGCGTATGTTGCCGCATAACTCTGGACCACGTTAACCGATTACTATAATTCTTTTTTGAGAGGAAAGGTGTTACCTCACAGGCGGTCCTATTCTAATTTGGTTTAAATCCGATCATTGGATCATGAAGAGATAACCGATAATCTTAAATTTGTATATGAGAAATGAAGTCGGTTTTGTTGTTTGCTTAAAAATTATTTGTTTATGTAAGCATTTGTTGATAATGCAGTCTCATATAGAAATGTAAAAGTAAAAGTCACTAGTATTTTTAATGCAATCTTGCCAACAGCAGTGTTTTCTGCATACACTTGCATCCAGAACTCTCTTGGCTCATCCCAGTAGGTTTAATTTTCTGGTCACATGAAAATGGGTTTATTATACAGCTGAAGACATACTCAGAATCAATATTGGGAAAATATTCGACAGTGGTTTTTTCTAAACCTTCCAAGTTAACGCTGGTAATGCTGGAATTTTATATGGAAAGTGACAGAAAATCAAAAATCATTTTCCATTTAAATTGCTGGTGAAACCAGCTGTTATCAATTTTTTTGGCGTTAACTTAGAAGCTACATACGTTTTTCTGCTTAACTTTGTTTACTTATGGGGTTTTCATGCAAATTGCTAGAAATTCTAAAATATACATGACACCAATTAAAAAAATCTCGACGTGCTAGAAAAAACCAAAGCAGTACTTTAATTTCGCAGGCCTCTGTTATCTTCGCAGCGTCATCCAATACGGGTTTTAAATCTAGTGGCGGCATCTTCCTAGTCGCCAAGGAATACTGACGGATCATACAGGGACTTCTCGTGGCGTTTTCTGCCTCTGGCTTCATCCTAGACATCGTCCTTTCGTTGCGATTGTGACTAAAATATAAAATTTAAATAAAGTACTCTGCACTCTAGGTAAATGATTTAATGATGCAAAATTAAATAGTCACAATTCCCCCAAAAGGCAGCATTCCCCGATTACCCGCAATGGGACGAATTTCTCCCAAATCGGGGAATTCCCCGCAAGGTGGCATCGCTGCTCTTTAGTTATACAGCTATCAGCAACTTTGCAGATACAAAGAGATATATGCGACAGATACGAGCATATTTATTTTTCTGCTGATACTTTTGAATTTAAATCAGATACAAATCAGTGGAGCTCATTATTTTGTTGCACAACACTGCCCACATTTGCAACTCAATTTCATCTGACTTTTCTGCTGCGCGTAAATACATACATACATAAATATATCTGTTCATTTGTTAATATGTAACAACCATGTGCGTTGCCAGCATCGAATTTAGGGGGGTGATTGACATATCGAAAAATTCCTCGAAAATTGTATTTCAAAATTTTAATGAAACTATGAATAACACTGTGCCAAAAAAACAAAAAAATTTCAGAACACACGAACGAATCTATATACTCACGAAACTATAGGCCAAATATAGAAAAACTGCGTTTTCAGTTTTTCACTCTGACGTCAGGAGGTTGTTTCAAAGGACTTTGAAATTTTAAAAATATGATTAATAAAAAAAATGATTAAAGAAAATCAGTGCAATGTAGAATAACAATATGGGTACCAAATGAAACAGAAAATTCAGTTAAATTTAAAAACAATAAAATTTAAAGTCAGTAAAGTTTGCGGGGCAAAATTCAATGATGTGCTCGTATGTCCTCAAACAATAATTTTTTCAAAACTAAATATTGCAAATTTTCAAGGATTCTTAAGGACAAAATTTTTAAAGGACATTTTCTATACCCATTCGTCCATATGATCCAAAAAACTTATTCTGTTATAATTCTTATATTTGATACCCTTATCTTTATACTACATTGCACTGAATTAAAAAAAAAGTTTTGAAATACATATCTGCATATTCATATTTTTTAATTTTAAAGTCCTTTTAAAAAAATCCCGACGACAGAGAGAAAAACTAAGTACGTGACTCAAACAAACGAAGTGCAAGTTTCAAATGGCTAGAAAATCCTGTTGATTTCTGAGAATATTTTTTTTGTTGAATTTTTGCACTTTTTCTTTTTCTTATGAAACCAAATGCGGGAGACCGTTAGCAACAAAATTTCAAAAAATCAACGCCAGTTTTTGTAGATTACACGTGATATATGTATATAAAAAAAACTGCAAAAGTAGTCTCCAAAAAAACAATTATCAAAAATCAGCTCGATTTTTTAGCTGGATGAAACTTGCACTTGTCTCCCCTTGTCCCTAGATAGCGACGCCCATGGTAACAACGTACATATTTTATTTAAATTTATTTTCTCTTGTGCACCTACATAATGTTGTATTAAGTACATACATATGTACACCTGAGGTCAACTAATTAGCAGCGAAATTCAAAATGATTTTGTTTGCAACTTATGTTTATTTATTTATTTTTAATCATTTTTATTTGAAATATAATTCAATCTATAACAGAAACCACATAAATAGCTTCGAAGTTTGCACAAATTTCAAAAAAATTAATGAAACTTCAAAAAATTGTCATCAAAATTGCAAAATGCTTAATTCGACTGTTTAGAAAAGTTTTGTATGCCATTCAATTTTAGTCCAATAAAGCGCAAGTATCAAGTCGCCAAAAATTGCCATTGATTTTTTAGGCTTTTTTGTGGAGGGTGCTGCGCATTTTGTTCTATACTAATCAAAATCTATTTTTATATGAAAGAAAAATCCGCACCCCTCCACATAAAAAATTCTAGAAAATCAACGGTAAGTTTTAGCCACATGAAACTTGCACTTTATTGGACTAAAATTGAATGGTCTACAAAGCTGAATACCCGAAAATTTTCTAAATATTCTGATTAAATGTTTTTTTAATTTTGACAACAATTTTTCGAAGTTGGATTATTTATTTTTTTTAAATTTTTGAAAAGTTGCAAGAAATATCATTTTGAATTTCGGTACTAATTAGTTGACCACAGGTGTATGTATGTACATACATATGTATATACAAAGCTACCTACACGTTGGCATATATAAATGCATACCTACATACATACTTGGGCACGTATTTCCGCAGCTCCAACCACTTTGCTGCTTTGTTGGTCATACGAATACCTGCATATCTTTCATCTGACAAGCTGCGATCTTAATTCATACGCGCAAATGCTTTGCAGTGGCCTGTTGGCGGTTGGTATTTCGAAAACCACTGGCGGTTCTCAGCTTCCACCACATATCGCCTTCGACGCTGATCAGCATAAATTGAAATTTATTAATAACAAATAGAATTTAGGTATGTGTGCATACATTTGTATATACAATGTAAAAAAATATGAATGCCCACGTGGATAAATACATGCATACATATGTACATACAAAGCTTTGGATTACCTGCTTTCGGACGTCTTAGAAATACATATAACTATGTTACAATGGCTAAATTTTTAACTATCAATGTTACTGCGAGAGCAATTTGAAAAGTCAGTGACTTTTTGACTAAAAGATATATTTTTCGGCAAAAAGCGTTTTATTTTTCAACATTCAAATCTTTTACACAACAATTTAAAATTTTTGTATGGAAAAGTATAGGAAAATTTCAAATTTTCGACTCATACTAAAACAATCTCCTTTTAGTTCGAAACATTTAGCATTTTCCAATTTCTTAATTCCTTCCAAATAAAAGTTTTCTTCAAGGTCCTTAAAATAAGGGTTTTTCTGTGACCTCATTTATTTTTTTGGGTTTTGAAACAGGAAATAGTCGCGGGGGCTAAATATAGTTAATATTGTAGATGTGGTGGGAGTTCGTAGCCCAATTTAAGTGGTTTTCCATGGTGACTACACACGCGTGCACCGGTGCATTTTCTTGATAGAATAGAATTCGCTTTGGCGAAATGTCGTCGTTTTTGGTTCAATTCAATATCGAATCTGTCTAAAATATCTGAATAACATTCGCCAGTTATCGTTTTGCCCATTTTCGAGGTAATCGATGTGAATGACACCGCGTAAATCCCGCTTTAGTTTTTTTTTTTGGTGCACTTCTTTATAGTTTCTCTGATATGTTATATAGGATCCATGTTTCGTAGACGGTTAACCATTGGTATTTATGGTGCAGAATCCACACAGTAGTTGTCAAGCCTTACCTTGGTTTCGGTAATGGGGTTTTAATGCAAAAAATAACGCTTAACCAACGCACTAAATTAGATTTGTCCATTTTCTTTAAAATTCAAAAAGTCAATAGGGGAGTTCACAATGAGTGCTAGATTGCTACGTAGGAACATCTGAAGGTGTATTGCTACAAATCGTGAGCTCCCCCAATGACTTTTCAAATTACCTTCATATTTTTCGATCAAGAGGGCACCGAAAAATTG
This sequence comes from Rhagoletis pomonella, assembly GCF_013731165.1. Classification (NCBI taxonomy): domain Eukaryota; kingdom Metazoa; phylum Arthropoda; class Insecta; order Diptera; family Tephritidae; genus Rhagoletis; species Rhagoletis pomonella. The sequence goes on along the minus strand of NW_023458564.1, from coordinate 15,749,897 downwards.
ACGAAACTTTACACTAACTTTATCCACTTCCAGAAGAAATGGTAGTGGAAAAAAGGTCCTTAATTTTTTAGCTCCAAAAAGAGTCCCAAAGGAGCACATTCGCCGGAGAAAAGTGCCTTTTCAATATATATGAAAACAGTGTACCTTTAGCAATCCTTAAATGAGTGATTTCGGAGTCCCAGAAAGCTCCCTCAGATAATCCGCAAATACTGCGTGCGGACTTGCCTATTCGCTTATGATTTTGTGAAAAGGACTTTTTAAATCATCCGAAGATAACTTACACGGAGTGTTTTGGGAGTGCTCCGAATAGAATAAAACGGAGAATTCACGGTTTTTCAAAATGCTTCTAATTTAATTTATACATATAATCAAAATTTATTCATCATTTCTTTCTATCGAAAAAAATTAAATAATTGAAAATTATTTAATATGATATGCAGTAAAATAAGGAAAAATTATGAAATAAATAAAAGAAATATGTTTTTTTAAGGTGTTCCTGTGAGGTGGGGAACCACTCGCTCTATTGGTTTCTTTCCCAGAACCAGAAAAGTACTAAGGTTAGTCAATAGTAATTTTTTATGCGTTATATCTTACCTCCGAATGCATTCGCATCTGCCATAACCTCCACAGCTTTTTTGTGGTGTCCCTTTCCAGGAACATTCGGAAGCGACGACATCTTCTTGATTGAATTGGAATTGATTCAATTTTCATCTTACAGACTAGTTTCAAAGAAAAGAAACAAACAACTAAGAAAGTCTAAGTTCGGGCGGAGCCGAACATTAAATACCCGGCGCAAGTATTAAATATATGTTTTTCACCATCAAGCACATCTGAAATTTACCGTTGTATGAAAATTGACCGTAATTTTAGTCCGATTTCAATAATTTGCAACGTTTTGCTCTTATGCGGCAAGCATAATAACCATACTGAGATTGGTACAAATTGGTAGAACGGTTAGCGAGATACATACATATGTGTGATCATAAGTGGGCGGTGTCACACCCATTTTCCAAATCTGATCATAAACGTATTTGTTGGTAATGAATTATTGCAAGCATCAATTTTGAATAAATTAGCTTTAGTATGTAGATACTGATTTATCGAAGATTTCGTGTCTCTGAAAACTACCGTTACATGAGCGTTAGGCGTGGTTATTGTCCGATTATTCCCATTTTCAATAACATCCGTCCTGCGCCCGAAATAAGTACACGTACCAAGTTTCATTAAGATATCTAAATTTTTACTCGAGTTATTGTGTGCACAGACGGACGGACGGACAGACAGTCTCCGCTTAATCAATTTCTCTTTTCATTCTGTTCATTTATGTATACATTTGTCTATATCTATCTCGATTCGTTTTGGCTATTTACAAACAACCGTTATGTGAACAAAGTTATAATACCCTTGTGCACAAGTGCGCTCGGGTATAACAAGATAACAAAAACACACCTTGACTCCCTTCCCACTGCATACTCGGAGCACTCCGAAATCACTCATTTCAGGTGTTACTGTGGGAGTCCTTTTTCACTCCATATTTGGGGCGCTCGCATTTGGTTAGCTGGGTTATTGGGTATGTATAAAAATATCTATGTATGTCATATAAATATGTATGTACATATGTATGTTATTTTCTAAAAGTCCATTCACATGTTGCTCTTGCAGTGTTGCCACTTTGTGACTAATTCCTCAAAACGTGAGGAATTTTGGGTGCGCTTGAGTATTTTTTGAGGATTTTTATTTTGACGAATTTTTGAGTAATTTTCTCTCGATATATATGCTGATAACAAATGCAACCATGTTTTGCACAACACTGTTGTTAAATCGCTCTGAAAATTTTGAACCAAAAGTCTTCCGAAGTTTTATAAAGAGCGAAACACACCACACAAGCGGCTTGCCAAACATTCTAAATATACTTTTCCCATCTCGCCATACACCATGCAAACATGACTCGTTCAAGCACAGACTTTTAGTTTTTTCCGGTTCACAATGTAAAAGGGTTTGGGTTTCTTCGATTTTTCTCTCTTGGGTTCTCATTCGGAAAAAATTCTGTTGCGAACGAGACGATTTTATCACACACAACGTGAGCGGTTTGATCAAAGGTCAACATGGCGGCCAGAAAATCCAAAAATTTTAATTTTGGTTTACATTTCCCTCAAATGACTTGTCAAGCCTTCAAAAACCCCCATACACAACATAGATAGCATTAAGCAAAGGGTTTGTCAAGCCGCGTGTGTGGTGTTTTTCGCTCTTAAGCTAAATATTCAAAACGTTATCGATAATTTTTTTGATTCCATTGTTATATTTTCAACTTATTTTGAACTTCCAAAATCTCGATAACGAATGGAGAGAACACGCATTGTTCGATCATAAGGATATTCATATTGATTCTTCAAAATTATAGGAAAAAAGTTTTTGAATTAAAAGATTCTGCAGGTTCATATAAGTTTTCCAATTAAAAAAATTATATCTGCATTACTAATATAGCACTTTTCTAATGCTTCAGGAGAACGTATATTTAGTAGTTAAAAATGTGTAGGACCAGATTGAGCACTGATAAAGTTGCAGCAATAGATATTATATACAAACCAAGGCATAAAAAATAACGGTGATACTTTGTTTGAACCGCAAGAAAAAATGTACCAACTGAATTGGAGAATGTAATTATTTTTTTACCAAGTGCCTGTAAATAGTATGCAGTACACAATACTCATATCTGTAATAAGAAAATTTTGAGTAATTTGTGCAGATTTTGAGGATTTTTCATTTGTTTTTGAGGAATTTGGCAATTTTTTGTGGCAGCGCTGTGCTCTTGGCTTGTTGGTTGGCTCTCTGCTGAGTGTTTCCGCTGTTACTGCTGCTGACGCGCAACATACTCCTGCTTATCTTGTCAGTTGAATCTTATTTATTTTTGTGTTATTTAATTAGTATTCTGTGCCGAGAAATCCGATATTGTTTTGGCTTAGCTCCACACTGACAGTGATTGACAGCGAAAAGAGTGCTGCAAACGCTTAAATTTAACACAAACACATGCCTATTACTACTACTACTACAACATAGCTGCATAGATATACATATATGTACATACATACATTTGTACATAAATTAATGTGTAAAAGTTGCATTCTATTGCCAATTTTTTACTTTCAACTATGCTTCTTGTGAATGGCAGCAGCTGCAGCGATTTGAAATCGTGAATTTTCGAGTCGCAATTGGATGTTCATGGATTCAATTGGAGTGTTGCGGTTAGGCGGGTTTGGAGGTGTTTTGCATAATGCCAACAGCTGCCGAAGTAAGTTCGCGCAGTTAAACATACTTACACATGTGTGTGTGTTTACACACCTCCACCACACTCCCACATCGCAAGCTATCGATTATATACATACATATGGTGTTGCCAGATTTTTGTAAAAAAAAAACGGTGAATTTCCAAGAAAAAAATTATATTTTCAAAAACCAATAAATTTTTGGAAAGTTGTGGTTTTTAATAGTATGGAATATAGATAACCAAAACAATTCATTTAAAGTTAAATACCATTAACAGTTATAAAAACACGTAACTTATGAAATACAGTCTTTATAAAATAATAAACATTTGAATGGCATTTTGCTAATGAACCTGAGGTCTAGTACAATCATCAGAAATTTTAAATTGTACAGAATGCTGGAACTCGATTTATTTGGTTTTTTTTTTAAGATGCATCGCCATTTCCCTTTTTTCTCTTAAAGATTGACTTAAAAAAACCCGAAAGGAATATTTTAGTTTATTCGTTCAAATCTGCAATTTAAAAAGGAACTGTAATTTAAAAAGACTGTAAGCTTGCCTAAAACCCTGTAATTTACAGGTAAAACTTTGTATATGGCAACACTGATTGTGGGCCAAACAATCATGAATGGTCTCAGCCAGAATGGCGCGTAAAAGTATTCACCTCGTTTGTACCTTCAGAGCGGCGGCCCACGTGTGTGCCTCTAAGCATTTAGCTTTATAAGTATGTTTGAACACTCAACTCAAATGTAGGTACTAAATATACATATGCATGTACAAATGTATATATGTTTATACATACATAAAAGTGCATACATACATATGTACATTCATACAAATATTCATGTTGATGTGCTTATGCTTATGCGAGTGAATTTGTGCCAGCTTGCATTTACTTTTAATTACGATCATTCGTTTTTGGCAAAAAAAAAAATTTATTTGTTTTGCATTATGCAATTTTTGTTTAAATTAATTTAATGGAATGTGCTGAAATGTTTGCGTTCACTTCGAGAGTAAGAAATGCACTTACAAACATACATATGAACACATAGACACGTTCACGTTTAATACATTCAGCAATTTTTAGCGGTGCTCCACGCGTTCGCTAATGACTAAGTGACTGATTGACTGCTTGTCTAATGGTCAGTGGTATTATCAGTTTCCTTCATCGCTTTCAACATTTGACTATTGATTGTTATACACACCCAGTATATAATTTTAGGAGATAAAATCCAAAAGCCATAGACCTTCCTGAGAGTCAAGATGCCTTCCACTCTGCGTTCCTTTTTCCTTATTTTTTATTGCAACTAAAAGTGCATATTGAAATTCATTTGTAAAGCCAAATAGTATAAGCTCCGAACAAACATTTAGGTTTGAGCTCAACTTGAGTTTAAGTTGAAATCTAAGATACTTCTCAAATCTCCAACGTTGTTTCTCAACAGTACCTCTAGTGGAGAATCGTATTAACGAAATTAACGCGATTTTATAGCAGCTTGAATTTGCACTTCGTTATACTAGAATTAAATGGTCTACAAAGCTGCATACCAAAATTCTGATTGATAAGTTTGAAATTTTGGTGAAAATAAGTAGAATTTTACTAATTTTTTTTTGTACAAAGATCGTGTAGCTCATGAGGCTAGTGAAATTTTTGACAAATGCACAAATGATTAAAAGCTTAAATTGTTTTCTCAAAATATTCCTTTCACTTCATTTTATAATATTTTATTCTGTTGTTATTCCGGTGGCAAAAAAGATTTCTTTTCAGTCCTTTTTCATATGATACCAAATTTGTTTAATTTGGATAAGCGGTTTGCTTATTATCCGGAAAGGATGTTTATTTCGGAATAAAAAATTTTAGGCCAAATTTAACTCGTAAAAGAATATCTGTTATTTACGGTCCCTAGAATGCTATGCAAGTGCACTAATAACACATCAATCTGGCCAGTCACAGAAGAAAGCATTAAAAATGAATTACAAAAACTAAAATCAAAAAACGCTGATAGTATGTATTTAGCTCTCACAACATATATGGTTTAGTATAAACACTTCAATAGCTCGGACAGTCTAGAAAGGGACCTACAATTAGCAATACGATTGCAATATTGGAAAGTTAGTCGTTTGGTTGATTGAAGCCGTTTATAATGCATTCATGTGCGTAAACAATGGGCTTTCTCCAATGCATTACACACTGTCATTCGCTTATTAATAAACTCATATTTATACCAACAACTTAATAATCTATTTATGAGTATGCGCACATGACCATATGGGCTGAAAGAAATGTTTGCGATTGCGTAAAGGTGGGACACATAATGGCTGCTGGCGTCGCAGAGAGAAAATCCGTAAATAAATATGTACCCGGAATTCAATCTTCTAACTTATGAAAATACATTTGGTTTTAAAATGTTTACCTCTAAATGGAAGAATGTGTATGAATGAATGAAAAACATTCAAATCTGTGTTCGTATGGCATAGTAGCTTATGTCGGCAAGCTGGCTTTAGTGTAATGCGGCATTCCCTTTATTCTTTAAACGGCAAGAAATTTTTTGATGAGACTTAATAAGAATATTGACTTGCTAGTATCAGAACTACTAGAGTCATCTTTTCGACATAATCTACTGTTCCATACGAACACA
>NW_023458564.1:15729133-15743899 GCF_013731165.1 Rhagoletis pomonella | reverse complement strand
TTCCATACGAACACAGATTTGAATGTTTTTCTTTCATTCATACACATTCTTCCATTTAGAGGTAAACATTTTAAAACCAAATGTATTTTCATAAGTTAGAAGATTGAATTCCGGGTACATATTTATTTACGGATTTTCTCTCTGCGACGCCAGCAGCCATTATGTGTACCACCTTTACGCTATCGCAAACATTTCTTTCAGCCCATATGGTCATGTGCGCATACACATAAATAGATTATTAAGTTGTTGGTATATAAGTTTATTAATAAGCGAATGACAGTGTGTAATGCATTGGAGAAAGCCCATTGTTTACGCACATTAATGCATTATAAGCGGCTTCAATCAACCAAACGACTAACTTTCCAATATTGCAATCGTATTGCAAATTGTAGGTACCTTTCTAGACTGTCCGAGCTATTGAAGTGTTTATACTAAACCATATATGTTGTGAGAGCTAAATACATACAATCAGCGTTTTTCGATTTTAGTTTTTGTATTTCATTTTTAATGCTTTCTTCTGTGACTGGCTAGATAGATGTGTTATCAGTGCACTTGCATAGCATTCTAGGGACCGTAAATAACAGTTATTCTTTTACGATTTAAATTTGGCCTAAAATTTTTTATTCCGAAATAAACGTCCTTTCCGGATAATAAACAAACCGCTTATCCAAAATAAAAAAATTTGGTATCATATGAAAGAGGACTGAAACGAAATATTTTTTGCCACCGGAATAACAACAGAATAAAATATTATAAAATGAAGTGAAATGAATATTTTAAGAAGACAATTTAAGCTTTTAATCATTTGTGCATTTGTCAAAGATTTCACTAGCCTCATGAGCTACACGCTCTTTGTACAAAAAAAAATTAGAAAAATTCTACTTATTTTCACCAAAATTTCAAACTTTTTAATCAGAATTTTGGTATGCAGCTTTGAAGACCATTTAATTCTAGTATAACGAAGTGCAAATTCAAGCTGCTATAAAATCGCGTTAATTTCGTTAATATGATTCTCCACTAGAGGTACTGTTGAGAAACAACGTTGGAGATTTGAGATATATCTTAGTTTTCAACTTAACCTCAAAGTTAAGCTCAAACCTAAATGTTTGTTCGGAGCTTATACTATTTGGCTTTACAAATGAATTTCAATATGCAATTTTAGTTGCAATAAAAAATAAGGAAAAAGGAACGCAGAGTGGAAGGCATCTTGACTCTCAGAAGGTCTATGGCTTTTGGATTTTATCTCCTAAAATTATATACTGGGTGTGTATAACAATCAATAGTCAAATGTTGAAAGCGATGAAGGAAACTGATAATACCACTGACCATTAGACAAGCAGTCAATCAGTCACTTAGTCATTAGCGAGCGCGTGGAGCACCGCTAAAAATTGCTGAATGTATTAAACGTGAACGTGTCTATGTGTTCATATGTATGTTTGTATGTGCATTTCTTACTCTCGAAGTGAACGCAAACATTTCAGCACATTCCATTAAATTAATTTAAACAAAAATTGCATAATGCAAAACAAATAAATTCTTTTTTTGCCAAAAACGAATGATCGAAATTAAAAGTAAATGCAAGCTGGCACAAATTCACTCGCATAAGCATAAGCACATCAACATGAATATTTGTATGAATGTACATATGTATGTATGCACTTTTATGTATGTATAAACATACATATATACATTTGTACATGCATATGTATGTATATTTAGTACCTACATTTGTTGAGTGTTCAAACATACTTACTTATATAGCTAAAAGCTTAGAGGCACACACGTGGGCCGCCGCTCTGAAGGTACAAACGAGGTGAATACTTTTACGCGCCATTCTGGCTGAGACCATTCATGATTGTTTGGCCCACAATCAGTGTTGCCATATACACAGTTTTACCTGTAAATTACAGGGTTTTAGGCAAGCTTACAGTCTTTTTAAAGTACAGTTCCTTTTTAAATTTCAGATTTGAACGAATAAACTAAAATATTCCTTTCGGGTTTTTTTAAGTCAATCTTTAAGATAAAAAAGAGAAATGGCGATGCATCTTAAAAATAAATACGAAATAAATCGAATTCTGTAGAAATTAAAATTTCTGATGATTGTACTAGACCTCGGGTTCATTAGCAAAATGCCATTCAAATGTTTATTATTTTATAAAGACTGTATTTCATAAGTTAAGTGTTATTATAACTGTTAATCGTATTTAACTTTAAATGATTTGTTTTGGTAATCTATATTCCATACTATTAAAAAACACAATTTTGCAAAAATTTATTAGGTTTTGAAAATATAATTTTTTTCTTGGGAATTCACCGTTTTTTTTACAAAAATCTGGCAACACCATATGTATGTATATAATCGATAGCTTGCGATGTGGGAGTGTGGTGGAGGTGTGTAAACACACACACATGTGTAAGTATGTTTAACTGCGCGCACTTACTTCGGCAGCTGTTGGCATTATGCAAAACACCTCCAAACCCGCCTAACCACAACACTCCAATTGAATCCATGAACATCCAATTGCGACTCGAAAATTCACGATTTCAAATCGCTGCAGCTGCTGCCATTCACAAGAAGCATAGTTGAAAGTAAAAAATTGGCAATAGAATGCAACTTTTACACATTAATTTATGTATAAATGTATGTATGTACATATATGTATATCTATGCAGCTAGTATGTTGTAGTAGTAATAGGCATGTGTTTGTGTTAAATTTAAGCGTTTGCAGCACTCTTTTCGCTGTCAATCACTGTCAGTGTGGAGCTAAGCCATAAACAATATCGGATTTCTCGGCACAGAATACTAATTAAATAACACAAAAATAAATAAGATTCAACTGACAAGATAAGCAGGAGTATGTTGCGCGTCAGCAGCAGTAACAGCGGAAACACTCAGCAGAGAGCCAACCAAAAAGCCAAGAGCACAGTGTTGCCACAAAAAAATTACCAAATTCCTCAAAAACAAATGAAAAATCCTAAAAATTTGCACAAATTACTCAAAATTTTCTTATTACAGATATGAGTATTGTGTACTGCATACTATTTACAGGCACTTGGTAAAAAAATAATTATATTCTCCAATTCAATTGGTACATTTTTTCTTGCAGTTCAAACAAAGTATTACCGTTATTTTTTATGCCTTGGTTTGTATATAATATTGCTGCAACTATATCAGTGCTCAATCTGGTCCTACACATTTTTAAACTACTAAAAAAAATATACGTTCTACTGAAGCAGTAGAAAAGTGCTTTATTAGTAATGCATACAATTTTTTTAATGTGAAAACTTATATGAACCTGCAGAATTTTTAATTCAAAAACTTTTTTCCTATAATTTTGAAGAATCAATATGAATATCCTTATCGAGATTTTGGAAGTTGAAAATATAACGATGGAATCAAAAAAATTATCGATAACGTTTTTAATATTTAGCTTAAGAGCGGCTTGACAAACCAAGCGAAATATCCCTTAGCTTAATGCTATCTATGTTGTGTATGGGGGTTTTTGAAGGTTTGACAAGTCATTTGAGGGAAATGTGAAACAAAATTAAAATTTTTGGATTTTCTGGCCGCCATGTTGACCTTTGATCAAACCGCTCACGTTGTGTGTGATAAAATCGTCTCGTTCGCAACAGAATTTTTTTCCGAATGAGGACGCAAGAGAGAAAAATCGAAGAAACCCAAACCCTTTTACATTGTGAACCGGAAAAAAACTAAAAGTCTGTGCTTGAACGAGTCATGTTTGGCGAAAATGGGAAAAGTAGGTTTAGAAAGTTTGACAAGCCGCTTGTGTGGTGTGTTTCGCTCTTTATAAAACTTCAGAAGACTTTTTGTTCAACATTTTCAGAGCGATATAACAACTCGGTTGTGCAAAACATGGTTGCATTTGTTATCTGCATATATATATCGAGAGCAAATTCCTCAAAAATTCCTCAAAATAGAAATCCTCAAAAAATACTCAAGCGCACCCAAAATTCCTCACGTTTTGAGGAATTAGTCACAAGTGGCAACACTGCAAGAGCAACATGTGAATGGATTTTTAGAAAATAACATACATACATACATATTTATATGACATACATAGATATTTTTATACATACCTAATAACCCAGCTAACCAAATGCGGAGCGCCCCAAATATGGAGTGAAAAAGGACTCCCACAGTAACTCCCGAAATGAGTGTTTCCGGAGCGCTCCGAGTATGGAGTGGAAAGGGAGTCAAAGTGTTTTTTTGTTAAGTTGTTATACCCGAGCACACTTGTGCGCAAGGGTATTATAACTTTGTTCACATAACGGTTGTTTGTAACAGCCAAAACGAATCGAGATAGATATAGACAAATGTATACATAAAACACATACAAAATTAAAAAGGAAATCGATTGTCTGTCCGTCCGTCCGTCCGTCTGTGCATACGATAACTCGAGTAAAAATGAAGATATCTTAACGAAACGGTATGTGTACTTTTCTCGGGCCGAGGACGGATGGTATTGAAAATGGGCAAAATCGGACAATAACCACGCCTACCTCCCATATAACGGTAGTTTTCAGAAATACGAAAACTGCGATATTTGAGTACCTACTGAAGCTTCTTCACTCGAAATTTACATTTACAATGATTTTGAGACAAAAAATATGAGCTTGCCACATTAAAGCAAAACGTTGCAAATTATTGAAATCGGACTAAAATTGCGGCCACTTTTCATACAACGGTAAATTTCAGAAATGCTTGACGGTGAAAAACATATATTTAATACTTGCGCCGGGTATTTAATGTTCGGCTCCGCCCGAACTTAGACTTTCTTAGTTGTTTGTTTCTTTTGTTTGAAACTAGTCTGTAAGATGAAAATTCAATCAATTCCAATTCAATCAAGAAGATGTCGGCGCTTCCGAATGTTCCTGGAAAGGGACACCACAAAAAAGCTGTTGAGGTTATGGCAGATGCGAATGCATTTGGAGGTAAGATATAACGCATAAAAAATTACTGTTGACTAACCTTAGTACTTTTCAGGCGTATTTATTAGAAAATTATCTGGTTCTGAGAAAGAAATCAATAGAGCGAGTGGTTCCCCACCTCACAGGAACACCTTAAAAAAACATATTTCTTTTATTTATTTCATAATTTTTCCTTATTTTACTGCATATCATATTAAATAATTTTCTTTTATTTAATTTTTTCGATAAAAAGAAATGATGAAAAAATTTTGATTATACGTATAAATTAAATTAGAAGCATTTTGAAAAACCGTGAATTCTCCTTTTTATTCTATTCGGAGCACTCCCAAAACACTCCGTGTAAGTTATCTTCGGATGATTTAAGAAGTCCTTTTCACAAAATCATAGGCGAATAGGCAAGTCCGCACGCAGTCTTTGCGGATTATCAGAGGGAGCTTTCTGGGACTCCGAAATCACTCATTTAAGGATTGCTAAAGGTACACTGTTTTCATATATATTGAAAAGGCACTTTTCTCCGGCGAATGTGCTCCTTTGGGACTCTTTTTGGAGCTAAAAAATTAAGGACCTTTTTTCCAGTACCATTTCTTCTAAGTGGATAAAGTTAGTGTAAAGTTTCGTCAATTTTTCGGTGCCCTCTTGATCGAAAAATATGAAGGTAATTTGAAAAGTCATTGGGGGAGCTCACGATTTGTAGCATTTAAGGTGTAAAGTTCCTACGTAGCAATCTAGCACTCATTGTGAACTCCCTTATTGACTTTTTGAATTTTAAAGAAAATGGACAAATCTAATTTAGTGCGTTGGTTAAGCGTTATTTTTTGCATTAAAACCCCATTACCGAAACCAAGGTAAGGCTTGACAACTACTGTGTGGATTCTGCACCATCAATACCAATGGTTAACCGTCTACGAAACATGGATTCTCTATAACACATCAGAGACCAAGAAACTATAAAGAAGTGCACCAAAAAAAACTAAAGCGGGTCAAGGCCATGTTGTTTTGGGATTTACGCGGTGTCATTCACATCGATTACTTCGAAAATGGGCAAAACGATAACTGGCGAATGTTATTCAGATATTTTGGACAGATTCGAAATTAAATTGAACCAAAAACGACGACATTTCGCCAAAGCGAATTCTATTCTATCAAGAAAATGCACCGGTGCACGCGTGTGTAGTCCCCCGCGACTTTTTCCTGTTTCAAAACCCAAAAAAATAAAAGAGGTCACAGAAAAAACTCTTATTTTATGGACCTTGAAAAAACTTTTATTTGGAAGGAATTAAGAAATTGGAAAATGCTAAATGTTTCGAACTAAAAGGAGATTGTTTTAGTATGAGTCGAAAATTTGAAATTTTCCTATACTTTTCCATACAAAAATTTTAAATTGTTGTGTAAGAGATTTAAATGTTGACAAATAAAACGCTTTTTGCCGAAAAATATATCTTTTATTCAGAAAGTCACTGACTTTTCAAATTGCCCTCGCAATAACATTGATAGTTAAAAATTTAGCCATTGTAACATAGTTATATTTCTAAGACGTCCGAAAGCAGGTAATCCAAAGCTTTGTATGTACATATGTATGCAAAACTTTGTATGTACATATGTATTTATACACGTGGGCATTCATATTTTTTTACATTGTATATACAAATGTATGCACACATACCTAAATTCTTGCATTTTATTTGTTATTAATAAATTTCAATTTATGCTGATCACCGTCGAAGGCGATATGTGGTGGAAGCTGAGAACCGCCAGCGGTTTTCGAAATACCAACCGCCAACAGGGCACTGCAAAGCATTTGCGCGTATGAATTAAGATCGCAGCTTGTCAGATGAAAGATATGCAGGTATTCGTATGACCAACAAAGCAGCAAAGTGGTTGGAGCTGCGGAAATACGTGCCCAAGTATGTATGTAGGTATGCATTTATATACACTCAGAAAAAAGTCAGCCAAATATATTCCTCTCAACACATGATTTGGTAACTATAAACAAATAATGTAACTATAACCAAATAATGTGTTGAGAAAAACATATTTAGTTGACGTAACTAAACTCTTTTCTCAGTGTATGCCAACGTGTAGGTAGCTTTGTATATACATATGTATGTACATACATACACCTGTGGTCAACTAATTAGTACCGAAATTCCAAATGATATTGCTTGCAACTTTTCAAAAATTAAAAAAAAAAAAACAATAATCCAACTTCGAAAAATTGTTGTCAAAATTTAAAAAAAATTTTAATCAGAATATTTAGAAAATTTTCGGGTATGCAGCTTTTTAGACCATTCAATTTTAGTCCAATAAAGTGCAAGTTTCATGTCGCTAAAACTTACCGTTGATTTTCTAGAATTTTTTATGTGGAGGGATGCGGATTTTTTTTTCATATAAAAATAGATTTTGATTATGCGTTTTATAGAACAAAATGCGCAGCACCCTCCACAAAAAAGCCTAAAAAATTAATGGCAATTTTTGGCGACTTGATACTTGCGCTTTATTGGACTAAAATTGAATGGCATACAAAACTTTTCTAAACAGTCGAATTAAACATTTTGCAATTTTGATGACAATTTTTTGAAGTTTCATTAATTTTTTGAAATTTGTGCAAACTTCGAAGCTATTTATGTGGTTTCTGTTATAGATTGAATTATATTTCAAATAAAAATGATTAAAAATAAATAAATAAACATAAGTTGCAAACAAAATCATTTTGAATTTCGGTGCTAATTACTTGACCTCAGGTGTACATATGTATGTACTTAATACAGCATTATGTAGGTGCACAAGAGAAAATAAATTTAAATAAAATATGTACGTTGCTACCATGGGCGTCGCTACCTAGGGACAAGGGGAGACAAGTGCAAGTTTCATCCAGCTAAAAAATCGAGCTGATTTTTGATAATTGTTTTTTTTGGAGACTACTTTTGCAGTTTTTTTTTATATACATATATCACGTGTAATCTACACAAACTGACGTTGATTTTTTGAAATTTTGTTGCTAACGGTCTCTCGCATTTTGTTTCAAGAAATTCATGCTTATATGGAAAAAGTGCAAATATCTGTCACCAAAAAAATACTCTCAGAAATCAACGGGATTTTCTAGCCATTTGAAACTTGCACTTCGTTTGCTTAAGTCACGTACTTAGTTTTTCTCTCTGTCGTCGGGGTTTTTTTAAAAGGACTTTGGAATTAAAAAATATGAATATGCAGATATGTATTTAAAAACTTTTTTTTTAATTCAGTGCAATGTATAAAGATAAGGGTATCAAATATAAGAATTATAACAGAATAAGTTTTTTGGATCATAAGGACGAAGGGGTATAGAAAATGTCCTTTAAAAATGTTGTCCTTAAAATTCCTTGAAAATTTGCAATATTTAATTTTGAAAAAATTATTGTTTGAGGACTAATATATAAACATACGATCACATCATTGAATTTTGCCCCGCAAACTTTACTGACTTGAAATTTTATTGTTTTTAAATTTAACAGAATTTTCTGTTTCATTTGGTACCCATATTGTTATTCTACATTGCACTGACTTTTTTAAATAATTTTTTTAATTAATCATATTTTTTAAATTTCAAAGTCCTTTGAAAAAAACATCCTGACGTCAGAGTGAAAAACTGAAAACGCAGTTTTACTATATTTGGCCTATAGTTTCGTGAGTATGAATCTATATACTGGGTGTTCGTGTGTTCTGAAATTTTTTTGTTTTTGTGGCACAGTGTTATTCATAGTTTCATTAAAATTTTGAAGTACAATTTTCGAGGAATTTTTCAATATGTCAACCACCCCCCTAAATTCGATGCTGGCAACGCACATGGTTGTTACATATTAACACATGAACAGATATATGTATGTATGTATTTACGCGCAGCAGAAAAGTCAGATGAAATTGAGTTGCAAATGTGGGCAGTGTTGTGCAACAAAATAATGAGCTCCACTGATTTGTATCTGATTTAAATTCAAAAGTATCAGCAGAAAAATAAATATGCTCGTATCTGTCGCATATATCACTTTGTATCTGCAAAGTTGCTGATAGCTGTATAACTAAAGAGCAGCGATGCCAACTTGCGGGGAATTCCCCGATTTGGGAGAAATTCGTCCCATTGCGGGTAATCGGGGAATGCTGCCTTTTGGGGGAATTGTGACTATTTAATTTTACATCATTAAACCACTTACCTAGAGTGCAGAGTACTTTATTTAAATTTTATATTTTAGTCCCAATCGCAACTCTGCTAATTTCACATTAGCAACACTATAAAAACATTGATGTCAGCAATCAAGGCGAATTAATTCGTCTAGTCCAGGCCTTGCCAAAGTGGGTACCGCGGTAGCCTGGGGTGTCGCAAGCGTATGGCTGGGGTGTCGCAAACGTATGCCTGGGGTGCCGCTAGTGGCTGGAGTATACAATTGGTGCGGCAAATTCTTTAAAGTTTCCATACACAACGCAACGGTTTGATTAAACTGCAACATGGCGGCCAGAAAATCAAAACATTTTGATTTTTATTAAAATTACCTTCAGCAGCTGATCTCGCTCTTTAGCATAGTTCTCCAGTACGTTTCGTTAACGAAAAATTGAATCAGAAAATTTTTAGAAAAATTGCTGAAAACGTATCCTTTTCACAACCATTTTCGGTACTTTCGTAGGGCCAAGCCGCGTTTCATCCACTTTTCTTCCCGTTTTCGGATTAATTTTCGGATTTTTTTTCTGGCTGGGCTGTTCTCGTGACAAGCGCAGCAGCTTCGCGCAAGTGTATACGTTACTTATTCTTTGGAACTTCACAATCACACTGTGAAAGAGCGAATTAACACGATTTTAGAGGCAGTCGGGAACGAACTTATAAAAATTTTTAAAACTTTTGAATATTTTTGTTTGCAACTTGCCGAAAGTACGGACGTAGTGGGACTTAATGTTCTTCTCGTGTTAGTGAGGTACCCATTCGGAATGCAAATCGAAGAAGAACTTTTGATGAGCGAAGTACTTGAGACTTACTCCACTAGTGACGAAATTTTTAAAGCTATCGACAATTTTGTACAGAAAAATGGTTTGAAATGGAGCAAGTGTGCGGATATTTGCAGTGGTTGGAAAAACGAAAGGAGCGATGTCTAGGATGAAGCAAAAGGCCACGAGAAGTCACCGTATTGGATGACGCTGCGAAGATAACAGAGGCCTGTGAAATTAAAATACATCTTTGGTTTTTTTTCCAGCACGTCGAGAATTTTTTATTGGTGACATGTAGATATATTTTAGAATTTCTTGCAATTTGCATGAAAACCCCATAAGTAAACAAAGTTAATCAGAAAAACGTATGTAACTTCTAAGTTAACGCCAAGAAAATTGATAACAGCTGGTTTCACCAGCAATTTAAATGGAAAATGATTTTTGATTTTCTGTCACTTTCCATATAAAATTCCAGCATTACCAGCGTTAACTTGGAAGGTTTAGAAAAAACCATTGTCGAATATTTTCCCAATATTGATTCTGAGGATGTCTACAGCTGGATAACAAACCCGCTTTCATGTGACCAGAAAATTAAACCTACTGGGATGAGCCAAGAAAGTTCTGGATGCAAGTGTATGCAGAAAACACTGCTGTTGGCAAGATTGCATTAAAAATACTAGTGACTTTTACTTTTACATTTCTATGTGAGACTGCATTTTCAACAAATGCTTACATAAACAAATAATTTTTAAGCAAAAAACAAAACCGACTTCAATTCTCATATACAAATTTAAGATTATCGGTTATCTCTTCATGCTCCAATGATCTGATTTAAACCGAAATAGAATGGGACCGCCTGTGATGTAACACCTTCCCTCTCAAAAAAGAATTATAGTAATCGGTTAACGTGGCCAAAGTTATGCGGCAACATACATAAAAAAAAAAAAAATATTAATAAAAAAATATTCCGACGAATTGATAACCTTCTCCTTTTTGTGAAGTCAGCTTCAATTGTTTTCAGGGTAAAAATGTCAAAGCTCCTAATAAACTTAAAGGAAATAATGAAATCATCAAAACAATTTCAGTCCTCACATTAAAGCTAAAGGAGCATAAAGTTTGTATTGTGTTTTCTTGTTTTGGTAGGCATTTTTTTAGCACAACAAGAGTGCCGCGGTATAGTTGGGAAGTTCACGAACTAATTAATTCAATGCAGTATGTCATTGAATTGATCGAACGAACTAGTACGAAATTTTAAATGAACTTTTTGCTCCAGGTTGGCATTTTTTTTTATTTTACTTATATTCACATATATAATAATAATAATATATTGGCGCTTACAGATATGTTAGTGTTAGGCCGAGCTTATATATGCATATTAAATAATGAATTATTTATTCTTTATTATATATGCAATTATATTTTCATTAGGTAACATTAAATAATAAGAAAATTAAATTGGCTTCTAAAAATTATGAGCAAAAAGTAGAAAATTTTGATGATTTTTTTTAATTTGTTGAATTCTTGTGAGTTTTCCCAAAGCTTTTTACTTTGACTTATATGGCGTATATCATACAATAAGATATAATCTTATAAAACATTAGTGAAAAAATTTAACATTTAAATATTGTATGTACATTAGCGTGGGCCGAAAATACGCTTTTTTAGAATTTTGATCGGTAATAGCAAAAATATGGTTCATTAAGCTTAAAAAAAAAAATCGGTGTAAAAGATGAAAATTTTTGGTCATTAGCTTAGGCTCGCCCAAGTCCATCAAAGTTCAATGTGCTCAAAAAATAAAAATTTATTAATAAATTAGTTAACACATTTTTTTTGCTAAAATTAAAATTATCTGCGAAAGTATTAGTCCTACATAATTTGGTATATGGACCATTTTTCTAGAGAATTGAAATAAGCAAAGAATTTTTTTTGTTACCACTTGAACTTTGATGGACTTGGGCGAGCCTAAGATATAGACCAAAAATTTTAATCTTGCACACAGATTTTTTTTAAAGCTTGATGAACCATATTTTTGCTGGAAGCGAAACGTATTTGCCGCAATAAGAAGAGAGAGACTGAAATACATGAGTGCAAAGAGTTTGTAACCACCCAAAAATTTTACCAGAGGCCAAATCTTCTGGTAAAAGAAATACATACATACATGCTCTTTACGAGGGCTGGGAATCTTATCATAAATTTGGCCGTACAAGGTTAAAAAAAAACGAATTACATAAAAGCACAGTTAGGCAACGACGTAGCGTAAACGTAGGTTGACGTACGTAGCAGCATATAAAATTTACTTTTGATAGAGCGAGAGAAAAGCAACGGCAACGTCACCGCGATGGTGGAGAATTTTCGTTAACACGTGAATGCCATAAGGTAGATCGTGTCTGCGTCAACCTACGTCTACGTTACGTCGTTGACTGTTCGTGCTTTAAGTCTTCAAAAAAATAAAAAATAAATAAATAAAAATAAATTTTTGATACCTACTTAAACTACGGTTTCATGCCTAAGGTTTGATTTTCCAGAACAAAATAAAAAATGCATGCTTTTCTTATTATTCTTTTCTATATTTTCAAAATTTTCATAATTGCAGGTGATGATTAATTAGATTATCGGTCACCTGAAACCAATCTAAATGTTTTTGATGTGGTTAATTTTCAAGAAACTTATGAGATCGATTTCACTAAACCTCCTCCATAGGAAAAGATAACATGTTAACGAAAATAGTGGCTGTGGCATAGTTACCGCGTGTGGCGTTAAATCGCGCGCTTGCAACTCTCCAATTGGCCATTTGTTTACTTTGCTGATTCGCTTCGAATGTTCTCACATTTGTTTTCGCTGCTTTTCCTCATTTTTTTTTTTTTTGTTTGTATTACGTGCAACTTTATTGTTTTGCTCAGATTTTTCATTTGAATTTTGCAATCGCGCACAGTGAACGCACCCATGCCGCTTTGCGTTCGTTGCATCGCAGTGCACAACAAGTGGCCTCTACGCCCCACCGCGTGCCGCCATTTGCCCCGTCACAGCTGCCACCTTCACCTCATACTCGGTGCTTTTTTTTTTTGGCTTCGGCCTTCCAATTGAAATTTTTAATCAGATTGTAGCCTCTTTGCATTCGCTTCTACCACCACTGAGTTTGTCGTTGATGGGTTTATTGTTGTTGGCATTATTATTGCCAAGTGAATGGTGCGCGCTGCGGCAAGTCGCAGTTGCACAGTTGTTGCAAAGGCCGCGCATCCACTTCACATTCATAATAAGCTGCCGCTCGTCTCTCATTGCAATGAATGCAGTGCATTGGTTAAAGTTGTTTTGGCACTTCTCGTTTTTATTTTTATGTTTATTTTTTTCGGATTGTTAAAAATGATCTTTAATGTTTTTTTGCTGTTTTCATAATTTTCTTGCTGTTTCATTACATTTAACTAAAAGTTGTATTTACATGAATCGGCTGGTGTGCATTCACTTTTTGTTAACGTAATTAGAACGATAATATACATATATGAACGAGCAAAAAAATAAGATAAAAACAAAATTGTTGGAATCTCATCAAGGTGACAGTTGGTGTGGGGGCGGGCGCAGCTCAGACGCACTCATTTGCCAGCTGCCACAATCTATTATTACGTCAACTATTTATAACAAGAAATTTAATATTTTATTACACTACTCAAGAAGAAATCCGATTTGTGGCATCTGACCATCTTTCCTTAAGTAGAATATTGTTTGTGATCTGAAAAAAGTGTGCGGAGATGTTTGCAATGTAGAATTTACAAATTTATTTAGTTATTAAAGTGGACGGACCTACATATAATTTATTCAAAACTAAATACTGAAAATTTGCAAAGATACTGAAGAACAAAATTTAAAAAAGTATTTTCAATTAATATTAATTTTTATGTATCATTTGGTATGCATATTGTTTTTCTACATTACCCTGATAGTTTTGTTTTTTGGAACTCGTATATTTTACTGCTATCTGTTTTTTTACATTAAGCAATCTGTGAAACTTAAATACTAAATAAGAAAATAATTTTGTATGCAGTACACCCAGTGGCGTAACCACATTATATTCGCAGATACTCAATGTTATTAGAGATGTAATATTGACTTCCTTTTAAGACGCTGGAATGACACTGTATGAGAAGTGAGTGTAGAAATAAGATTTGGGTGATCAGGAATTTTTGTTGGTGCGCCTAGGCGTTATATTCAAAAATCGATTTTTGAGACGACTCGATTAAGATATAATAGTTTGTCGGGAGGGTACTCTTTATTTTGTAAAGTAAGCCGTCATACCATACTCGATCGAAAGCTTGAGATATATCGAGGAATGCAGCTGTACAATACTTTTTGTGTTCGAATGCAGTGTGAATGCAGTTTACAAGCCTGTAAACTTTTTCGATTGTGCCGTGTTTTTTCGTGAAACGGAATTGGTGATTAGGGATAATCTTTCTTTGAATTCTTCGAGCTCTCTCGTTACCGTATTAAATCTTGTTTTGACTTCGGAATGTCTAGTCTGCTGCCACTTTTTTCTAGCCTGGCGATTTTTGATCAGTTTTTCTGTTACAAGAAAAGAGATTCTTGTACCTACACTGTTATTTGCTTAGAATGGGTGTTGATCTCCAAGCAGGTTGTTGGATGCAGTTATTGAAGTGTTCAACAGCTGCAATGATATATTCGCTAGATTTCAGCGAGTGTCTCAAACTTAATATTGAAGGTGTTAAGCAGCGTTGCCATTTTAGCCGTTTTCCGGCTAGATTTAGCCGGTTTTGATAGCAACTAGCCGGAGAAAATTCGATCTAGCCGGCAGCCGATTTGTTAGCCGGTTTGTAAAAAAAGTTAGCCGTTTTTAGCCGATTTTACTATTTGCCTAATTTT
>NW_023458564.1:15725511-15729033 GCF_013731165.1 Rhagoletis pomonella | reverse complement strand
ACTAGCACATTTCATTATTCGCGTCGAAAAGTAGCACATTTCAGATTCTCGCGTGGAAGACTAGCACATTTCACTAATCGCGTGGAAGACTAGCACATTTCAGATTTTTGCGTGGAAGACTAGCACATTTCGTTATTTGCGTGGAAGACTAGCACATTTCAGATTTTTGCGTGGAAGAGTAGCACATTTCGTTATTTGCGTGGAAGACTAGCACATTTCAGATTTTTGCGTGGAAGACTAGCACATTTCGTTATTTGCGTGGAAGAGTAGCATATTTCAGATTGTTAAGCCGCGAAAACTGCACGTCTCCGGTTTCAAGTAAATCATAAAAGCATAATATATATTGAAAATTCAAACGTTTATTCTATATTTCTTTAATTGTATTATGAAAATCATGAAATTCAGACGGTATATACCGTTTACTAATCAGTTGTTGAATATCATCCACTTTTCTTTTTTTTAAAGGTATTTTTCCCTTGTAAGCTTTAGGCAATTCACAGTGTTTCATGGTTGACCATTGAACATTTTTTTTCATTAGGTTCAACTTCTCCTCGCTTTGCATAAAGTCGTATTTTACTGCCATGTCTACTTGATTTTTGCTATTTTTTATTGTAATTTTCCGTACATGTGATATCTTAATTTTTTGCCAATGTAAATATTTGGACAGTTCTTCGAAGGAAAATATTTCATTTGCGTTTGCGTTGTTGAAAATTTGTTGAGTTTTTTTAGTATTCTCCTGGGCTTTAAACTTGGGCCAATATGGATTTTTTTAAGAGAATTAACTTTATTTTAATTGAAGGTTTTTTAAGTAAATAAATAAACATAACATAAATAATATCACTTTGAAACGGGGTCCTCTTGATATGATACTGTATGTATATGTTTTTTCGTATTTATTTATAAATAAAGATTCCCTGAGAAAGACGCGAATGTCGAAAGGTGTAGGAGGAAAAATAAACGTTTATTTTACTTGTAATAACCGGCCAAAAGGCTCCATATACAACACTAAACTTTCAGCATGACCGAAGAAAAATAATTATAGTATAAACATACATATTTATGTAACTTTTTTTTTTTAACGGCTGCTACAACCTTATATGAACTGCCTTGCGTATCCCTCTTCCACACAAAAATCTGAAATGTGCTAGTCTTCCAGGCAAATAACGAAATGTGCTACTCTTCCACGCAAAAATCTGAAATGTGCTAGTCTTCCACGCAAATAACGAAATGTGCTAGTCTTCCACGCAAAAATCTGAAATGTGCTACTCTTCCACGCAAAAATCTGAAATGTGCTAGTCTTCCACGCAAAAATCTGAAATGTACTAGTCTTCCACGCAAATAACGAAATGTGCTACTCTTCCACGCAAAAATCTGAAATGTGCTACTTTTCGACGCGAATAATGAAATGTGCTAGTCTTCCACGCTAATAGTGAAATGTGCTAGTCTTCCACGCGAATAGTGAAATGTGCTACTCTTCGTAGGGACCGACGATATGTTCTTCATTATAGTATATACTACATACTATGCGTTCATAAGTATGTTCATACATATGTATGCGGCCGCTGTGGTGTAGTAGTTAGCAGTGCGCACTTCCAAACCGCAGGGCCTGGGTCCAAGCCTTGGTCAAATCAACATCGCAAAAATAAAATATAGAAAAAAGCTTTTTTCTTAATAGCGGTCGCCCCTCGGCAAGCAATGACAAGCCGAGTATGCCATGAAAAACAAGATTTTCATTTTTACTATGGGAGTATGTACATATATCGGCATTATTTACAAAAAATTTTGTAAGTCGCTGTAAAAAATTATTATAAATTGAAAAATATTTGAAAGCGTAAATTTATAAACCTACTTTATTTTTAATGTATCCGGTATTCTTTCTAAACGTAAAGGTATGTGGGGTTAATTTCACCGTCAGGGTCATATAAAGCGTTAATCTTCCTATTAATAATTTTTTTTCCACAAAATTTACCCAACTACGATTAATAAATCTGACGAAAAAAACATATTAAATAGGAAGATTGACGGTTCTATGACCCTGACGGTGAAATTAACCCCACATATGATATGTTATCTGAACGTAGAATTTTCTGTTATTTCTGAGTTCGGGATAAAAAAAGGGGGTTACCAGTTTAAAAAACCATGTTGACCTCGAGATGACCTTGAAATTGACCCACATGTTATTTTGCCACTCGGCATCGGAAAGCTTGTATTTTGTTATGAATTTTACATATTTAAAAAAAATTAATTTAAGAGAAAAATGGGAAGCGTGGAGGTAACGTTCAGAAAGAATACCCCGTATGTAAATTCAAAACTTTAAAGCCGTTCATTTCGAGTGTTCCTTTTTTGAGTTATGACACTATTGAAGTAAATGAGCATGTTGTTATGTATGTAGGTATTAGGATCCCGGACTTTTTGGGGATTTGCGTACTTGTTTCTGGAACTCCATTGAACTCCACTAAAAAAAACCACTCATGCGATTTGCTCATATTAGCAAACTTAGCGCACATAGCCTGGCGAGGCTACTGGCTGCCTGGCATTGTTTTAAAACCTAGTTAGGATGAAGTCTCTATGATCAGGATAACCCGAGATATAACGATTTGCAGGAGTCACGTAGTTTAACACCCAAAACCGCCGCCGCTGGATCCGCCACTGGCAGGAGTACATGAATAGTCAGAAGCAAAAAGAAAGAAGATAAAAATTCCTCTAATACAAATTTTAAAGCCAATCGAAAATGTGAAATCAAGTTTGGTGTCCGATGAAACAGAATACCTCATATGATTAATTTTTAGCATACAAATCCGAGCTCTAGTTATGGCCTATTGAGTTCGTTGAGGCAACCAAATAATGCTTATATTCGACATCAAGGTTTTGGGCGTATTAGGTAAAAATTTAAAACAAATGTTACGCGACGGGTTAGTCATTGGCGTGGGACAAGCGCCGTATATCACATAATTGAAGGTAGGACTAAACTTTTATCGGAGTAAATCGTTATCGGAATAAATAGTTTAAAAGTTAACAATTTTGTAAAGTTACCGTGGATGGATTCCTGCATTTACAAATCTTGCGTATACATACATACATATGTATGTATGTAAATATGACACATGGAATGCGGTGGTGGCGACCTGTCATTTAACATTTTTCCGCAATGAGATGGCACATTAACATAAATGGCAAGAAATGGCGCGCAAATTGGCGACACAGCAATAAAACGAGGTGACGCGTACAGCTACGAGCTGAAATGCCAATAAAACGTATACAAAAATTACGCATTCATAAAACAGACACTGGACCGCCGCAAGCCAATCGTTGAATAAATAGGTGTGTACACTTTTGAGCGTAAACACATACATATGTATGTACATTAGACTGCATCACTCCCCATAAAAAAAAAAT
Source organism: Rhagoletis pomonella (assembly GCF_013731165.1). Taxonomy (NCBI): domain Eukaryota; kingdom Metazoa; phylum Arthropoda; class Insecta; order Diptera; family Tephritidae; genus Rhagoletis; species Rhagoletis pomonella. Next base: position 15,725,637 of record NW_023458564.1, on the reverse strand, counting down.
AATAAAACCCATTATATCTTAAGACTCGCACCAAAATATTTAGGAGGAATATTAAGATTTACGTAAGCTGTACCGATTTGGAAATATCTGCGAAAATTCTGTTTTTTGCGAATAGAAATAGTTTTT
>NW_023458564.1:15724982-15725411 GCF_013731165.1 Rhagoletis pomonella | reverse complement strand
CTTTGAAACAGGTGGCAGCCCTCTTCAAAAGTACTTTCAAGCTTAATCATTGTTAACTCTCCATCGTCGGACAATATTATATATATTTTAATTAATTGATGAATTTTAATTTTCAAGCAACCCCCCTAAATACTGCTCAGAAATAATAAAATTTCAAGCCCCTTTCGATTGATACCCATATTTAATAATCCTTTTAACTTATAATATATTTTGAATTTAACTTTCTAAACAGGTGGCGACCCTCTTCCAACACCTCAAAAATATTCTTAAGGCCCGTCCACATAGAACTTTGGCGTTGCGTTGGCGTTGGCGGCGCTTCAACAGCTGACTATGAATACATGAATTCAAATGCAGCCGTCCACATAGCCAAAATTCGGCAACGCTCACGCCTACACAAAGCAAAAAGATGGCGAACTCTCATATTTTCGC
>NW_023458564.1:15709828-15724972 GCF_013731165.1 Rhagoletis pomonella | reverse complement strand
ATACATACATACATATGTATGTATGTAAATATGACACATGGAATGCGGTGGTGGCGACCTGTCATTTAACATTTTTCCGCAATGAGATGGCACATTAACATAAATGGCAAGAAATGGCGCGCAAATTGGCGACACAGCAATAAAACGAGGTGACGCGTACAGCTACGAGCTGAAATGCCAATAAAACGTATACAAAAATTACGCATTCATAAAACTGACACTGGACCGCCGCAAGCCAATCGTTGAATAAATAGGTGTGTACACTTTTGTGCGTAAATACATATGTACATATGTATGTACATTAGACTGCATCACTCCCCATAAAAAAAAAATAATAAAACCCATTATATCTTAAGACTCGCACCAAAATATTTAGGAGGAATATTAAGATTTACGTAAGCTGGACCGATTTGGAAATATCTGCGAAAATTCTGTTTTTTGCGAATAGAAATAGTTTTTTAAGGTATTTGTTTTTTTTTTTTAATCACCTCAGATGGCAAAAAACTCTGGTAATATTGAACATGTAATACCAGTAGATCAGCTGATTTGATTTTTTTAATTATTTGGTCTCGAAAATATTAAATATTTTTAATTTCTTCTCACAAAAATTCTAAATTGTTAAAATCTATTTGCATGTGAAACCTTTTTCCATACCAAACAAGCGACTGAATAGCAGCTTTTGGAACAATTTTTTATTTTTCTTTATCTCTCATGGCACGCTTAGATTTAGAAGAAAGAGAACAACAAAATACACGCACATGTTGTTTTTGCTCTAATGCTACTACTTTTTTGATATGCCCTGATTTAAAAAATTTAAAAAATTTGCATTAAATGACTTAAATAGATTTTAATAAAATCCTAATAATAAGATGTTTAATGCTGGTTTTGAACTTTGGTCAAAGATTGATTTAAGTTAAACTTAAATAGCTTTACCGATTTAAACTTGTAAGTTGTCATTGAAAATTTATTTTCTCGCTCTTTTTATTTTGGTCCAGTTATTTAAGCTTTTTTTAACCAATCTTTGAAAAAAGTAAAAAAGTCAGCATCAAAAATCTCATTATTATGATTCAGTTAAACATTTTTTTTTATATTTCTATTCAGATTTTTTATGCTTAAACTTTTTGTCGTCCCGGGATTTTTTTTTTTAAATCCTTTAAAACACTATGTTTATTCATAAAAAAACTAATTTTTGGAGGTATTTTCCGTCCAGCTCACGGAAACCTTAATATTTTTCCGAAATATTTTGGCGGAAGTCTTCAAATATACATAATAGATTTTGTAATTCCGGCGGAAAACCCGCAATTTTTTTTTTTACGATGCAGTCTAATCGTCGCCTAGGTAAAAGATTGTCGTAAGCGTCATACGTACGTGCGTAACATACGACAATCTTTTACCCAGGCGACGTAATGTACATACTTATGTGTGCGTTCTATTCGAAATACTAAAATATTTGAAACGAGTTAAAAATGCTCAAATTTGGCATAAATATATGTATGTATGTAAATGCGATTGGGTATTTGGCCTAATGCGTGTCCAGTACTTTTTCGACCGCATAAAAACTCTAGCGCTAAATGAAAGTTTAGTAAGAGAGTAAAACATACGTTTACATACATAGATAAGTTCGCATAAATATATTCGCTATCAAACCGCGTTCGATAATCAACCTGTTTACTTGGTCAAATCATTGATTATTTTCTATCAAATTCGTTGTGTTTGTTTTTTCCACGTGTTAAGAAGAAGTTCAATTTCTTCTCTGCGGCACTGATCGCCTTTCCTGATAAAACAAGCAATAAAAATATATTTAAATCAACATTTTATTAAAAGTACGAACCACTTTTATTTGCAAGGCTCCTATTGTTTGACATTCCTGCATTTCTTCGCAAAAATAATGGATAAAACTATGTTGGACACCGAAATGTTATATATCTATGTTTGCTAAGGCTCAGATTATTTTACAATTACTTATTAAAGAGGAAGAAATTAGTATGGCTAATCTGTTTTTATTTTATCGCGGAGGTGGGGAGTTAAAAAAGCTGTCTATTAATAACAGAAAATCGTTTTAATAACTTTTTTTTACTGAATATTAAAGATTATTTTGAGCTCTGAGATACGAGGTTTTGCCAAAGTACCGTTGGTGTGCATGTACATATGTATATCGAAATTTTTTGATTACTTTTTTTTAATGGCAAAGCAATGAAAAGCTTAAAGGTAATAAAAACCACCAAATATTATTTTCTTAGGATACCGTTTTTCTCGTATTTTCTGTTGTTATTGTTGTTGTAACAGCATACAAATTCCCCAAAGAGATTTTGGGGAGTGTTGCTGGATTGACATTCCTTGGCCAGATATAAATCTGGGCTGTTCCGTTATTCAAACTTCAGTCCAGTTGTATCCGGTTTCTAAGTGGCTTTAATAAAAAATGTGGTGGTCATTAAAAAAAAGCTTAAGTTTTAAAAATGCTAACGAAATTTTAGTAAAAATCGTGATACTTAAGAATAAATTGCTTTTGCTTCAATGTGGTTTGTGACACCCCACCTGTCGAAACTTGTAACGAAAATTCACCTGTCGGATGGCGGGTTAAAAAAATCACCACATTATGCCGTAAAAAATACCCAGCGTGATGCTTCGTCATCAACTCACACGTTTGGCACCAGCATTTAAACGTTCCGTAGCTGGATTTTATTGTCACTTAAATTAACTTTCAAAAACGTATACAATGCAAAAAGTAAAAAAAAAAGTCAAATACCTACGGTCAGTTAATACGAAGAAGGAGAAAGAGGTAGTGATGCGAAAACTGTGCTTGACCTTCAACGTACAACAATAATAATAATACACATTATACACTCTATAAGTCAGTAACAAAAAAACTGTTATATCTATGTATGTTTGTACACATAAACACAAGAACCATGCTGACATACATGGAAGTGTACATATGTGCATACATACATATGTATCTGGATATAATCATAAACTCGTAAGTACATACATATTTACATATATGTATGTACATACCTAGATCACGAAAACCAATGCAGTCACCTTCTCTTGCTGCTAAGTATTAGCCACCAGTCAACAGCTAAAAATTATACAGTAGTCCCCGCTTAATTTACTTCCCTGCTTATTTAAATCAGTAGCACTGTAAAAAAATATATATATTACTTATAAAATACACATTAATGTATATGCGGAATAATTCGTTTCACTGCATAATTGGTTCAAAATATGTGTTATCGAAAAGAAATATACCTTTAATTTTCCCGTTTAGTTGCACACACAATTATTGTTAAAAAAATGAAAATGTACAAATATGACGTTTTTGTTTCGTAATTGTTTTTTTCGCTATTTTTTTGGCCTAATAACAAATCATGCCGTCACTAAGCACGAATGAATACGCGCTAGGTTTTGACGGCGAAAGATGACACGTGAAAAAAGTTTCAAAAAAACCAACAAAAAAACGCGTAAACATAGATTTATATCTCGACAAGAACTGTCACTTCAGCATCATTTTCCAAAAACTTGTTGGGGAATTTACATACTGTTTGCTACACCCGCAAACATTGTCGACCGCGAAAATAAATAAGTTTACGCCATCAAATAGGTTAGCCCGTCTTTCATCGCCGTCAACTATGATAAGCAGGGAACGGAATTTTATAAAATGATAAATAAATGATGAAATATAATGATAGATGGAAAATTATTGTGAATAAAAAAACGAAATTATATGTAGCTGCTATTGCGTAGATCACCGCATCTTCTCATTAGACCTCTTCATCGAGTTCACTGGGGTACGAACTAAGTTCGCCATGTTAGCTATTGTTGCATTTTCCACATTTTAATATCTCCCACTTTTCCATATACCTCAGTGAACTCGGTGAAGAAGTCTGATGAGGAGATGTGGTAATCTCCAAAATAGCAGCTATAACTTCTGCCATTTGAAAACTATTTTCCACAATAATTGCTCATTAAAACGGTCTCAGGCTCAAAAAATGCTGCATATGACTTGTTTTTGTTCCTTATATTCCAGTTGCAATTAATTGCAATTATTGCGAAATAATCGATTGATCGAATTTTTAAAGGTACTTTTTTACAGTGCGTATTCACAAAAACATTTTTCCATACGAAATTTCGAATTCTCTTGTTAATTAGCCTTAAATAAAATAATGAGTATTTTTAGCGCCGATAATCTTTAGATTAATACGCTAACGAAGTCCCATATAAATCTATTCCTCCCTACTGCTCCTATGTTTATCAACCGATTTGAATGATTAATCTTTTGTTCGAAAGGTGTTTCAAAGAGAAGGTGAGCTTTGTATTTCCGGTAGGTGGTGCAGGAGTCGAGTTATTCCGAAAATTTTGATTTAAGGTCCGATTTGCTTCAAATTCGAAATACGTGTTACTAACATCAAAAGAAATGTACCTGACGCGATAGGTGGGTCCAGAGCCGAGTTATTCCGATTTCCGTATAAGTCTATGAATGCCTGCTTTGGTTTCACCATCTACTATCTACATATATATTAATACGCTAACGAAATCCCGTACAAATCTATGTATTCCTCCCTACTGCTCCTATGAGTTTTAAAATTAGTTGACAGAATGACCATATAAGTACGGTGACCATCCGTCCTCTATTAAACGGGACAGTCCTCTTTTTTGACCCATTGTCCTGGTAATTCTTTTATTTTATACGGGACGCCAAATGTTCTGTATTTCCTTTAATGTCCTGTATTTGTCCCGTATTGGGTATTAGGTATTTTGACGCCTTTACAGCTCGTTAAAAGGGCATGCCTGTGAACCAGTTTTAAGTGATGTTGATATATGATCGTAATTTTCTTCATACACCGCTTTTATTTTCTAATCTTAATGCCTGTGATTCGAATCGAGGAATACATACAGTGACCAAAAAATAAATGAAGACCCGACTTTTTAGCATGGATGGCCATTTTTCTTTAGTTTATTTAATGTTTATTATTTTTTTTAGAAAGTAAAGCTATTTTCCTAACCAAAACCATGTAAATCCAAATTTCCGTCTTTTTGTAAAAAACTGTGAAAATTAATTCTGCCATATTTCACCAAAATTTCAAACTTTTTAATTAGAATCTTTAGAAGATTTGGTTTGCAGTTTTGTAGCTAATTATATTCGAGTATAATAAAGTGCAAGTGGAAAGTGATGCTCATTTGCTTCTCCTTTAAAGAAATGGTTGAACATAGATACTTAATTTTTATGAAAAACTGCGTTGCACCGTCAACAAAAAAAATGCAAAAAAAATCTTAGAGATATCAAAATTACATTTTATAATACTAAAATTTAACGAATTGTTTAACAAATTCCCAAAATTTTTAAATATTCTTATTTGTCGTCTAAAAAGTATTGCAACTATCAATTTTGAGTGAATAATCTTCAGTAGTTACTAAAATATCGCAGTTTTCGTATTTCCTAAAACTACCGTTAATGGAAGTGTGCACAAGTGCGCTCGGGTATAAAAAAAAAAGATTTGATAAGCATTTTTTTTGTTAAGCGTTTCTCGGTGGCTGTGGCCCCACCTTTTGATAAATGGCGCTCAGCAGGCAACGAGATACCAACTAAATTACATATTTTTTCGAGGGTCCGTAAAATTTTGGGTAAACAGTTTTCATTACCTCAAGCTTGACCAATTTGCCTATGTACGGCTTATTTATAACCAACTTTTAGCATTTGACCAACTGGTTCGCCGATGAATCAATGAGTTTGTAGGCCCTTTAACGTAGCCACACTTAGTTTTGTAGTTTTACAGTGGGCTTACATGCACAAATATTTACACCATTGCATGCTCTGAACTTGAGCAATTCTTGCGGCTGTTTGCAATTTTAGACAGCTACAGAATTCGTATTTTTTTTTTTAAATATTTTTACGATTATTTTATAATTAATCGATTAATAATCCTGCATATTCAGTATCTTTTAATTGGTTAGATTGTTCAGCTAAGTGAGATTTCTGCAACTGAACGCACTGTTCAATTAAATTAGTATCGGTTAACTAAATCCCCTGTCATTTGAACAGACAATTTTGCGATTTTTCAAGTCCAATTAACCGGGCACTACTATGCTTGAAACTGGTTGTTGGTTTTGCAGTAATTTGTTTTCTGTTTGTTGTTGCCATTTTTTATAATAGTAGAGTCTTTAACTTATTCTGCTTTTTTGTTTTGGATAAAATCTTATACGTAAATACATATTCACATACGTGGGATATTAATACGCGCATATCCAACAATTGTTCGGGCCGAAGAGAGGGGTGAAACGTCATCTAGCTGCGGTTGCCAATTACTAATTTTCTTTTTTTGTGTACCAAAACGTGTACCTAAATGCAAAATATTTCCCAAAATAGGTTTAAGCTATAGATTTAATTACACAGCTGACGCATATATGTGACGCCTGGTAGCGAACGTGTTAATATTCATATACTTATGTGTATGTGCATCTGTATCTGTACACTAAGTTAAGTTTATTCTCTCATCATATATAAAATTAACATATCTATATATATATATACATATGTATGCACGTACATGTACATACATACGTATATACTAAGAATGTTGCTCATTCCATTGTGACGTGTTTAACATTTCATCTCACATTAATTTTGTTTAATAAATTTAGCTGAGTTAAAATTTTCAAATAGGTAGCAACCCTCCTCAAAAGTATTTTTAAAAGTATTCTTTTTTAACCTCCCACATTGCAAGATTTCATTTCGTCGATGTTTTTGCAAAACAGCCCATCGACCGGTTGCAAAACCGCCTAAATCGCCATTGTGGCAAAAATGAGATTTGATAACCCTGAACTCCAGGCATCGAGATTTATGCATACTAATCATTAAATCGTTATTAAAACAACAGATTTGTAAAATAATAGCTAGAGAAAATACCGCCTTCAAAGAACAAACCGTTTTTTGCTCTCCTGAATAATTTGAGTGCAGAAGATAGGCGGTTTTGCAATTGGGCGATGGGCGATTTTGCAAAAACATCGACGATTTACTTTATCAAATTAACTAAGTTAAAATTTTCAAATAGGTGGCCACCCTCCTCAAAAATATTTCCAAAAGTTATCTTTCTTAATCCTCTTTGATTTTGATACCCATATTGTTATATTTTATTTATTTTATCAATTTAATTTAGTTAAACTTTCAAACAGGTGGCAACCCTCCTCACTAATATTTTTGGCTGCAAGATTTCTTAAAAGTCTTTAGTTTGACACCCACATGGCAATATTTCAATTATTTTATCAATTTAACTGAGTTAAAATTTTCAAATAGGTGACAGCCCTCCTCATAAATATTTCCATCCGTCATCTTTCTTAAACATTTTTAATGTGATACTGATATTATAATATGTTATTTATTTTATCAATTTAATTGAGTTTAAAATTTTCAAACAGGTTGCAACCCTCCAAATTTTTGTGATATAAATCATGATGAAAAAATAGGAAAAATAGAAAGGACCGCTGACAGAAAATTTTCAAATTCTTGACATTTACAAGCAATTTAATTTCAAAGTTTTACATACAAACTCACACACACATTCTCATTTTCAATCTCAAACAACCACAACTTTGAACAATTCCTTTTATTTTGCTCTCAATTTTATGTGATTTTAAAATGTTGGCAAACTTCAAAAAAAATTCATGGCCGACCAATTGAGAGAACGGTTTTACGTTACTATGTTTTTACCATGATATACATAAACGATTCTAAGATTATAGCGCACAATACAAAACAAAGAATTATTTAAATCGGTTCAGCCGTTCTTGAGTTTTCACGACCGTGACATACGAATACAACGTTTATATATGGGACGTTCCATGTCAAACGACCAAAGCTCTGTCTAAAATGCTATGGGATAGAAATTAACGTAAAGCATGGTAAAAGGCTCGCGAAGTTATAATGCATCAAATAAAATGTGGAAGAATTGAAAATTCAGTATTACGTAAATGCTGCGACCCCTAGAAGACGCCATGTCCGTAAATGCGTAAATAAATTTGTCATTCAGTTTGTTAAAATAGTTGCCAGCTATTTGATCAAGGCGGATTTTTATGTTGTTAGGGTCACTTGGAGTTCGTAACTCAGGGGAAATCAGGGTCGCTGATTACGAATCAAAAATAAGATTGGAAAAATTCAAAATGGCGGACCCGATATGGCGGATAAAAAAATCAAAATCGGCTGGATTCGCTTAAAATTTTACAGTTGGGGGTTTTTAAAGTCGCTGATTATGAATCTGAAATTAAATTTAAAAAATTCAAAATGATGGATCCATATTGGATCTACCAATTATTTACCGAAATGTTTAAACCGAAAGTACGTACATGGCGTATGAGTAACATTCTCATCTGGTCTAGGTAACTCATACATACGTTTCGATTTTTACTTTTCCATGATAAATGAAAATGCAGTATTACGTAAACTACACTAAATTAGTCATTGAGTTTGTTAAAACAATTGCCAGTTATTTTAAAAATCAATTGGAATCACTTGAGACTTATTACTCGATGGTTTTTGGGGTCGCTGATCACGAATCTAGCATCAAGATTCCGATATATAAAATGGCAAAATAATATGTGATGAAAAGTGGGAACATGCAAAAAAATATGCAACTTTTGCAATAATTTGCAAACAAGAAACAAACGCTAAAAAATTCGGAATCAGCGACCCATAAAATTTCGTGAGCAGCGACCCTAAAAACATAAGAATCTGCCTTGATCAAATAACTGGCAACTATTTTAACAAACTGAATGACAAATTTATTTACGCATTTACGGACATGGCGTTTTCTAGGGGTCGCAGCATTTACGTAATACTGGATTTTCAATTCTGCGACGTTTTATTTGATGCATTATAACTTCGCACGTCTATCCCATATAATTTTGGACAGAGCTTTGGTCCGTTTGACATGGAATGTTCCATATATATAGATTTCTAAATCAAGATTTCTCAAATGCCTTTAGTTTGGTACCGATATTCTAACATTAAATTTATTTTACCAATTTAATTGAGATAAATTTTCAAACAGGTGGCCACCCTTCTCAAACATATTTTCGACTGTAGGTCTTTCGAAAACTCCTTATTTGGATATCCACGTTGCAATATTTCATTTATTTAATCAATTTAACTGAGTTAAACGTTTAAATAGGTGGCAACCCTCCTCTAAAGTATTTCCAAAAGCCTTCTTTCTTAAACCTCTTTAATTTGATATCTATATCAATTAAATTGAGTTAAATTTTCAAAGAGGTGACAAACCTCCTCAAACATATTTTCGGCTGTAAGCCTTCTTAGAAATCTAAAGTTTGATAACAAAGTTGCAGTATTTCATTTATTTATCAATTAAACTGAGTTTAAATTTTTAAAGAGGTGGCAATTCTGCTCAAAAATATTTCCTGCAGTTATCTTTCTTAAACCTCTTTAATTTAATATCTATATTGTAACATATCATTTAGTTTATCCATTAAATTGCGCTAAATTTTTTTCAGGTGGCAACCCTTCTTTAAACTATTTTCGACTGTAAGCCTTCTTAAAACCCTTTAGTTTGATACCCACATAGCAATATTTCATTTACTTTATCAATTTAACTGAGCTAAAATTTTAAAATAGGTGGCAACCCTCCTCAAAAATATTTTTAGCAGTTATGTTTCTTAAACCTCTTTAATTTTGGTGACAGGTAATAAGATCAACGGAAATAAGGTCAATTGACTTTATTTCCCACCCTGGTGCGAAATAAAGTCAATTGACATTATTACCTTTTTAAAAACGAAATAAAATCAATTGACATTATTTCTCTTTCAAATATTAAATTTGCTTAGCTTCGCGGCGGCCCGCGTCAGCGCGCCACACCGCAGGCGTCGCGCTCGCGCTCGCGCCCCGCGCGACCGGCGCGCACACCACGTCACGCTACGCCGCGGCCCCCCCGGGCCCCCTTCCCCGTCTCCCCCCGTGCTGTAACGCAGGTAGATTTATTTTTTGTATACGTTGAAATAAAATTTGTATATATTTTAAACATCGAGGGCTTATATTCAATAATACTCTCTATCTGCACACTTTTCACAAAGATGAGATTCTGATATAAAAATCCACCTAAGCTTTAACTGTCATCAGTGATATTAATGCTACCTTATATAACGACAGGTAATAAGTCCCAGATGGTTTCTAAAATCACAAATTAGTTTTTGTGCAAATTGCAGATAGAGGGTATTAATGAATTCAAGCCCTCGATATTTCAAATTTTTATATTTGTAAGTTATTAGAAGCAGGGATGCCAACTTGTCTCAAACCGTGCCATTTGTCCCTATTTTACTTCAAATTGCACTTATTTTTTCAATTTGGCACAAAGTGCCAACATGGCACTTTTGTAAAAAAAATTACATTTCAATACATTTTTGTGAAATCCTTTGCGTGTACTTCTTTTTCTCAACTAAAATTTTCTAATTTATAAAGGCTATTCCACTGGTTCATCTTATTTTATCATTGCACTTTTGTTTGGAAAATGTAGCTTTATTTTATTGCTAAATGTGAATGATTAAAAGGCATGACACCTTTTTTGGCACCTTTATTTTTCTATTTGGTTTATTTTGGCACTTTTTATTTATTGTTGTAGTGCCTTTTTACTGTTTTACTGTTTTTTAAATGAATTGTAGTTTAATGAATGTGGTTTTCCGAATTTGTTTTTTAGTGATAAGTGTTCGTTCCTTAAGTATACGGTAATTTTTTTTTTAAGTATTCGCTATGTTTTTCATCTATAAATATGTTATTTTTCATTTAAAAACCTGGCTTATATTTTGATAATTACTACACAAATCCAAGCTTCACACTGTGTACGTAATTTAGAAGTATTTGGCAAAGTTTCATCAAAATTGCAAACTTTTAAATAAGAATTTATCTAAATTTAGAAATTCTTATTAAAAAGTTTGTAATTTTCATTAAACTTTGGAAAATACTTCTTAACTATGTATTCAGTTTAAAACTTGGATTTGTATGGTGTTTGTTAAAATATAAGCCATGCTTTAAAAACAAATAAAATAACATTTATGGCATGAAAAACATTGCGAATATTTACAAAAAATCACCATTTTAATAAATGAATTATTTAATTTTTATTTATTGAAAGCTTCGCTTTATTATTACTTTATTTGGTACATTTTGGCACTTTTTTATCCTCAATATGGCACCTCATAACTAAGGATAGTTGGCAGCCCTGATTGGAAGATTTCTGCTGTGTTTTGGGGCAATAACTTGTCTGCAGTAAAAAAGCATATAATTTGTGTTTCAAAAGTGTGAGAAAACCAATTAATTAACTTATATGATCTCGGTTCCGATATTAAATAATCAATAATTGTTTATACCCGCATTTTGGTACATTGGCTCGTTGAATGTGCCATCTAATAAATAGTGTCGTCATTCTCCTTAGCTGCTTTTAAATGATGTCTTCACAAATTGCTGGCGGAGACATTGTTTCCTTATAGAAAGGTTGGTTTCTTTTCCACCTTAGACATTCCGAGTTCGTTCAAAATATGCTAATTTAAAACACAGAATTCTTTCAGGGTTCCTCCGGCGTTTCTTCAATTTAATAGTGTTCGCTTTATTTTTGTGGAAACGAAACATGTTTTGCAAGTTATGGATCATTTCTACACTCTTTCTTAAAATATTTCTCGTATTCCAGCTGTGCGTTTTTACATATTCGTAATTTTAATTTTTTTAATAAAATCAATTCGTGGGAGTTCAAGATTGTGTGTGGATTAATATCACAACACTGAGGATTTGGCTATAACCTTTTTCATCTATTAAAAAACAACACTTACGGGGCAATGTTTATTGTAAGAACAACATTTTTTTCTATGAATCGACATACTTTAAGCATTGTTGACGCTATTTCCATTTGAATGAGGAAATAGCGTCAATGACTTTATTTCCAAATTTTTGTTGACTTTATTTCGCTTTTGAAAAGGTAATAATGTCAATTGACTTTATTTCGCACCAGGGTGGGAAATAAAGTCAATTGACCTTATTTCCATTGACCTTATTACCTGTCACCTTAATTTTATACCCATATTGTAATATTTTATTTATTTTATCAATGTAATTTAGTTAAATTTTCAAACAGGTGGCAATTCTCCTCTGTAAGCCTTCTTAAAGCTCTTTAGTTTGACATCCACAAGGCAATATTGCATTTATTTTATCAAATTGACTCAGTTAAAATTATCAAATAGGTGGCATCCTTCGTCAAAAGTATTTTCAACAGTTATCTTTCTTAAACCTCTTTAATTTGATACCCATATTGTAATAATTCATCAACAAAAATTTTCTAATTTCTATAGTGTATGTATACAAGTGGTTTATCTTAATTTGGCATTGAACTTCTATTTTAGGAATGTGTTCCTAATTTTAATGCTAAATAGGAAGAATTAAAAAATTGCAAATTTTTTGCCACTTTTATTTTTCTTTTTAGCACATTTTGGCACTTTTTTATCCTCAATAAGGCACTTCATAGCTAAGGATAGTTGGCAGCCCTGATACGCTTTGTACGATTACACGGTTTAAGAAAATTTGGACTAGTTTGATTTCAAAAACGGGATAAACCTCTTCTTATATATTGTTTGATGCTGATTTCAAGTCAAGTTGAGAAAAAACTGTCGAAGTGTCGAAAAATAGCAAATTTCAAAAAAACTGAATTGAAAATTGGTTTCCCTTTCAAGAAAAAAACTGCGTATTAATGAAAATCAAATTTGGGTAAAAAATCTCCTTGTGCCAAAAGTGCTGCCTACTCTTATGCCTACTCTCTTAGTGGTATGTAAAATGAAGGCTCGCCGTTGTTGGGTCAATCTTGGTTAAAGGAGGTACATATACTCTAATGGTGAACTGTGTAGTTGAGTCCAACCTCATTTAAGATTTTCGTTGCGCAACGAACCCTCAACGAATAAAAGACGGGCAAGTGTTATATTTTCTACAGTAAAGTGAGATTAGCAGACCGCGAAAAAGGAAGGCTTGGGCTTGCAAGAAGCTGAACGATAAGCAAAATAAAAACCAGTCCCGATTAAAATTTAATTTCGATTCATTCAGTATAAATTGCGACTAAATATCTAATAATAGGCCGCATTTTTCATATTCAAGATATGCGGCCGCCATGACCGCGTGTTAAAGAGTGCATACTACCATACGGTAGGTCCAGGGTTCGATGCCTGGTCCGAGGCACATCAAAGAACAATTTTTTTCAATTAGCGGTCGCCCTTTGGCAGGAAATGGCAAACCTCCCAGTGTATTACTTCCCTGAAAAAACCTTTTCCTGTTCGGAAACAGCGCAAGATTGTTGGTCCCTCGTCTTTGAGTGACAACATAAAGGCGCGAAAATATAACTTACCAAATCGGGGATGCTCTATCTTTGGGTGGAATTACCGACTTCCGGTTACGAGCGGAATTAGGTTAAATTTACCGGAAGTCCATTTTCTTAAATACGAATACATGTTTTTCCTACCGATTCGGATTCTGAGAATATAAATACGTTACTTTTGTTTGAAACTTTTTTCTCGAAGTGTCTTTTTCAATCTCTAAAAGACCTTCGAACTTCAAATCGTCTGTTGATTTGAGTGAACATTTTTTTATTGGAAAACGAAAAATTACTAATTCCTAAGCATCCCCGAGCTCTATCGTTTGGTCTTTTTACCGACCGAAAAAAGTCTTCCGACAAAAATTATGTATATTCCTCTTTACGTATTTAAGTATTTTTATGCTCAGAATCCGGATCAGTAGTAAGAACATGTATGTGTAATTAAAAAAAAAAGCATTTCCGGTCAGTTTAACCCACTTCCAGTCGAAACCGGAATTGTATAATAACTGTAAATATTTTTAAGGACGTTTTCAAGAAAAATATTAACGTTTTTCAACTGGCTTGGGGAAATAGTACCGATATCCAATTTGAAAATAAAGGCTTTAAAGCGAAGTACTCTCAGTTCCTCTATCCGCACATATGTATGGGTCATTCCATACAATATTTACACCTCAATATTTTTTTGGGGGTGAAATATATTTTTTTTTACATTCTTTATCGAAAAAAAGACACCTATTTTTTATTTCGTCATGATATTCGAAAATCTCGAAAAAAAATTTCCGAAATTTTGAACCCACGGAGAAGTATTTTTTTTTATATTGTTTGCAGTTAATAAACTATTTGTCGGAGAAAATCAATTAAGGTATCAAAATGTGCGATAAAGAGTGTAAAAATATATATTTCATCCCAAAAAAATATTGAGATGTAAATATTGTATGGAAGGACCCGTATGTACATTTATTTGTAAACCTATGTACATTAAAGATAAATACTAAATATCTCTAAACGCACTATTTCAACCATATTTTTTAATCGATATTTTTTCTTTTTAACTAAAACATGTATTGAACATATAGTTACATACGTATTTCCTTAATAAATTTAAGCACATACACACATATATAAATAAAAAGGCAAATGTACATAAAAAATGTGTGTACGTACTTAGTTTAAGTAATTTTTTGTGTTGCCCGCCATTTCGAAATATTGATTTCTGGTACTACTCACGCACTGTGACTACGGGAAAAACAAACAAACTCAACAAATAAAATTTACCAACGGATAACCTGAAAAACAGATGGAAAACTCGGGAAAATTCAACAAGGTCTCTAATTCGACTAATTCACTTGGTAGTTAAGCATAAATCATTTTTATTAGACATTTCCCTTCACTGCGAAGCCAAACACGGTAGTGGCAAGTAAATGATGAAGACGCACGCAACACGCACTTCAAATTGAATGCAACAACAAAAAATGTGAATTTACAATAACAATTACATCAGAAGGGAATGATGCGAGTAACGGCAAAAGCTAAAGTGTCAGTGGTAGTGGAGGGGTAATAAGGGAAAGGATCAACTTTAGCTACATAAATATGTGCCTTCAAATGTGAGTGGAAAAACAGGCGAACACGCACAAA
This sequence comes from Rhagoletis pomonella, assembly GCF_013731165.1. Taxonomy (NCBI): domain Eukaryota; kingdom Metazoa; phylum Arthropoda; class Insecta; order Diptera; family Tephritidae; genus Rhagoletis; species Rhagoletis pomonella. The sequence continues at coordinate 15,709,994 of NW_023458564.1, read as the reverse complement.
AGTAACAAAGTCAGCAGAAAAACGCAAGCCGCGTGAATGCGACTTGGAATGAGCGTATGCGTATTTATATACGTACGTATGTATGTCGGTCGCACGTGAACGTATGACATATAAAAGTATTTTTAGATGGAGTATAAGGATAATGGAGCGACATCGCTGGTATTAA
>NW_023458564.1:15687110-15709818 GCF_013731165.1 Rhagoletis pomonella | reverse complement strand
TTTGGCCGAAAAAAGCTTTGGTGAGGGTAACTTACAAAAACAAATTCTTATCGGTTATTGATTAATAATTTAAAACTTTCTTATTTTAAATTACATGATTTGAAAAGCGCGAAGCAAAATTAGCAGGCCCAGCTTGGAAGTAAGGCAGGAACATCTTTATGTATGTATATTACACTGCATCACCAAAAAAAGTTGCGGTTTTTCCGGCTTGCTGTGATTTTATAAAAATAAAACGTGAATATCATATTTAAAAACCCATATTTTTAAAATGAAGAGACAACAATTTAGAATTTAATTGCAACATGAGCATATTCAATTATCAATCGTTTTTAAAAACGATTTAAAAATGTGTGTACCAAAAACAAAAACATGGATTTTTGAATTGAATTGAAAATTTTCGCTCTCAAAATTTAAATAAATGCTGTAGGTGCAAAAACCTGGGTCAAAACGTTTTTAAAAGTAAAACGTTCCATACAAATTTGGGAACGAAAATTTCTCTGTGTAGCGACAGAAATGCGTTCATGTGAATGTTTTTAAGGCCAAACTACATACATACTTATGCACGAATAAACAGCAATCAATAAGCCAGCGTGTTTGCTCAGATAATAGACGAAAAAAATGCAGGATCAGTACAATAAAGCCCCAAAAATGTAGCAACAGATGCATACGAACAGAGAGCCAGACACGCAACTGTGAATGGGTATGATTTTCCCGAAACACTTATCCCCACATGCTTGTTCACGTCCCCACGCATGGATGTACACATACATACATGAAAATTCATATGCATGTGCAAGGACTGTGTGCATAAAAACGTACATATGTATGTATAAATAAATACCTATGGTATGGATACATATACATATGTGCATATCAGCATATAGTATGTACTGTATGTGCTCGATATAAGCGATTAAAACAAAAAAAAACTAAACTACCCCTAGCATTTTTTTCACTTCCACATACGCCGATACGCCTCAGCTTGTGTGGTGACACAGAGTGAGAAGAGTATACTATGTGTAGTTCTAGGTGGAAGACAATTTTTTCGTTTCGCACGAACTCATTTATTTCTTTTTCCTTCATATGTGACTCTTTGTTGTGGCTGACAGGATAAGAGTGGAATGCCAGGATATGTGGTGTGCTTATGTCTGCTTCGCTCATGTCGACGTTGACTCCTGCCACTGGGCGTTCGTCTTATAGTCTCATATGTGGGGGCGTCACCACCAAAGCAACAATGCTGATGTTGAATTAAGCTTGTGCGCGTGTATGTTTTAGTCTTGTTTTTTTTTTTGTTTTGTAAACAAAAAATGTCGGGAGTCATATTGGCAGCGCCATAGCTGTATACAAAGAGTTATCCGCCGTTATGAGATACCTCGAAATTCTTGCATGCCAGGATATTTGAGACTTGATGCGCAGACTTAACAATGTATGCATAGCCACATGCATGTACATACGTATCTACATATCTACATAAATATACATATGTACATACATATATTTCGCTAACTTAGAGTTGAAAGTTACCAAGTCCTTTTTTGCAAATTTGACCCGGGAGGAATAAAACTTCTTAAAGCCATTTTCTTCAAGGATTTTGCAAAACTTGGAACAAAGCATTTTGCGTATTTAAAGCTTAGCAATATATAGGAATCAGATGGATTCGATGCTAATTAAAAGATTTCGAATTTTGTTTGGACCTATCGATGTTTCTGTGCCTCTTTCGGCTTTCATTGAATATAAATGAAAAGAAAGAAAGCAAACACCTTAATTATTTGGAACCGATGCAATTTTTTTATCACGCATCCTAGGTATGTGTGTATGCACGAGTTCTCGCAAAAAGTGGACTTAGGAACTTTTCACTCTAATCTAGCGATATACAATTTTAATATTAGATACATATGTATGTGCACTACAAATGTTTATGAAGTGGCCATTTTTAAAATAAAATATTAAAGCTGTGAAATTCATTTAGATTATTTTGGAGCTGTAAATATGTATATGTACATATATGGCCAGTATGTAAACAAATATCGTCATCTAAGGGTGAAGAGGTGCCAAGTCCACCTTTAGGTAGCGATATATATGTAGGTATAACTTTTTAAAAGAAAAAAATTAAAATTAGCGTGTTTTTTTACACGTATTCATAAGTAAGTACATATATACGCTTAAAATTTGTATGGAGCTACATAGAAGCGACAAATTTTATATACGCTTAAGAATAGTTGTCGATAAAATCGGAATTATTTGTTTTTAAATGGAAATTGTTGATCCATACACTTACTGCCAAAAAAACGCCGACGACTATTTTTTCCCTGCTACGGCACTTCTACTGTAACTATAGTTACGTAACTGAACTCTTTAGTTTTTGTAGTGATTATTGATGACTCATTAGCTTATTATATAATATTTTGTGACGAAAAATATATTAAGTGCCAACCAGCAATAATTTTATCCGAAAGCAAAAATTTAGTTAATTGGACAAAGCGGTCAAAAGCATCTCATCGGTAGAGCGTCGCTTGAGGAAAAATAACTTGATGGCCCTTAGACCGGCTAAAAAGCCGCTTCTCACCAAAAAAATGCGTTCCGCCCGCCTAAGCTGGCGTCGCGAAAAAAAAAATTATCTTCACGAAACGTCTAAAGACGATTTATATTTTCTTAAGGGTGCAAAATAAAGCTATTCAGTTGAGATTCGGAATGCGCCGCAAAAAGACAGAAATATTTAGTCACAACTACGTTCATATGTAATGGTGTGCGGAGCCATAAAAAGCCATGCAGTTTGTAAAATTTTATTACTGGAGGGTTACGTTAACTCCGGCGTCTACATTGGCATAATTAAGAATGCATTTTACCAAGTATTGAGGGACTAAGCGAGCACGCAACAAGCATAATTTTTCCGGATCATTCTGCACCATGTTGCCGCTCGAAAGCGGTAGATAAGCATACTGCCGTAAATAAGCATGATAACATTTATGTTTTAACGAATTAGCAATAACACAAATTGAATTTCAAATCTTAAAAAATATTCTAAATGTTACATGGTATTCTTGAACCAAATTCAACAGAGTCGCTCTGGAACGGTAGAATTTCCAATTAGACTAATTTAGGAGGGCGTCACCAATTCAAATAATATATATAAGACTGTATGTTAATAATTTTTTAAATATGTATTTACATGCATACCCTGTAGGGTATTTCGTAGTCGTCTAATACAATAGCTAACTTTTGGTTCACTTATAACGGCTAAATTTTATTTGGTTTCATAGTCATGCAGGGCTCAATCGGAAAACTTTGCGTAGTATTTTTTACAAAGAAAAACAGAATTATATTTTCATTATTTGTCATTATGTTTCTTTATTGCAAGCGAAAACACGTACGTTTGAGAAAAGCCGTTAATAAATACATAGGTATTCTTTTATTTTTTAGTTTTTTTTTTTATTTAATAATACAAACTTCTATCATATGTACATATATACATACATATACAGGGCCGTAGAAAGGGAATCCGGGCTCTGTAGTAATTATGGGCTGGACCTTTCTCTGACCCTACAAAAAAAATTTTAAATAGTATTTAAACGATATGGTCCCAAAAGTTCTGGCAACATTCACCACAGACGATGGAACGAAGAGCTGGGGGCTTACAACGGTTTAGACATAGTGCAGCCGAATGAAACATAGTGGCTCTTCTGGCTAAACCATGTCGTACAAATGGTCAGAAACGCTGCAGCTCTGAAAATATAGTACATATAACGCGGGTCTCGGTGACGGCGAAAGAGGAAGGCATTCTCTGCAATGGAAAGACCAGGTGGAAAAGAACTTGGCTTCACTTGGCATTTCCAATTGACGTCAGTTGGTATAGAAAAGAAACGACTAGCGTGCTTTATTGGGCTCGACCAGAATCGCTTAGGCGGTTACAGCGCCTGTCCATAACAAGAAAAAGCTGAAACGAATCATCATCTTTAATTTTTTTGACCACCCAAAACGGCAGAGGTGCGCACTATATAGAATGCATTTATTTTTTAAAGGTGGGCACGGAATTCGTCATTTGACTATAAATATTACGAATGTGTTGATTTATTAGTGAAGCTCTGGAATTTTCGCATTTTATTGCTGATCATTCGCTGATGAAATCGCGTCTCTTAATATTTGATGGGATGTGTACATACAGTGTGTTCCGGATATAAGCACAATCTAAAATTCCTGAGATTCTTGTGAGCTTATACATAAGCTTATATGTATATGAAAATGAAATACCATGCGTACATGGAAAGCACATATTTTACAATTTCAATTGCATAAATGTTGAGTTAAGTCTCGTAAAAAAATACTTTTAAACTTGATTTTCCAAAATGTTCATTTTTACACATTCATGTTTCTGCTTGTTTTACTAGGTACCCCTTTGTATATACTAAAGCATTCATTACCGGCATTCCGGACACTTTTCCATGCCCCTAAATCCCGGATTTACAGCTCCGGCATCCCGGGATTTTTAGTGAATTATTTACATAATCAGGCAAGTTCCAGAGTCCAAGTGAAGTTGAAAATACCAATTCACGTGCATTTGACATGGAAAAAGAAATACAGAACACCCAAAATTTTGATTCAAAATGAACTTGAGTCATTTGCAATCGGAAGTGGATTTAAGAACATGAATAACTGTATCTACTTGTTCCAAAATTTTTTGCAAGAACTGTGTAAGAACAAAAAATTTGGTTGTTTTTCATTTTTATATTTTAGCACTAAATTATAAACCCTTCTACCAAGGTGCATTTTGCTCCGCATAAGACCAAATGTGGTGACAATGAAACTGTGTGGTTTCGCTTTTTGGTTGCTGAGAACGGTAATCTGGCATTTAACTTGGTAAAAGCCCCGCAGCTATAGAGTAATACTTTTCAAAAATATAACGAAGAGTTCAACAAACATTGTTTAAAAACCAAAAATTTTTGACGAGTTATAGAACAATTATTTTTTCATATCTGTTTTGGTAGCTCTAGTAACATCGTGCAGCAATTTTTCGAAAAATTCTAAACTTATAGGGTGCCTATAAGGCAGAAATACTGTAAATATACTTAAATGTATGCACATATGTATGTATGTATGCAAGCATATGTATATACATACATACATATGTACATATGACTGAAGAGCAGCTCTTATCAGTGCTTGATTTGTTGTTTTGTGCTTAACTTACAATTACTTGCAACAAAATTGATTAAATTTAACACAGCTGCGTGCTCCAAAACACATGTCATTAATTTACGCCAGATAGACAGTCGCAAGTTGAATTAATCGAAGCGATCAAAGTTTATTAAGCCACGTTCATTCAATGTGAATTGAAACTAATAATAATAAAAATTGCACATTGTAAAACACTTTTGTTTTCTGTAATCTATATTAGTAAATAAAAGAACTGTTATTTTTGAAATTGATATAAGTCCATTTATATCAAGGCACAAAAGAAATGGGGCACCCTGAAATTGTGTAACAAGTAAAAAATTCTAAGTTCCGAACATTAAATACCCGGCGCAAGTATTAAATATAGTTTTTCACCTTTCTGAAAACTGCCGTTACATGGTAAGAAGAGTGGTTTTACCCCTATTTCTAACAATTTCGATGTTATGTTCAGTTATACTTAATGAGATAAACTTGTTATGATAATGTTAATTTTTTTTCAAGATATTGTTGTTAGCATCAGTTTTGAGTAAATTAGCGTCCTTAAATATCGAAATATTGAGGTTTCAAGAATTTCTGAAATTTACCGTTGTATGAAAAGTGGGAGTAATTTTAGTCTGATATCAATAATTTTTAACGTGTTGCTTTTATGTGGTTAGCGAAATAATCGTACCAAGCTTGGTGCAAATTGATCGAACCTGGTCATAAGTAGGCGGAGATACGCCCATTTTTCAAAAGTTTATCACAGACGTGCTTTATGCTAAAGAGTTGTTATAAACATCAATTTTGAATAAATTAGCTTCTGTATTTACTAATTTAACGAAGATTTCGTATTTCTCTAAATTACCGTTATATGGGATGTGGGCGTGGTTATTGTCCGATTTTAAAAGTTTTCAGCTGTTTGGTATGTTGTACCAAGGTTAACAACCATGCCAAGTTTGAGAGAAATGTGTGGAGCGGTTAGCAAGATATACACATATAATCATAGGTGGGCGTGGCTACGCCCATTTTTCAAAAATTTATAATATTCTTATCTTTCGTCTAAAATTTATTGTAAATATTAATTTTGAGTGAATAATCTTCACTGGTTACTAAAGTATCGCAGTTTTCGTATTTCTGAAAACTACCGTTATATGGGAAGTGGGCGTGGTTATGGTCCCATTTTCAATACCAACCTACCTTGGGTAAAGGCCAATCCACATACCAAATTTCGTTGAGATATCTAAATTTTTTATCGAGTTATTGTTTACATGGACGGCTTATTTGACTTCTCTTTTCATTCTGATCATTTATGTATACATTTGTCTATATTTATCTCGATTCGTTTTGGCTGTTACAAACAACCGTTATGTGAACAAAGTTATAATACCCTTGTGCACAAGTGCGCTCGGGTATAAAAACCAAAATAATGCAAATGAGAAAAACGAAGTAACGCATACATTCGTAGTTTCGGTTGAAACAGAAATAATGTCTAAATGCACAGTTTCCAAATGCGCAATTTCGGTGCCCCGGGCTCTTCGGCTACAGGAAGGTTATTATCTTACAAAATATAAATGAAATCGGGCTACTTTCTGGGTACCTGTCTGGTCAAAACCGACTGCGATTCCACTTGCACCGGATAGGTGGCACCACAGGGTCGGAATGCCGGTACTGCATTGAAGACGATGAAACTGCAGAACATATTCTTTGTTTTATGTCCGGCTTTGGCCACACAAATATTGATCTATTTCAAAGCTGCAATGACCGTGCCCTTTGTTATTAAGAATTCGCCTACAAAGGCCCTTTAGGATATATTAGGCAAGATATCTCGGGTACACTGGTTTAGGGACTTTTTCTTTAAGAGAAACAATTGATCTTTCAGATAGCGGCGTCTCTTGTTCTTTTATACCGTAGCTCCTACTAACTAACTAAGTCCATTTTCTCATATACCGAGATATTTAAGGGTTCGCGTCCCTATAAGGTTAAAAATATTGCCAAATGTTAATCAATGCCTGTGATGTTTTTATATCTATAAACCTGTTTGATTCTCATAATGTGCAGCGATAATTTGTAGGTGAGGCAATGACCAGAGGCGTCGCCTGTGTGTATTTTTTCATACATATATGGACCATTCTTGTTCTTATATACTTAAATATAAGTTTTCTGGTTAAGATTCTAGACATTTTTATAAGCCTCCTTTTTAAACTATTGTTTCTTCCATTTCATGTTTAGAGAAAATCTTCTAAAAATTGTAACGTAATGAATACTAACACAGTGCAACACTCAAAAAGTGATGGGAATGAGACCAATTGCATTCATTAAAAGAGGTCAAAGTATGAGTAAATATCAAACCATTTGAAAAAGTTGGTTCCCATTTTCTTTTTATAACAATTTGATGTTATGAATTTAAGGTTCAAAAATAAACAAGTACAAGTTTTTCCAACAGTTAAATGTGGCCAGATATTTTTTAAGTTCGAAATAAAAGTCTTTCCGGATAGTAAACAAACCGCTTATCCAAATTTAACAAATTTGTTACCAAATGAAAGAGGACTCAAGTAGCTTTTAAACAGAAATAACGGTCGAAAGCTACCACTTATAATTATATTTTTTTTATAATTTAATATAAAAGAAATGCACATACCTGACCCAAGGTTTGTTCTATGGTAATTAAAAAACATTTTTTATTTAAATATTTTTCAATAGCTGGCTTTCTGCTGGCTTTCCTCGTTTAAATATTTCCGTTTTAAAGCTATTTTAGCCTTCTTTCTGTTGATACCAAACTTGTTCAATTTGGATAAGCGGTTTGTTTATTATTAGGAAACGACTTTTATTTTCTACTTAAAAATATCTGGCCAAGTTTAGCTGTTGAAAAAAAGTAACTGTTATTTACGGTCCCTGAGTACAATGCTTTTTTTGGTTTCGGTCACAAATTTCATACCTACAAACATTGTATGTATATATATACATATGTATGTATATATAATAAACATTTGTTCAGTTGAAGACTGAGCCGTGCTAAAAACTCCACCCATCCCCTCCCACTCCCGCTCCGTTAACATGGGAAAATGTATTTTTAAATAATAAGTTCTCATTGGGATCTTATTTCTCCAACTTCAAATTGAGATAAAAAGAAATGGTAACCAACTTTTTCAAATCCTTTGGTGCCTTTTCATTATTTGACCAGCTTAATCAATTGCTATTGTCCTTATGACCGGGAACCCAAATGAGGTTTAGACTGTTCTGCTTAGTCATCTCTTGCAGAGATCGCCGGCTCACTTCTTTGTGTGCGAAGCCTTACCGGTTTTAGAAATAAACACCACGGAGACAGATCCCCATGCTATGGGTATGTAGTTTAGCTTAAAACAGGCCCTGAAAATGTTCATTAGCCAATTTACAGAGGTTTCAAGCGTCGCAGCCAGTTGTGCGGGAATAATCTCATCCGGTCCCACCGCTTTATAAGGCTTAAAGCTTTGTATCGTCCAAGCAATTCTCTCCCTTGGGACAGGAACGTTTACTACTCCGCCCGAAGGAAGTTGTGAAAAGCCCCCTGTTTGCGAACTCCCAGGGAAATGTGTGTCCAAGAGCAGTTCTACCGTTTCCATTCCCGTCGTGGTCAAGGAACCGTCTTGCTTCTGCAAAAACGCGATCGGGTTCGAGAACCTCGACAGTATTTTTCTTAATCTGGCAGTATCGGAAGTACCCTCGACACTACTACAGAATCCCTCCGGGAACACCTCTTGGCCTAACGCAAAGCCTTCTCGTACTCACGAAAAAACTGCTTATATCATTGCCACTCACATTCGTGACTCAGCCTTTTTGACTTGCTGAACTGCACCCTGTAGGCTTTCTGCCGCGCGTCCAACTCTCGGGACCACCAGGGGGGGGTTTCGCTTTCCCCTGGGTCTAGGTTCTTAGCCAAGGCCTCTGAGCAAATTCAAGTGAAAGAGTTAATCATTTTCTCCAACTCACCAGTGGTGCTGGGCTCACTAGGTGCCGGATATGGTAACTTACGTTCCAAAGCGTCTTTGTAGATTTCCCAGTCTGTACTCCTTAGGTTCTTTCGAATCTACGGAGCAGTTAGAAAAAAAGTCCAGAATCCTCTCAATATATCTATGGTCGGAAAAAGAGTGTTCGCTAAGAACTCTCCAGCTTTTAACCATATCAAAAAGATTGTCGTTACATAGAGTAAGGTCGTCATAGACCCCCTCACGATTTTTCACAACCAGAGTAGGTTCTGAACCCCTGTTACATATCATGAGATTAGTTGTTAAAAGGTAGTTAAAAAGAGACTCAACTCGACTATTGATGTTCGAGCTCCCCCACTGTACATGATTAGCATCGCCTCCGATCAGAACGAACCCTGTGCTGTGTTCATCCAGCAGTCTGCGCAACAAATATTGCGAAGGATCCTCAGCCTCATAGGGCATGTAAACGGTGTCGAGCACGATCGACACGCCTCCTATCTCTAGTATAGTACTCGTGATCTCACCATCGCTAAAATAAGATATTTAAATCCGACTTTGCCATTACACTGGTTCTAATTTTACCTCTATTTCGCTCCACCAGATGCTTAAAACCCACCGCGCTCAGGACACAGAACCTTGGGTGGTTCACACACGGCTCCTGGATGAGCTCGACACCGACGTCGCCTTTGTACAGGCGACTCAAAAGAGCAGCCAAGGCTGTCCTAGATCTGTGGAGGTTGATCTACAGTACCCTCATTTGAGCTTGCTGCCACCTCCTCCGTCGTCCTAACCATCGCTGAGTAGCAGCTTACAAACTTATACTTAATGGGGCAACATTTTGCCTTATAATGATGTTCAGTTTTATTATTCTAACATATTTCTGTTGACATCATTTTTCCTTCTTTCTGCTGCTTACCTTTTATTAGATGAAAGTTTATTTTGGAGGCAGCTCAATAAATCTTTTGGCTGTCAAATTTTCGAGTTATTTTTATTGGATGCCAGACGATGAAAGAGATGGAAGAGTAAGTGGGTAATATATGTATTATGATAATGCATATACAATAGGTTGGTCCAAAAATACACGCGGGGGAAAAAGTTTAAAATGCAAAGCTCTCACACTGTAGCATTTTTCTAAATGGAAAAAAGAATACCCGTATTTCTTTGTTTAAATAAAAATTATATTTAGTATTGCCTCAAAGCTCATGAAGTTTTCCTTTTAATGGGGAAAAGTACTCTTTCGCAGAAATGCCTTACAACTCTTGAAAATCAATATTTTTCGATCGGAAAACTCCGTTTCTCCTAAGGAGACTTCCAATAATATTATCCAATTGCTTGTTTTGCCATTTTGTAAAACTGCTATATATAAAAAATAGTTAATTTAAAAAAATGGTTAAATAAACAACTGGGTGCTGTTATTGGAAGTCTCCTGAAGGGAAATATAGTTTTCCGATCGAACTGTATTGATTTTCAAGAATTCTATACCATCTCTACGAAAAAGTTTTTTCTCCATCAAAATACTTGCATGGAAAATTTTATGGGCTTTGAGGGAATACTTTCTATTTAGAAAAATCCAACGGGTGACAGCTTAACATTTTACACTTGTTTTGGACCATCCTATTATGTATACACCCATCATTTAAGTATAGAAGTATGTTTGTTTTATGGCTGTACTTTTGGTTATTTCTATACATATATTTGTATGTATGCAGTATCGCATTTTAAATTTCTTTCACTTAGTTGCTAGGTGCGCGCTGAAAAGAGCTCTACAGCCTTCAAAATTAAGGTGTGTTTAAGTGCGACTATAAATTATGATGGGCTAAGACACACTTCTTGGCATTGAAATGGCAGCTGTTGAATATCTATGGATTTTAAGCAAGCACTTCTTAAAGCAAGCCAAAGTTTACGCCTTTAATGTGCGCTTGTATGTAAACACATACATTTTCATTATACAAATTTTGAGTATGTGGCTTGGCTTAGTTATTTTTAAATAGCACAATTTTAATTTATAATCTTCTTAAAAAGCGATTTAGAGAATCGTTTGCATTCTGTATAGATATACATATGTTTGTATGTACAAATAGATAAATGTACTTATGTACAGGATTGAATATGGCTACAATAAGAGCCGAACGACTAGTTACGGCTTCGGTTTCTCCATTAATCGGTTATATTTTATGTACATATCATACAGGGTGGGCCTACCAATTTCACTCAGCAGGTCAACACAAATAACACAACCGGCAATAGCGCGAAATTTGCTTTTGTATTTCACTTTTAAATGGGAAATAATACCAAAATCCGAGTTTTGCTTTGTGTCCAACAAAGGCTGTAATTAAAATAAAGTCCGCCTTATTTCCCACTGCTTATTTATACTATTTGTAACAAAAACAGTTTACTGACAGAAGGAAAAGGTACTTTATCTATTTCATGTTTTTTCCATATTTTCCATGTTTTTTTTCAATACCTCACTCAAGCGGCTGAGAGGATCTTAAGTATAAAGTTTGCTTCCTGGCGCAAAGGGAGAACCGACTTCCGATTAAAATTTTTGAAAATGAACTTCAAATTAAAAGTAATTTTAAAATGCAATGTATAGAATTCTTTGACTATTTAACCACTGGAAATGGAAATGTTCTCATTATTGCTATTCAAAAATGTCACATATTTAAAATAATTTATGGGGTCCTGTGTACAATGATATTATAAGGGTATTTTATACTACATGTTAAGGTGTACACGGGATCCCAGGATTAACATTCGTAGTACATACATATAAATACAGCCTTGGCCAAAAGTATTAGGCATCCCCATATAACACGATTTTTTTATTTATTTATTTTTGTTTATTTAATGTTTATTCGGCCGCTGTGGTGTAGTGGTAAGCAGTGCGCGCTTCCACTCCACAGCACCTGGGTTCAAGCCCTGGTCAAAGCAACATCGCAAAAAAAATATAGAAAAAAGGTTTTTTCTTAACAGCGATCGTCCCTCGGCAGGCAATGGCAAACCTCTGAGTGCATTTCTGCCATGAAAAACAGCTTCTCATAAAAATACAATCGCCATTCGGAGTCGGCGTAAAACTGTAGGTCCCTCCGATTTGTGTGACAACATCAAGCCGCACGCCACAAATCGGAGGAGAAGCTCGGCCAAACACTAACATATGTGTAAGCGCCAATCTATTATATTATTATTTAAATGTTTAATATTTTTTATATAAAAGCCTGGCCCACTGTCTACCAAAAAAAAAAACACATAAATCAAAATTCCAAACTTTGGGTAAAATATATAAAACCTACAAACTTTCACCAAAATTTCCAACTTTTCTGAATCTTTGGAGAAAATTAGGTATGCAGTTTTATAGCCCAGTAAATCTAGTACATAAATAGTAGTTACTAAAAAATCCCATCCATATATCACAATTTGGGAAAATCGGTTGACTTTGATGGTCATATCAAAATACACAGACATTAATTCAAATTCAAATTTCCATTATTTTTTTCTCACTGTACTGCTGTTAGCTTCTTTTATGTGACACAAAATTTTAACTTATATTTATTTTTTTTCGGCAAAAAAATTTAAAAGAAGCGTCCGAACGAAACGTCCGCAACGCTAAGATTTGCCCATATGTACATCAGTCATCATATCTATTAGCTTAAAGAAGGTATTGCATACGTTGTTATATATTGAATATCGTCAACATTTTCAATTTAATAAGTCACTGACATCATCTTACCCTTTCATTAACCCCTTACCGCATACGAAGCCAAAAATATGTCACCACTTTGGAAATTTTTTCCCAACTAACCATTGTAATAAAAATGTATCAAACTATTTAAATACATTAAGAAGTTAACTACAAATAACGGAACATAATTGATTTGCCTATGGTTAGATGGCATTTGGCATAAGTGTCGAAATCATTGTTTTTTGTTATTTTTTCCGCTTGTCAAAAATAATGATAATAACAACTTTTATGCAAAAAATCAAAAATTAATATTAATGAAAAAATCAAGTTGTTTTTGCAAATAAAAAAATTTGTTCTTAATTCTCTTCTATGCCAAGCAATATTTATGTGGTTTGCCGCTACCCAACAGTTTTCTATTGCTTGCATAAAATTTTTCATACAAACATTTCATTGCGAAATAAAATTTAAAATAAATTGCTTATAGTTGTTTTTCTTTTGATATGGGTTTACTGATATGTAAATAACGTTTTTTCACATCCTTCATAATTCATGCAGTAGAGGGTTAAAGTAGTGCAATGCAAACATTGCCGGCCCACATATTCATACATTGCCAAACGCTCACACAAATGCAGCTTCCGACGGTATGGTTGGCAGATAGTTTATTTTTTAATGATATTTTGATGGGGCTGCAAACCGATTTGTCAGCGCCTGCACGTGTTGTATGTTGTCGTATGCAAATTGCCTGTCGATAGGTATGCATGATCGCGCTGATCCCCCAGGGCATATCGGCTACATCACACACGAAACCCGACTTGTCGACATGCAAAGTAACTGAATGAATGTGTCAGTATGTACCAGGGATGTTGCAAATATTTGCATTCGCATTCGTTATGCGAATGATTCGCATCATTTTATACATTTGCATTCGCACCAAATGATACGAATGTTTAGCGAATGCGAATGTGTACATGGGCAGAAAGTCCACTCTAATATTGTTGAAATGGCTGTAAGTCTATCTAACCAGGGTGTGGACAATAGCCGGCGTTTAGCTTCAGGCGATAAACGGTAACATTGATGGGCCTTCAACAAGTACTGCTAAAAGTCTTAAAGCATAAACAGACGGCAGCATTCATCCGGATCAACTCGGGAATTAACTGCAGTTAATCCGCATTAAGTCGGAGTTACCGAGACATTAAACAATTTTAAATTAAAACTCAATTGAAGAAGGCCTGTCTTAAAGAAAAACGAGCTCATCTCAGTGAAAATCCTCTTCTCTTTTGATGGAAAACTAAACTAAAGTACGACAAATTGACAGATATGTCCCGCAAATATGTGAGCGCTCTTCCCGCCAGCGTTCCAAGTATAGGGCTGCGTACTTGGCTCAAACCTTGCCATTTTTGGCTCTATTTTACTTCAAATGATACTTAGTTTTTCAATTCGGCACAAAGTGTACCTTTTTGTCACTTTTATTTTTATTTTTGACACAGTTTGGCACTTTTTCATCTTCAATATGACACCTCATATGTTATTCCTAACATTCGCATTCGCATTCGCTTTCCCACATCCACATTTTGACAATTCGCATTCGCGAATGTGAAAAATATGACATTCGAAACATCCCTATTATTTACCTATATTTGGCTGGCTGCTGTCGGTGTGTCTGCGACTAATTTAGCCTATGACCACTTCACGCGGGGTGACCAAGAAATCTGCACATTGGCGATGTGGGATCAATAATGATAGGGTTTCCACCCACTTTAACAAGAACACGAAGATATGAACATACATAGTATGTCTCTCTGTACTGTTTCTTCTAGGAAATATATCCTAAAATCTAGAAAAAAAAATCGTATTATAGAATCGTAAGAAAAAAATGCTAATCGATTTCGGGGCCTAATATATACAGTGTTTCCAGAGAAAAATTTCGTTTTTCAGTCTAAAAAAAGAGCTAAAAGTATCTAAAATGAAGAGTTAATTTTTTTTAAACCCCAGCGCACTTGTGCACAAGGGTATATTAACTTTGTTCGATAACGGTTGTTTGTAACAGACAAATGTATACATAAATGATCGGAATGAAAAGAGAAGTCGATTAAGCCATGTCCGTCTGTCCGTCCGTCCGTCTGCCCGTGTATACGATAACTCGAGCAAAAATTTAGATATCCCAACGAAATTTTGTATGTAGGTTGCCCTTTATCCAAGGTAGGTTGGCATTGAAAATGGGCAAAATCGGACTGTAACCACGCCCACTTCCCATATGACGGTATTTTCGAAAAATGCAAAAACTGCGATATTTTAGTAAATATTGGATGCAATTTGTTAAAGATTAGTATGTGGAGTAGTTTTCGTATTTCAGAAGACTACCGTTATATGGGAGATGGGCATGGTTATTGGCCAATTTTGCCCATTTTCAATACCATCGGCCCAACGCTCAAAAGAAGTACACGTACCAAGTTTCATTAAGATATCTCGAGTTATCGTATGCACAGACGGACGGTCATCATTTATGTATGTACACAAAAAAAAAAGAAGAAGAGCGTAAGATCGAGAGAGAGCTGTTAGTTTCTGTTGGTTTTTGAGTTAAGAAACGCTTTCCAGCAGAAACAAGTGATGATTATCTGTAAAGATACAGTGCTAATGCTTGCTGCCAAATTTTTCACTGGCCCTGCTGGAGAAACAATTTTTATTCTCTTCATAGCTGTCGAGAATTTGCTATCCAGGATACTTTTTTTCAATTGGCTTAGGCCCTATGTAACAAAAAGAAAAGTTGGTCAAATGAAATTAAGAGTGCATACATATGTACAAATATTTTTAAAAAATTCCAAAAGTTACATAAATTTCGTTTTCAGTAATTTTAAATATAAAATTTTTTTAATTCGATAAGATTGCAGTGAACTGGGAACTATTCGTATACACGATGTTTGTGTACCTGACCACCTACTAAGCAAGAAAACTTTTTAACCTGCCCTTGGATGATGTATACATACAAATTTACATACATATTTTTCTGTAAGTGTGTGCACGATGTGCGGTGTTTGTTAACCCTAATCTTGAACAACTTGAGAAAGACTGTGCCGTTGATTAAATTAACTAGGATATTTGTAAATTCAAATTTGGCTTAGTGCACTTACCATGTTGTAGCCACAAATCGCTGCATCCATACGAGTAGATGCATGCGTCGGTAAGTCATAGTTGCTGTACTTCGCAGCGATTCATGCATGAAAATCCATTGAACTTACTAGGTCGCCCATGATGCTACCTCCGAGCTCTTTCAAGTGAATCATTTTACGGTTACTTATATCTGCAAGTAAAAATGTTTGATTATTTATTAGCTTTTTATGGATTCTAATGAAGTTAAGGTAGAAAAATTGTGCTAAGTACGAGTATAAATGAATTTTCAACTAAATTCGATTATACTAGAGAGTATAAACACTAATATTTCAAAATGCTTCTCTCTGTTTTAAAGCAATCGCATTTCTGGCTAGCTAGGCCGTAGCTAGGATTTTTTTCGGGTTCTGGCATTTTTTTTTTAGTTTTACTTTTATTTCAACATATTTGATTAAAACAGAAATACGAATAAAAATAAAATATTTCACACAATCAACAAAAAATATAATCGATAATCGCATGAGGCTATTGCCTGATAAACAAAAAATTTTCCGGTAAAAGTGTCACCGTTTTTGAAATATTTGCATTTTTTTTAATTAAAAAAGATCGTGACTTTTCATGTATTTTCTTTAACTGCATCTACAAATCGGGCTATACTTAGTAAATTTTTTATGTAAAATACTTTCAGATAGTTGCTTCTCCATACTCAAATGCAATGTAGTAAAAATATATTAAGGAACCATCATAAAATTAGGACTATTTTGGGATCTTTAACTTTTTGATATTTTCTTCCCCAACCATGACTACTCTGGTGAAAAAATGTACTGAGCTATAACTTTACATTACATAAAAAAATTGCTCATCTAATACAGATTTCAGAAAGTGACACCTTTTTCTTACTATATCGAATAGAAAAAAAGTTATAGCCGCTTTTGTGGGTAAAGGACTGAGACACTCTAGAATATATTTATCCCTAGAGTAGTCGCGCCAAAGAAACGTCCGCATTTAAGTGACTTTAAAGAGAAATTGTACAATTAAAAAAAAAAGTTTAATTAGTGTTTTAAAAAAATGTTTAAAAACGTTTAAAAAAATCTCATCATACATCGCTAGAATAATCCCTGACCTCTTATTTCCCCATAATCTTATACTGCGATTTTGTGCGATATTAAAGAAATTATAATTTTTCTTAGGTAACTACTTGGTACAAAACTATGCGTTTTATGAAATAATTCACGGTGTTATAATTTAAAAGTTGAAAAAAAAACCTGTCAGATAACAAAGAGAAAGTTTTAAACTTAAGATCAGTGGAGGATTCGTGTCGATATTTAAAATAGAACGTATGAGGCAACTGTTTATTTGGTTGGGGTCCACTGGACCCCGTGTGACCATTACGCTATTTTTTGGAGATGTGACCATTACGGGTTAATTTTTGCGCGGCAAGGCCACTA
Organism: Rhagoletis pomonella; assembly: GCF_013731165.1. Taxonomy (NCBI): domain Eukaryota; kingdom Metazoa; phylum Arthropoda; class Insecta; order Diptera; family Tephritidae; genus Rhagoletis; species Rhagoletis pomonella. The sequence goes on along the minus strand of NW_023458564.1, from coordinate 15,692,476 downwards.
CTTCTAGTCCTACTACTGGTCCTAGTTTTAAATTGATATTTCAACTTTTAGAATTTTGGCCACAAAATAGGATCAAATTTCCCATAGTGCAATGGAAAAGAATGGCCAGCAAAGAAAAAAAAGGGGTATTTTAAAAAGTAAAAAGAGCCAAAATGTTCTAAGCAAAGAGAATGTAAAAAAAGCCGCACTTTGCTAAGCAAAGAGCCGCATTTGGCTCAAAGAGCCGCGATTGCCCGCCGTTGGCCGAGAGGAAATTCGGCATTACTTGTTGAAATTTATTTTGAAGCAACAACTCTCCATCAAAATCAGAATTCGGTAGAACAATGCGTGATCAAAATATTTCCACACAAATTGCTCTAATTTTTTTTTATGTAATTAAATGCACACACAATAAATCCATTAGTGGGTTCATTAAGAGGGTCCACCAAAAAGTCTAGCGGTAAATGCATAATTAAATATGTGACTGTTGTATGTATTTAATTAGGGTAGATAAAACGATTACTTCTACATTATTACATATTATTTACAAAATCCATTACAACAGATACTCAACTCTTTTTACAAACTCACGCATAGATACCCTGGGGGACGAATTTACCCTAGACCATCGCCAACTGCTAACAGAATACGGTAGATTAGAGTCACTATTAGCTAAGCTAACTATATTTGTATGGCGATGGCCGCGATATAGTCAAGGCTGGTTTACCTCTGCATTTGATGTAACTAACTTGTAACTAACTACTTTTGGACATAAAATATCAATAGGAAAAACAAAATATTTTATTTTTATTTTTATTTACTTTATTTTATTACATTTCATATTTGTTTCCATATTCTGCTGTAGGTGGTCCCATATTCGAACATCGTCAGACATAACTTCAAAATGATAATATGAAATTTCGATCTTCCTTTTATTTGTCCTCAATTCGAAAAAGTGTTTGCGAAGTGGAAGATATTTAAATAGAAACGCGTTTAAAGAAAACAATCTCGGGCTTTACTCCCGCATTACTTGTCCACTTGGTTCAAGTTAGCTTTTTGTAGCTAACTACAGGTTATATATTTTATAGAAATCCCACAAAAAAGCTAACTACAAGTAGGTTATTTTTTATCAATTGATATTTTTTTTTCTGCAGGGTATAGCTGCGTCACGACGCGTTATGCGTGTGTGTATTATGAAAGCGGATTGTAACGCCAACTAAGGCGCCAATCGAAATCAAACATGCTTCTGTACCAGTGTTGCCGCGAATCATTTTTAGTGTTAGCAAATCGGTAGCTAGAATTGTTTACTTACATATACATACATAAGTATACACGCAAACATTTTCAATAAGTAATGGTATAGAAAAACAATGGAGTCTGGAAAAAAGCCTATATTTTATCCAGCCAAAATCCTTTTACAAAAAGGGAAAGGGAAGGGGAAAAATACGACACCAACGTGCTGGCTCGATCTAGTGATTGAACAACCATCAGGCTCGAAGCATATAACTTACCAGCATGCTGGTACAATATTTATTTCTTTGCAAATGAGGTCGAGGAAAGATCAAAATGATTAGAGCCGAAATTTCATAATTTTTCTACCATTTTTTTAAACATTGTTTTTTCAATTAACAACTGCAATATCGTGAACTTAATATTCAACAAACACGGCTTTGATTCATATAGTGCAAGAAATTTCCGCTAAAATATTTTTTACTTAGAAAATTGAGATAATTTCACCACTCACGATACCAGCATGCTGGTACAATCATAAAATTTTCAAATAGTTTTTGAAGTCGCACCACTTGGTAGTACAAGCACACCACAAGAACAAACAAGGTCAATCGACTTAATGGGCCATTTGACAAATTAAGTATATTAAGGGCCAGTTTTTTAGTGCACGGCCTTAGTTCAAACTAAGTTCAAACGCCCGATCTGGCTGGTTTAAACTAAGATCAATCAGCCAATCAAATTTCAGCCAGCTGTTCAATTTAAACTCAGTTTACTTAGTCGTAATTCAAACTGGCACTGAAAAACTGGCCCTAAGAAAAGTTAAGAAAAAGCCCTAGCATACAATACATAAATGTATATACAGTGAAACCTCTCCTAACGGACGCCTCTATTAGACGGACACCTCCCTTGGGCATTTTTTCCTATACCAAGTTTTAAGTATACATTTCGGAACAAATTACTCTCTCTTAAGCGGACACTCCAAGAGACGCGGACAGTTATTTTTCATAAAATTGACACAAAAACTCTATTGGGCGGACACGAACCTCTTATCAACGGACATTAAGATTTCTTTTCATAACAAATCAAACAAAAACCTCCGTTGAGCGGACGCGAACTCCTCATAGGCGGACTACTAAATGGAAAAAGGCGACTTCCCGCACAAAATGTGATTGTTATGCACACATTTAGTTTGGTTTGCGCAGTGGTTTAGGTTCGTTATTTGAATTGTCAGGAACCCTTGGAGACTGATATAAACATGAAAAGTATTGATGAAAAAGGTACTGACACTGAAAAAAATTAAAAATAAAACTTACGTCAATCGACAATTTCCCAGTTTTTTATGTAATGAATCTATGATTTTATGTAGTTTATGGACTAAAATGTAAAATTTATTTTTATTTTGTTATTACTTAATATGTATTTACGCCATAAATGAAATGTGCACTTTTGAAAAAATACATGCACATTTTTGTTTGAACGATGTAATATCAATATCTTTTATTCAAATAAGAAATAGTGGCTATTCAATTAAATAAAACATTAAAAAGTTCTAAAATAGGCTTCCCCTCCATTAAGCGGACACCTCTCTTGGGCGGACAAAAAATGCCTGACGGTGAGTGTCCGCCCAAGGGAGGTTTCACTGTATATCAGTCTTTCTAATTGTTAAAATTCTCTTACATAAATGCAAAAAAAAACAAATTAAGCATATACAACTTTTTCATGCCAAGTATGAATAAATTCTAAAAAGGGCTAGGGGCAATTTTTAATTTATTTAATTATTTATTTATGTAGCCAAAAAAAGTATGTGGTAGCTAAATCTAGCCACCAATGGGCTAAAACGGCAACACTGTTCTGTACATGCATGCAAGTGCAGTGGTGCATTTGAAAGTCCAACAACAACTACAAAATGGAGCTTACCGTAGTGCAAATGAAAATGTAATTTTTTGCATTTACATTTAGGCAATATCTATGCTTTTTGAATAGAAAACAGAACAGCAACGTGTGTGTATACATTTATACACACATTCATTGTAAGTATTTACATATGATTTAAATGCACCCACAGTACGCACTATATGAAACATCCGCTACTAAGCAAAAGTATAATTTACATATCAGTATCACATCTTTAGCTACAAATGGTTGAAAATATAACTAGGAACTATGTAATATCAAATATGGGGTAATACATAGGACAATCAAATTAAAAATAAAAATGAATAGAAGTGCTATAGAAAGTACATGACTTTCATAGCAATTATTGTAAATGTACAGTCGCGTGCGTTACGCAAATAGCAACGTTTTAAAAGTTTGTTCATTCACGTACTTATATGATGTATGTATGTACATTAGACTACATCGCCGAAAAAAGTTGCGGTTTTTCCGTCGGGATTACAAAATTTACCATACTTGAAGACGTCCACCAAAATATTTTGGAAAAATAATAAGATTTACGTGAGCTGGACTGATTTGAAAATACCTCCAAAAATGGAGTTTTTTATGAATAAAAATGGTTTCTCAAACACCTTAAAAAATAAACCTCAGATGACGAAACAGGTTAAGCTCAACAAATCTGCTTAAAAATAAATAATGAGATTTTTTTTGATGCTGTTTTTTTTTACTTTTTTCAAAGTCTGATTAATGAAAACTTGAATAACTGGGCGGAAACAATTCAGGTTTAGGCTTATGCGGTATCAGTAGAATATTCTTTTCCCACTCATTTTATTCTGTACAAAAAAAATCTCATTCACGTTCCAATTTTATTTTTTCAAATACACACAAACACATCTTAATTTAATTTGGAATGACACTCGTTCATCCTACCTCTCTCTTTCATCCCTTGAATAAGTTTATTAGAAAAGGAATAGAAAAGGTAAGAAAATACCCTTCCAATGATACCTCACGAGTCTAAATCGGAATAGTTTAGGTTCAGTTATTCAAGTTTTTCTTATAACAATATTTGAAAAAAGTAAAAAAAAAAACAGTATCAAGAATCGTAATAATGATTCCGTTGAAATTTTTAAAAAATTTTTTTAGTTCCAAATTCTGCACCGTAATTAAATTTACTAACTCCCCTTTTAGATAAAAAAAAATTGCACAAATAACTGCGGTTGGCCTTTATTTTCGTTAGCGATTCCACTTCTCACAGTCATTAACCGTAAGCTTCCTCGCATAAAACGTTTTTACAGTGATATATCACAAAAAGTAAAAAAAATAAAATAAATGGTTAATGATAGAAAAAGTTACCATGTGTTTAATGTGGACCAATTATTTTCGGCTTCTGATTTTTATACGCTTAACTATGTCTACATATGTCATCTTTTTTTAAATTACTTCCATCATATTTCAATATGGGTTTTGTATTTTTTTTACAAACGGTATTTCACTGATACCGAGAGACAGTTGAAAGCATTGTGTTGGGATAGATCGAAAACCAGTACCGCCTCTTAAAGAACTAGTTCTGCGATAGTCCTGAACTAGCGCGATTTACGGCAGGGTATGTACTGTAATGTTTTCGGTCGGCAGTAGCTCTAACTGCCAATATAGGAGTATTACATGTGAGACAGGTTCCCGTAACAAGCCCATATAGTATCTGGCAATCCGTTTATGGTCTTGGCATGGTCTTGGCTGTCAATATTAAATACATATGTATTTCTCTTAATGTACGAGTATGACCTAAAAAGTTAAACCATTATTTGTTTAAACTCCACCAAGTATAAAACACACATTGATCCGCAAGCCATTTGCATATTATGTTTTAAATTAATTAAATACTAATTAAAATAAAATAAATAAAAATTACCAACACAAGTGGTAGAAAAGATGGACCATAAATCATACACAAGGTCTATCCGATGGTGACTTTTTATTATTCAATCAAAAATTTTTTCAGCCAACCTTAAATGTTCGAGTGTATATATAGTATATGTCCATTCTTAAGTACTCGAAAGTATGAGTCCATTTTCTCAATGTATATGAACAGTTATAATTTGCTATACATATATGCATTTTCAAGTCCCAGTATCAGGCATTCATATTACAGTAATTTTTTAATACGAACAAACTTGTATGTAGGACAAAACTATAACCCAAATAACTTTGAATGATTTTTGTGTTCGTATGGAACAGTAGATTATGTCGAAAAGATGACTCTAGTA
>NW_023458564.1:15662765-15687010 GCF_013731165.1 Rhagoletis pomonella | reverse complement strand
AATTAGCACAGCGAAACTGGCATAATCATTTAAGGCTTCAAAAATCTCCACTAACTCCGTGTGAGTGCGATAAATATATAAAAGTTTCGAAAAGTTTTCATCGTTATCATTTTCAAATAAATAAGTATTGAAGGCATTATTTCGCACAAATTGAGGTTTGCCGTTTTCACAGTTATAGCTTAGCACCAACAGATTGAATTGGCGAAATCGTATCGTTATCAAATGCAACAATGTAGAGATGAATATAAAAAACATACTACACATTATTGTATAAAAGACATAAATGCCAACCGCTAAATAGGCAAGAATGTATTCCATGTGAAAAAATCCCACGTACATACACGCGTTTGCACATAAATATGGAAAGGTCATAAGTAAATATTTGTTATGGAAATGCGAAGTTCTCTCCCACCGCACATGCTGCGGAGCATTGTGCGCCACTGATTTATCCAATTTTAGTATTTTATTCAATACTTCAATAATCTCATTAGTTTTGCGTACACCCAAAAAAGATACAACAATGAAATCCATTACACATAAAAATAAATCCAAGAGTTGATTAATGCTGTATGAGCGTATGTTAGTGAATAAGCTCCAGCTCAGGGCTGGTGCGGTCAGTGTGTAAATGTGCAAAGCAATTATAGCCGCTTTGATGAGTAGGACAAACTGGCTGTAGGCCCTTTGACATCTGCTGGGCGTTGTGATTTCATATTGATTTCGGACATTGTAGCAAGGCAATATGCCGACTGCTTTTAATGTGAAAATGAACCAGTCGATGTCTTTTAGTGCTGAGCGATCTGTTTTGTAGCTTGTTTGTTTTCTTTTCGTTAAATACCTGCATTGGCTTCTTTCTTTATTATGATTTTTTTGAACGAATCTTAAAAAAAACTACTAGACACAAACGAAGAAAGTGTGCACTGTTTTTCTTAACTAAATTTTCGTGATTTGCTTTTGATGTTACATATATTCATTTCAATAACTTCAAATGGGGATCTTTGGGGAATTTATTTTCAGTAAAAATTTAAAGAAGAGTAATTTTGTTTACTTGTCGTGCAATATTTTTTTGGTAGAGATATACATTGGATCCTTGGCTAAAAACTTCTGTGGTAAAACTGCCCCTTCTTTGCTATTTATTTATTGCAGAAATGGTCAACGTCTGGTTATAAAGAAAATCGATGCACAAATAATTAAAAAACTATAGGTCTGACCTTTAATAAGATAAGAATTATGTAACTATCTGAGATTCAAATGCTTATAAAAAAAACGGTTTTTTTTTTTTTAAATGCACAACAATATTCTGGTCCGATTCCGCTGACAACCACGACTTTGGAAACAGAATTTTGTTCAAAATTTACATTCCTGGAAAATAATAATTTTTTTCCATATCCACCTATTTAGCTCCCCTGCAGTGAAACCCCAAACTAGTCAGGAAAAATACTAGTTTACAACCAGAACTAGTTTAAAAGTGATCAGACTTGTAGTAAGTACAAAAAGATTTATTCATGCCCAGTTTTATTTGACTTCGACAGTTTAATACAATAGAGTACACAAAATATTATAACTTTTATTTGAGTATATGGTAAACCGTTACAGCGAGTACGTACTCGCAATTTTACCATACCTGTTAAATAATGATTAATATTCATAATGATTATTAATTAAACCATGTTTTTTTGGATAATCGTTTAATGATTGAATACCGACATTGGCCCCTGCTTAATGATTAATAATTAATTACTTAAACAAAATATTTTAATTAATTCGTTAACTTTAATTACATCATTATTGAATTATTTTTTTATCATTTTCAATTATTTTTGACTTTTTTTAATTACACGATTAATATAATTATTTGATTAATTTCAATTATCAATCAACAAGCCAAAGTATAGACACATATTAAGAATATTTAACAACTGCTTGAAGTATTTATTTATTTTATTCTTATCCAAATCTCAAATTTTAAACACTAATTATTACTTTTAAAAAATTTTTTATTCACTTAGTTTACTCAAAAATTAACTAAGGTATCTTTTTATTTTTAACTAAAATGTTTTCCATATTCAAGCTTTTACTTTTAATATAATTTAATCGAAAATGCATTTAAATTTATGTTCGAAAGTTTGAAATATTTATGTATTTATTTTTCCTTTTAATAAATACTCAAAAAATTTAACACTACATAAAATTGTGTAATGTATTAAAGTGTACTTAATCAAAAGTTTTTTATTGTATATTCATGAATTTATTATATTTTTTGACTTCCAAAGTAGTCATTTTGACAATTCTGACAATTGCCATCTCGTAGGACATCCCCGTGTTAAAAATACCAGTTGATTGCATGGAAAAAAGATAGTTGGCTGACTAGTTGGGCATGCAGTTCATACTAGTTGTGAGGTAGTTTACAACTAGTACATTTGACTACAGGGTAAGCATACTGCCGTAAATAAGCATGTCAACATTTTTATTTTAACGAATTAGCAATAACACAAATTTGAATTTCAAATCTTAAAAAATATTCCAAATGTTACACGGTATTCTTGAACCCAATTCAACTGAGTCGCTCTGGAACGGTGGAATTTCCAATTAGACTAATTTGTATTATTAAATGAAAAAAAAAAACTAAATAATAAAAGAATGCCTATGTATATATTAACGGCTTTTCTCAAACGTACGTGTTTTCGCTTGCAATGACAATGATGAAAATATAATTCTGTTTTTCTTTGTAAAAAATACTACGCAAAGTTTTCCGATGGAGCCCTGCATGACTTTGAAACCAAATAAAATTTAGCCGTCATAAGTGAACCAAAAGTTAGCTATTGTATTAGACGACTACGAAATACCCTACAGGGTATGCATGTAAATACATATTTAAAAAATTATTTACATACAGTCTTATTTATACTATAACTGCGAATATTTTAGCAGAAAATGAAAAAGTGACAGTTTTTGAAATCGGCACATGCTGCGATTTCAAACTTCGCATATTTTGAATTGGTGACGCCCTCCTAAACTTCTACTATATGTACATATATACATACATATACAGGGCCGTAGAAAGAGAATCCGGGCTCTGTACTAATTATGGGCTGGACCTTTCTCTGACCCTACAAAAAAATTTTAAATAGTATTTAAACGATATGGTCCCAAAAGTTCTGGCAACACTCACCACAGACGATGGAACGAAGAGCTGTATGGGGCTTACAACGGTTTAGGCATAGTGCGGCCGAATGAAACACAGCGGCTCTTCTGGCTAAACCATGTCGTACAAATGGACAGAAACGCTGCAGCTCTGAAAATATAGTACATATAACGCAGGTCGCGGTGCACTGAGAAAAGAGTTTAGTTACGTCAACTCAATATGTTTTTCTCAACACATGATTTAGTTATAGTCAGATTATTTGGTTATAGCTACCAAATCATGTGTTGAGAGAAATATATTTAACTGAATTTTTTCTGAGTGTGACCGCGAAAGAGGAAAGCATTCTCTGCAATGGAAAGACCAGGTGGAAAAGAACTTGGCTTCACTTGGCATTTCCAATTGACGTCAGTTGGTATAGAAAAGAAACGACTAGCGTGCTTTATTGGGCTCGACCAGAATCGCTTAGGCGGTTACAGCGCCTGTCCATAACAAGAAAAAGCTGAATCAAATCATCATCTTTAATTTTTTTGACCACCCAAAACGGCAGAGGTGCGCACTATATAGAATGCATTTATTTTTTAAAGGTGGGCACGGAATTCGTCATTTGACTATAAATATTACGAATGTGTTGATTTATTAGTGAAGCTCTGGAATTTTCGCATTTTATTGCTGATCATTCGCTGATGAAATCGCGTCTCTTAATATTTGATGTGGTGTGTACATACAGTGTTTTCCGGATATAAGCACAATCCAAAATTCCTGAGATTCTTATGAGCTTATACATAAGCTTATATGTATATGAAAATGAAATACCATGCGTATATGGAAAGCACATATTATACAATTTCAGTTGCATAAATGTAGAGTTAAGTCTCGTAAAAAAAACTTTTAAACTTGATTTTCCAAAATGTTCATTTTTACACATTCATGTTTCTGCTTGTTTTACTAGGCACCCCTTTTTCTATACTAAAGCATTCATTACCGGGATTCCTGACACTTTTCCATGCCCCTAAATCCCAGATTTACAGCTCCGGCATCCCGAAATTTTTACTGAATTATTTACATAATCAGGCAAGTTCCAGAGTAAAAGTGGAGTTGAAAATATTGTTGTTAATTCACGTGCATTTGACATGGAAAAAGAAATACAGAACACCCAAAATTTGGATTCAAAATGAACTTGAGTTATTTGCAATCGGAAGTGGATTTAAGAACATGAGTAACTGTATCTACTTGTTCCAAAATTTTTTGCACTTTGGTAGCAACTGTTGTTTTTCATTTTTATATTTTAGCACTAAATTACAGACTCTTCTACCAAGGTGCATTATGCTCCGCATAAGACCAAATGTGGTGACAATGAAACTGTGTGGTTTCACTTTTTGGTTGCTGAGAACAGTGATCTGGCATTTAACTTTTCAAAAATATAACGAAGACTTCAACAAACATTATTTAAAAACCAAAAATTTTTAACGACTTATAGAACAATTTATTATTTTTTCATATCTCTTTTAGTAGCTCTAGTAACATCGTGCAGTCATTTTTCAAAAATTCTAAACTTGTAGGGTGCCTATAAGGCAGAAATACTGTAAATATACCTAAATGTATGCACATATGTATGTGTGTATGCATACATACCCTGCAAAAAATGGGACTAATCCGGGATGACTCCGGGAGCAATCGCAAAGGAGCATGCGACTAATACCACTTTTGATCTCTTTATCTTTATATGGAATGAACTGTTCGCTTTTGTTCGAGCATGTCCTATGAAGAGACGAATTGTTCACCTTTATACCCGAACGTGTATGAAAAGCGACTAGTCACTTTTAAAAAATAAAAATAAAAATTTGCGCCAGCTGAGATTCGAACCGGGGTGCTCAGTTTTGTTAGGCGAATACTCTCCTTGCGTGCCAACGCCGCACATGAAATTGCATTGACTAAGTGCGTACATATCATTAAATCGTTAATAGTACCCGTTAGCGTTGAGTTGGGGACTAATTGATCTCCATTAGTACCCGTATGAGATTAGTTGCGACTAATTAATGCCCTATTGTACCCGATTGAGAGTAATCTCGGAATACTCTCTTTAGAGATTAGTCGCACAATTTTTTGCAGGGTATGTATATACACACATACATATGACTGAAGAGCAGCTCTTATCAGTGCTTAATTTGTTGTTTTGTGCTTAACTTACAATTACTTGCAACAAAATTGATTAAATTTAACACAGCTGCGTGCTCCAAAACACATGTCATTAATTTACGCCAGATAGACAGTCGCAAGTTGAATTAATCGAAGCGATCAAAGTTTATTAAGCCACGTTCATTCAAAGTGAATTGAAACTAATAATAACAAAAATTGCACATTGTAAAACACTTTTGTTTTCTGTAATCTATATTAGTAAATAAAAGAACTGTTATTTTTGAAATTGATATAAGTCCATTTATATTAAGGCACAAAAGAAATGGGGCACCCTGAAATTGTGTAACAAGTAAAAAAGTCTAAGTTCCGAACATTAAATACCCGGCGCAAGTATTAAATATAGTTGTTCACCTTTCTGAAAACTGCCGTTACATGGTAAGCCGGGTATACCAATTTTGAGTAAATTAGCGTCCCTAAATATCGAAATATTGAAGTTTCAAGTAAGTGGGAGTAATTTTAGTCTGATAATAATAATTTTTAACGTGTTGCTTTTATGTGGTTAGCGAAATAATCGTACCAAGCTTGGTGCAAATTGATCCAACGGCTACCGAGATATAAATACTAATATAATAAAAATTTTATCATAGGCGTGTTTTTTGCTAAAGAGTTATTATACACATCAATTTTGAATAAATTAGCTTCTGTATTCACTGATTTCGCGAAGATTTCGTATTTCTCTAAATTACCGTTATATGGGATGTGGGCGTGGTTATTGCCCGATTTTAAAAGTTTTCAGCTGTTTGGTATGTTGTACCAAGGTTAACAACCATGCCAAGTTTGGGAGAAATGTGTGGAGCGGTTAGCAAGATATACACATATAATCATAAGTGGGCGTGGCTACGCCCATTTTCAAAAAACTTATAATATTCTTATTTTTCGTCTAAAATTTATTGTAAATTTGAGTGAATAATCTTCACTGGTTACTAAAATATCGCAGTTTTCGTATTTACTAAAACTACTAGTGGGCGTGGTTATGGTCCCATTTTCAATACCAACCTACCTTGGGTAAAGGCCAATCCACATACCAAATTTCGTTGAGATATCTAAATTTTTTATTGAGTTATTGTTTACATGGACGGGCGGACGGACGGACAGACAGAAATGACTTATTTGACTTCTCTTTTTATTCTTATCTTTTATGTATGCATACATTTGTCTATATCTATCTCGATTCGTTTTGGCTGTTACAAACAACCGTTATGTGAACAAAGTTATAATACCCTTGTGCACAAGTGCGCTCGGCTATAAAAACCAAAATGATGCATATGAGAAAAACGAAGTAACGCATACATTCGTAGTTTTAGTTGAAAACCGAAATAATGTCTAAATGCACCGTTTCCAAATGCGCAATTTCGGTGCCCCAGGCTCTTCGGCTACCCTATCAACAGGAAGGTTATTATCTTACAAAATATAAATGAACTCGGGCTACTTTCTGGGTACCTGACTGGTCAAAACCGACTTCGATTCCACTTGCACCGGATAGGTGGCACCACAGGGTCGGAATGCCGGTGCTGCATTGAAGGCGAGGAAACTGCAGAACATACTCTTTGTTTTATGTCCGGCTTTGGCCACACAAATATTCATCTATTTCAAAGCTACAATGGCCGCACCCTTCGTTATAAAGAATTCGCCTACTTCGGTACACTGGTTTAGGGACTCTCTCTTTAAAGAAACAATAGATCGTTCAGGTAGCGGCGTCTGTTGTTCTGTTATACTCTAGCTCCTACTAACTAACTAAGTCCATTTTCTCATATACCGAGATATTTAAGGGTTCGCGTCCCAATTAGGTTAAAAATATTGCCAAATGTTAATCAATGCCTGTGATGTTTTTATATCTATAAACCTGTTTTATTCTCAAAATGTGCAGCGATAATTTGTTGAAGAGACAATGACCAGAGGCGTCGCCTGCGTGTATTTTTTCATACATATATGTACCATTCTTACCGTTATATATTTTTTTCAACTCTCTTATTCCTTACAGAGAATTTGCAATTAAAATTTGATAAGTTTTAACAGCTGATACAGGGTAGTAGTTTAATTTTTAAATTGTATAAGATATTAAATTGTATAAGATATTAAATTGTATAAGATATTAAATTGTATAAGATAATATATTCTCGAATTATGAGGTTCAGTTTCTAGTCATTTTTATAAGCCTCCTTTTTTAAACTATTTTTTCTTCCATTTCATGTTTAGAGAAAATATTCTAAAAATGTAATGTATAATAACACAGTGCAATACTCAAAGAGTGAAAGAGACCAATTGCATTAATTAAAAGAGGTCAAAGTATGAGTAAATACCAAACTATTTGTAAAAGTTGGCTCCCATTTCCTTTTTATATCGATTTGATGTTGTGAATTTAAGGTTCAAAAATAAACAAGTACAATCAGGGACCGTAAATAACAGTTACTTTTTTCCAACAGTTTAACGAGGCCAGATATTTTTTAAGTTCGAAATAAAAGTCTTTCCGGATAGTAAACGAACCGCTTATCCAAATTTAACAAATTTGTTACCAAATGAAAGAGGACTTAAGTAGCTTTTACGGTCCCTGAGTACAAGGCTTTTTTTGGTGTCGGTCACAAATTTCATACCTACATACATTGTATGTATATATATACATATGTATATATATAATAAACATTTGCTCCGTTGAAGACTGAGCCGCGCCAAAAAAACCAGCCGTCCCCTCCCACTCCGACTGCTTTAACTTTGGAAAATGTATTTTTAAACAATAAGTTCTCATTGGAATCTTATTTCTCCAACTTCAAATTGAGATAAAAAATAAATCGTAACCAACTTTTTCAAATCCTTTGGTGCCTTTTCATTATTTGACCTTATCAATCAATTGAATTGGTCCGATTCCCATCACCTCCAACTTTTTGAAATTTTTTGCACAGTGTAATCAATAAAATTTCTTGTGAGAAATTAGTTAGCAACATGCAAAATTATACACTTCCATACATTTTAATTTTTCGCAGTAGGGTTTCTTAAATATCATTAACGCTCTTCGGTCATACCATTTCCGATTTAACTTGATAATAAAACAAATAATTCTTAAGCAAAAAAAAACCGACTTCAATTCTCATATAAAAATGTAAGATTATCATTAATTCTTCATGATCCAATAATCGGATTAAAAAAATTAGTATGGGACCTTACCTCACCTTTCCTATAATTACTGAAATCGGTTAACGTGGTCCAAAGCTATTTATGCAGTAACATGGTTTAGCCATTCTGAATCCTTGACGAAACTCGTCAGGCATCTAGGGTTTAAATCTACCAACTTCTCAAGATCACTAAAGGAAGGAGACCCCAGAAAGCGCAATCTGGTTCTCGATAATGCCGCGCATTTACAGAGAAGGTGGAGAACTGTCTCCTCCTCCTCATAGTTCTTGCAACTTCTGGTAAGGCACTCCGAGCACTCCTGTTAGAACACCGATTGTGTGAGATATATCCTCCCTATTTAGAGAGTATAAGCTTCGAGACATTTTTTGATCCCACCTAGGCCAAGTTTGCCTAGAAATCCGACAGGTCGTAGTTTGCATCTATATCTCGCTCGCGCGAGCATAGATAAATTCACTTAAAAGCAGCTTGCAAGTGGCGAAGGTTATATCAATGCGTTATTTGCCCGGAGGAGGAACCTTGCAGAGATCGGCCGCAGTCCAGCACAATTTTTGATTAAATTGTGACGGAGCTCACAGCTTTAATTGCTGCCTGGCTGTCACTAAAGATGAACACCGCTTTACCTTTTAAATCAGTACGGAAATCGTTTATAGCCATCATTATAGCTTAGACCTTAGCCCGGAAGACACTATAGTAGTCCGGTACTCGAAATGAACGGCTCAGGGCAGGACTTCGGGAGAAGAAAACCCTCCCACTCCGTCGCTCATATTTGAACCATCTGTGAAAATTACTATACTACCGTGGAGTATGTTAGTTTTCTGCCGATTCCTCCCTGCTTGGGATTTGCATGACGAAGTTTCTATCCAGAACCAGAGTTTCAACACAACGTTGTGTACAGCCCGGACGAAAGTATTTTTTCAGAATGCAGGCTTGGCCCAGAAATCCCGATTCCCATTGCCCTGTCTGTCTTAACTGGAGTGCAGCAAGAGTTGCCATCTGCTTACCCACTAGATCTAGTGGCAGAAGATGCAAAAAGAAATTTAAAGCATAATTTAGCGTTGTCCGGATTGATTCGCTAATGCAGACCATATTAATCCTCTTGCTTACCAATGGCCCTCTTGCACGAATATAGGCCACATATGCCTTCTCATAACGCTGGACTATGTTCTCCTTCCAGCTCAGATTTCTGTCGAGAATGACTCCTAAGAATATTGCTTTATTCGTAAAGCTTAACAGTCGCTCGCTTAGTTTAGGCGGAGTCAGTGGCGGTGTTTTGTATCTTCCGTAGGAAGAACAAGTTCCACTTTCTCCGAATTCACGCAGAGGCCACTGCGCGTGGGTTATCTTGATACTTCACGAAAAGCCCTCTGCATCAGTTCGCACAGAGTTTGCGGGAACTTCCCCATATACGCGATGGCTACGTCATCCGCATAAGCAACTACCCTGGCGCTTCCCCATTTCGTCTCTCGCAAGAGAGAGTTCACGACTAAGTTCCAAAAGAGTGGCGAGAGCACACTTACATATCTTGAAGCCAAGTTCTCAACGACGTTTACCGTGATCAACTTGCACAAGAGCATATCCCTTATAAACTCCAACAGAGAATTGTCTACCTCTAGTCCCCTCAAGGCCCATATTATGGCCTCTGAACTTATATTGTTAAAAGCTGACTCAATGTCTAGAAAGGCTACTAGACAATAGTATTTGTACCTGAAGGATTTTTCAATAAAACTGACCAGGCTATGCAGCGCGGTTTCCATGGAGTTGCCCTTCATATAGTAGTCGACTATCGATGGCATTTACTATCTTACGTAGTTACTAACTATCTTTTCTAGGGATTTAATAGGTCTGAGATCCTTTGGATTTGTGTGTGAAGCCTTACCGGTTTTAGAAATAAACACCACGGAGAGAGATCCCCATGCTTTGGGTATGTAGTTTAGCTTAAAACAGGCCCTGAAATTGTTCATTAGTCAATTTACAGAGGTTTCAACCATCGCAGCCAGTTGTGCGGGAATAATCTCATCCGGTCCCGCCACTTTATAAGGCTTAAAGCTTTGTATCGCCCAAGCAATTCTCTGCCCTGTGACAGGTACGTTTACTACCCCGCCCGAAGGAAGTTGTGAAAAGCCCCCTGCTTGCGAACTCCCTGGGAAATGTGTGTCCAAGAGCAGTTCTACTGTTTCCATTCCCGTCGTGGTCAAGGAACCGTCTTGCTTCTGCAAAAACCCGATCGGGTTCGAGTATTTTTCTTAATCTGGCAGTATCGGAAGTACCCTCGACACTACTACAGAATCTCTCCGGGAACACCTCTTGGCCTAACGCAAAGCCTTCTTGTACTCACGAAAAAACTGCTTATATCTTTGCCACTCACATTCGTGACTCAGCCTTTTTGACTTGCTGAACTGCACCCTGTAGGCTTTCTGCCGCGCGTCCAACTCTCGGGACCACCAGTGGGGGTTCGCCTTCCCCTGGGTCTAGGTTCTTAGCCAAGGCCTCTGAGCAAATTCAAGTAAAAGAGTTAATCATGTTCTCCAACTCACCAGTGGTGCTGGGCTCACTAGGAGCCGGATATGGTAACTTACATTCCAAAGCGTCTTTGTAGATTTCCCAGTCTGTACTCCTTAGATTCTTTCGAACCTTCGGAGCAGTTAGAGAAAAGTCCAGAAAAGTCCTCTCAATATATCTATGGTCGGAAAAGAGTGCTCGCTAAGAAGTCTCCAGCTTTTAACCATATCAAGAAGATTGTCGTTACATAGAGTAAGGTCCCTCCCGATTTTTCACAACCAGAGCAGGTTCTGAACCTCTGTTACATATCATAAGATTAGTTGTTAAAAGGTAGTTAAAAAGAGACTCTACTCGACTATTGATGTTCGAGCTCCCCCACTGTACATGATGAGCTTTAGCATCGCCTCCGATCAGAACGACCCCTGTGCTCTGTTCGTCCAGCAGTCTGCGCAACAAATATTGCGAAGGATCCTCAGCCTCATAGTGCATGTAAACGGAGGCCAGCAGGATCGGCACGCCACCTATCTCTAGTATAGTACTCGTGATCTCACCATCGCTATAATAAGATATTTAAATCCGACTTTGCCTTTACACAGGTTCTAGTTTTACCTCTATTTCGCTCCACCAGAAGCTTAAAACCCACCGCGCTCAGGACACAGAACCTTGGGTGGTTCACACACGGCTCCTGGATGAGCTCGACATCGACGTCGCCGTTGTATAGGCGACTCAAAAGAGCAGCGGAGGCGGCCCTAGATCTGTGGAGGTTGATCTGTAGTACCCTCATTTGAGGTTGCTGCCCCTCCTCCGTTGTCCTCACCATCGCTGAGTAGCAGCTTACAAACTTATACTTAATAGGGCAACATTTTGCCTTATAATGATGTTCAGTTTTATTATTCTAACGTATTTCTGTTGACATCATTTTTCCTTCTTTCTGCTGCTTACCTTTTATTAGAAGAAAGTTTATTTTGGAGGGAGCTCAATAAATCTTTTGGCTGTCAAATTTTCGAGTTATTTTTATTGGATGCCAGACAATGAAAGAGATGGAAGAGTATGTGGGTAATATATGTATTATGATAATGCATATACAATAGGTTGGTCCAAAAATACATGCGGGGGAAAAGTTTAAAATGCAAAGCTCTCACACTGTAGGATTTTTCTAAATGGAAAAAAGAATACCCGTATTTCTTTGTTTAAATAAAGATTATATTTAGTATTGCCTCAAAGCTAGTGAAGTTTTCCTTTTAATGGGGAAAAACACTTTTCTCCATCAAAATACATGCATGGAAAACTTTATGGGCTTTGAGGGTATACCTTCTATTTAGAAAAATCCAAGGGGTGACAGCTTAACATTTTACACTTGTTTTGGACCATCCTAATATGTATACACCCATCATTTAAGTATGGAAGTGTGTTTGTTTTATGGCTGTACTTTTGGTTATTTCTACATATATACATATATATATATTTGTATGTATGCAGTATCGCATTTTAAATTTCTTTCACTTAGTTGCTATGTGCGCGCTGAAAAGAGCTCTACAGCCTTCAAAATTAAGGTGTGTTTAAGTGCGACTATAAATTATGATGGGCTAAGACACACTTCTTGGCATTGAAATGGCAGCTGTTGAATATCTATGGATTTTAAGCAAGCACTTCTTAAAGCAAGCCAAAGTTTACGCCTTTAATGTGCGCTTGTATATAAACACATACATTTTCTTTATACAAATTTTGAGTATGTGGCTTGGCTTAGTTATTTTTAAATAGCACAATTTTAATTTATAATCTTCTTAAAAAGCGATTTAGAAAATCGTTTGCATTCTATATAGATATACATATGTTTGTATGTACAAATAGATAAATGTACTTATGTACAGGATTGAATATGGCTACAATAAGAGCCGATCGACTAGTTACGGCTTCGGTTTCTCCATTAATCGGTTATATTTTATGTACATATCATACAGGGTGGGCCTATCAATTTCACTCAGCAGGTCAACACAAATAACTCAACCGGCAATAACGCAAAATTTGCTTTATCTCACTTTTAAATGGGAAATAATACCAAAATCCGAGTTTTGCTTTGTTTCCAACAAAGGCTGTAAATAAAATAAAGTCCGCCTTATTTCCCACTGCTTATTTATACTATTTGTAACAAAAACAGTTTACTGACAGAAGGAAAAGGTACTTTATCTATTTCATGTTTTTTCCATATTTTCCATGTTTTTTTTCAATACCACACTCAAGCGGCTGAGAGGATCTTAAGTATAAAGTTTGCTTCCTGGCGCAAAGAGAGAACCGACTTCCAATTAAAATTTTTGAAAATGAACTTCAAATTAAAAGTAATTTTAAAATGCAATGTATAGAATTCTTTGACTATTTAACCACTGGAAATGGAAATGTTCTCATTATTGCTATTCAAAAATGTCACATATATAAAATAATTTATGGGGTCCTGTGTACAATGATATTATAAGGGTATTTTATACTACATGTTAATGTGTACACGGGATCCCAGGATTAACATTCGTAGTACATACATATAAATACTGCCTTGGCCAAAAGTATTAGGCATCCCCATATAACACGATTTTTTTATTTATTTATTTTTGTTTATTTAATGTTTATTCGGCCGCTGTGGTGTAGTGGTAAGCAGTGCGCGCTTCCACTCCACAGCACCTGGGTTCAAGCCCTGCTCAAAGCAACATCGCAAAAAAAAATATAGAAAAAAGGTTTTTTCTTAACAGCGATCGTCCCTCGGCAGGCAATGGCAAACCTCTGAGTGCATTTCTGCCATGAAAAACAGCTTCTCGTAAAAATACAATCGCCATTCGGAGTCGGCATAAAACTGTAAGTCCCTCCGATTTGTGTGACAACATCAAGCCGCACGCCACAAATCGGAGGAGAAGCTCGGCCAAACACTAACATATGTGTAAGCGCCAATCTATTATATTATTATTTAAATGTTTAATATTTTTTATATAAAAGCCTGGCCCACTGTCTACCAAAAAAAAAACACATAAATCCAAATTCCAAACTTTGGGTAAAAAATATAAAAACTACAAACTTTCACCAAAATTTCCAACTTTTCTGAATCTTTGGAGAAAATTAGGTATGCAGTTTTATAGCCCAGTAAATCTAGTACATAAATAGTAGTTACTAAAAAATCCCATCCATATATCACAATTTGGGAAAATCGGTTGACTTTGATGGTCATATCAAAATACACAGACATTAATTAAAATTCAAATTTCCATTATTTTTTTCTCACTGTACTGCTGTTACCTTCTTTTATGTGACACAAAATTTTAACTTATAATTATTTTTTTTCGGCAAAAAATTTAAAAGAAGCGTCCGAACGAAACGTCCGCAACGCTAAGATTTGCCCATATGTACATCAGTCATCATATCTATTAGCTTAAAGAAGGTATTGCATACGTTATTATATATTGAATATCGTCAACATTTTCAATTTAATAAGTCACTGACATCATCTTACCCTTTCATTAACCCCTTACCGCATACGAAGCCAAAAATATGTCACCACATTGGAAATTTTTTCCCAACTAACCATTGTAATAAAAATGTATCAAACTATTTAAATACATTAAGAAGTTAACTACGAATAGCGGGACATAATTGATTTGCCTATGGTTAGATGGCATTTGGCATAAGTGTCAAAATCACTGTTTTTTGTTATTTTTTTCGCTTGTCAAAAATAAAATAACAACTTTTATGCAAAAAATCAAAAATTAATACTAATGAAAAAATCAAGTTGTTTTTGTAAATAAAAAAATGTGTTCTTGATTCTCTTCTATTCCAAGCAATATTTATGTGGTTTGCCGCTACCCAACAGTTTTCTATTGCTTGCATAAAATTTTTCATACAAACATTTCATTGCGAAATAAAATTTAAAATAAATTACTTATAGTCGTTTTTCTTTTGATATGGGTTTACTGATATGTAAATAACGTTTTTTCACATCCTTCATAATTCATGCAGTAGAGGGTTAAAGTAGTGCAACGCAAACATTGCCGGCCCACATATTCATACATTGCCAAACGCTCACACAAATGCAGCTTCCGAAGGTATGGTTGGCAGTTAGTTTATTTTTAATGATATTTTGATGGGGCTGCAAACCGATTTGTCAGCGCCTGCACGTGTTGTATGTTGTCGTATGCAAATTGCCTGTCGATAGGTATGCATGATCGCGCTGATCCCCCAGGGCATATCGGCTACATCACACACGAAACCCGACTTGTCGACATGCAAAGTAACTGAATGAATGTGTCAGTATGTACCAGGGATGTTGCAAATATTTGCATTCGCATTCGTTATGCGAATGATTCGCATCATTTTATACATTTGCATTCGCACCAAATGATACGAATGTTTAGCGAATGCGAATTGTACGGCAGAAAATCCACTCGAATATTGTTAAAATGGCTGTAAGTCTGTCTAACCAGGGTGCGGACAATAGCCGGCGTTTAGTTTCAGGCGATAAACGGTTAAGTAGTATATCAAGCAACATTGATGGGCCTTCAACAAGTACTGCTAAAAGTCTTAAAGCATAAACAGACGGAAGCGTTGAGCCGGATCAACTCGGGAATTAACTGCAGTTTATCCGGATTAAGTCCGAGTTACCGAGACATTAAACAATTTAAGCTCAATTGAAGAAGGCCTGTCTTAAAGAAAAACCGGCTCATCTCGGTGAAAATCCTCTCGATTGATGTAAAACTAAACTAAAGTAAGACAAATTGACAGATCTGTGTCCCGCAAATATTTGAGCGCTCTACCCGCCAGCGTTCCAAGTACAGGGCTGCGAACTTGGCTTAAACCTTGCCATTTTTGGCTCTATTTTACTTCAAATGATACTTAGTTTTTCAATTCGGCACAAAGTGTACCTTTTTGTCAATTTTATTTTTATTTTTGACACAGTTTGGCACTTTTTCATCTTCAATATGACACCTCATATGTTATTGACATTCGAAACATCCCTATTATTTACCTATATTTGGCTGGCTGCTGTCGGTATTTCTGCGACTAATTTAGCCTATGACCACTTCACGCGGGGTGACCAAGAAATCTGCATATTGGCGATGTGGGATCAATAATGATAGGGTTTCCACCCACTTTAACAAGAACACGAAGATATGAACATACATAGTATGTCTCTCTGTACTGTTTCTTCTAGGAAATGTATCCTAAAATCTAGAAAAAAAATCGTAAGAAAAAATGCTAAAAAGAATAATTTCGTTTTTCAGTCTAAAAAAAGAGCTAAAAGTATCTAAAATGAAGAGTTAATTTTTTTCAAACCCCAGCGCACTTGTGCACAAGGGTATATTAACTTTGTTCGATAACGGTTGTTTGTAACAGACAAATGTATACATAAATGATCGGAATGAAAAGAGAAGTCGATTAAGCCATGTCCGTCTGTCCGTCCGTCCGTCTGCCCGTGTATACGATAACTCGAGCAAAAATTTAGATATCCCAACGAAATTTTGTACGTAGGTTTCCCTTAATCCAAGGTAGGTTGGTATTGAAAATGGGCAAAATCGGACTGTAACCACGCCCACTTCCCATATGACGGTATTTTCGAAAAATGCAAAAACTGCAATATTTCATTAAATATTGGATGCAATTTGTTGATTATTATGTGGAGTAGTTTTCGTATTTCTGAAGACTACCGTTATATGGGAGATGGGCATGGTTATTGGCCAATTTTGCCCATTTTCAATACCATCGGCCCAACGCTTAAGATTAAGATATCTATTATTAAGATATCTCGAGTTATCGTATGCACAGACGGACGGTCATCATTTATGTATGTACACAAAAAAAAGAAGAGCCTAAGATCGAGAGAGAGCTGTTAGTCTCTGCTGGTTTATGTGTTAAGAAACGCTTTCCAGCAGAAACAAGTGATGATTATCTGTAAAGAAACAGACCTAATGCTTGCTGCCAAATTTTTCACTGGCCCTGCTGGAGAAACAATTTTTATTCTCTTCATAGCTGTCGAGAATTTACTATCCAGGATACTTTTTTTCAATTGGCTTAGACCCTATGTAACACAATGAAAAGTAGGTCAAATGAAATTAAGAGTACATACATATGTACAACTATTTTAGAAAAGTTCCTAAAGTTACATAAAATCGAGAAGATTTCGTTTTCAGTAATTTTAAATATTAAATTTTTTTAATTCAATAAGATTGCAGTGAACTGGGAACTATTCATGTACACGATGTTTGTGTACCTGACCACCTACTAAGCAAGAAAACTTTTTAACCTGCCCTTGGATGATGTATACATACTGTAAGTGTGTGCACGATGTGCGGTATTTGTTAACCCACATCTTGAACAACTTGAGAAAGACTGTGCCGTTGATTAAATTAACTAGGATATTTGTAAATTCAAATTTGGCTTAGTGCACTTACCATGTTGTAGCCACAAATCGCTTCATCCATACGAGTAGATGCATGCGTCGGTAAGTCATAGTTGCTGTACTTCGCAGCGATTCATGCATGGAAGTCCATTGAACTTACTAGGTCGCCCATGATGCTACCTCCGAGCTCTTTCAAGTGAATCATTTTACGGTTACTTATATCTGCAAGTAAAAATGTTTGATTATTTATTAGCTTTTTATGGATTCTAATGAAGTTAAGGTAGAAAAATTGTGCTAAGTACGAGTATAAATGAATTTTCAACTAAATTCGATTATACTAGAGAGTATAAACACTAGTATTTCAAAATGCTTCTTTTTGTTTAAAGCAATCGCATTTCTGGCTAGCAGGGTCGTAGCTAGGATTTTTTTTTTCGGGTTCTGGCAATTTTTGCTTTGAGTTTTACTTTTATTTCAACATATTTGATTAAAACAGAAATACGGATAAAAATAAAATATTTCACACAATCAACAAAAAATATAATCGATAATCGCATGAGGCTATTGCCTGAAAATTTTAAAATGCGCTTAGTGGCATTGGGACATCTTATGTACAGTAGTCGAACAAATTATAGCCGCACCAAAGTTTTAAAATATCATTTTTGCTGTTATTTAATTTTGGTTAGTTTTTTTATAGTTCATTCTTTAAAAACATCCGTATAAATACAAGTTTTAAGGCAGTGTCACACGATTGGGTATTTGCCGAAATTTGGTGCAAATCGTATCCCAATTGTGTGACCGTCCAAAGTATTTGTCTTTATCCCAATCACGAAAATTAATTTATTGAAATTTTTCAATAGAACATCGCTGTATTGTACCAATGTTTTGACTACAAAAAAAAAAAAATTGTCTCATTTTTTTACCACTAGCCCAATATAAAAATGTACAAATCTGTACAAATGTACCAATCGAGTGACACTGCCTTAAAGATGTATGCAATTTAAAAAAAAAAACCTCAACAAATTTTCGTTAAAATTTCGAGGTTTCTAATGTGCGTCGGGTTCTAGTCTAGATATTTAGGAGTTTAATCTACTATAGTATTCAGAACGTCACGGCACAAATATGTAAATAAAAAAATTCGTTTCGTTATTTATAAGAAAAAATATCAGAAAAAAGTCGCTCTCTGATAAACAAAAAATTTTCAGGTAAAAGTGTCACCGTTTTTGAAATATTTAAACTTTTTTGAATTTAAAAAAATCGTGCCTTTTCATGTATTTTCTTTAACTGCATCAACAAATCAGTCTATACTTAGTAAATTTTTTATGTAAAATAGTTGCTTCTCCATACTCAAATGCTATATAGTTAAAATATATTAAGGAACCATCATAAAATTAGGACTATTTTGGGATCTTTAACTTTTTGATATTTTCTTCCCCAACCATGACTATCTCTGGTGAAAAAATGTACTGAGCTATAACTTTACATTACAGAAAAAAAATTGCTCATCTAATAAAGATTTCAGAAAGTGGCACCTTTTTCTTACTATATCGAATAGAAAAAAAGTTATAGCCGCTTTTGTGGGTAAAGGACGGAGACACGCTAGAATATATTTATCCCTAGAGTAGTCGCGCCAAAGAAACGTCCGCATTTAAGTGACTTTAAAGAGAAATTGTACAATTAAAAAAAAAAAGTTTAATTAGTGTTTTAAAAAAATGTTTAAAAACGTTTAAAAAAATCTCATCATACATCGCTAGAATAGACCCTGACCTCTTATTTCCCCATAATCTTATACTGCGATTTTGTGCGATATTAAAGAAATTATTATTTTTCTTAGGTAACTAACTACTTGGTACAAAACTATGCGTTTTATGAGATAATTCACGGTGTTATAATTTAAAAGTTGAAAAAAAACCTGTCAGATAACAAAGAGAAAGTTTTAAACTTAAGGTCAGTGGAGGATTCGAGTCGATATTTAAAATAGAACGTATGAGGCAACTGTTTATTTGGTTGGGGTCCACTGGACCCCGTGTGACCATTACGTTATTTTTTGGAGGTGTGACCATTACGGGTTAATTTTTGCGCGGAAAGGCCTTCTAGTCCTACTACTGGGCCAAGTCTTAAATTGATATCTCAACTTTTTCGCAGGGGGAAAAGAATGTTCAGCAAAGAAAAAGAAATGTGTATTTTAAAAAGTAAAAAGGAGCCAAAATGATCTAAGCAAAGAGAAAGTGAAAAGAGTCGCACTTAGCTAAGCAAAGAGCCGCATTTGGCTTAAAGAGCCGCGATTGCCCGCCGTTGGCCGAGAGGAAATTCGGCATTACTTGTTGAAATTTATTTTGAAGCAACAACTCTCCATCAAAATCAGAATTCGGTAGAACAATGCGTGATCAAAATATTTCCACACAAATTGCTCTAATTTTTTTTATGTAATTAAATACACACACAATAAATCCATTAGTGAGTTCATTAAGAGGGTCCACCAAAAAGTCTAGCGGTAAATGCATAATTAAATATGTGACTGTTGTATGTATTTAATTAGGGTAGATAAAACGATTACTTCTACATTATTACATATTATTTACAAAATCCATTACAACAGATACTCAACTCTTTTTACAAACGCACGCATAGATACCCTGGGGGACGCATTTACCCTAGACCATCGCCAACTGCTAACAGAATACGGTAGATTAGAGTCACTATTAGAGATAGAAATCAAAACGTAAATGCCATAAGATGGCATTGCACCTCAACAGTGGCGAAGTGGGAGATATGTAGATAGTATTCATGAATAAATATGCAAGTATGGTAGCATTTTGGTTATGGCTATTACAATATACCATACATATGTATGTATGTATGTATGTACATTAGGGTGGTCCAAAAACTGTAGAGTCGGAATTGTAATGCTCTCACCCCCTGCAGGAAATGTATCTAACTATAAGCTAACTTCAAGTCACTTATTTTCTGTATATTTTCTTTGACGAAAGCTAACTATATTTGTATGGCGATGGCCGCGATATAGTCAAGGCTGGTTTACCTCTGCATTAGATGTAGTCAAGGGTGGTTACCTCTGCATTTGATGTATGTAACTAACTTGTAACTAACTTTTGGACATAAAATATCAATAGGAAAAACAAAATATTTTATTTTTATTTTTATTTACTTTATTTATTTTATTACATTTCATATTTGTTTCCATATTCTGCTGTAGGTGGTCCCATATTCGAACATCGTCAGACATAACTTCAAAATGATAATATGAAATTTCGATCTTCCTTTTATTTGTCCTCAATTTGAAAAAGTATTTGCGAAGTGGAAGATATTTAAATAGAAACGCGTTTAAAGAAAACAATCTCGGGCTTTACTCCTGCATTACTTGTCCACTTGGTTCAAGTTAGCTTTTTGTAGCTAACTACAGGTTATATATTTTATAGAAATCACGCAAAAAAGCTAACTACAAATAGGTTATTTTTTTATCAATTGATAATTTTTTTCTGCAGGGTATAGCTGCGCCGTTGTTACGCCAACTAAGGCGCCAATCGAAATCAAACATGCTTCTGTACCAGTGTTGCCGCGAATCATTTTTAGTGTTAGCAAATCGGTAGCTAGAATTGTTTACTTACATATACATTTATAAATATACACGCAAACATTTTCAATAAGTAATGGTATAGCAAAACAATGAAGTCTGGAAAAAAGCTAATATTTTATCCAGCCAAAATCATTATACAAAAAGGGAAAGGGAAGGGGAAATATACGACACCAGCGTGCTGGCTCGATCTAATGATTGAACCATCAGGCTCGAAGCATATAACTTACCAGCATGCTGGTACAATATTTATTTCTTTGCAAATGAGGTCGAGGAAAGATCAAAATGACTAGAGCCGAAATTTCATAATTTTTCTATCATTTTTTTAAACATTGTTTTTTCAATTAACAACTGCAATATCGTGAACTTAATATTCTACAAACACGGCTTTGACTCATATAGTGCAAGAAATTTCCGCCAAAATATTTTTTACTTAGAAAATTGAGGAAATTTCACCACTCACGATACCAGCATGCTGGTACAATCATAAAATTTTCAAATAGTTTTTGAAGTCGCACCACTTGGTAGTACAAGCACACCACAAGAACAAACTAGGTCAATCGACTTAATGGGCCATTTAACAAATTAAGTATATTAAGGGCCAGTTTTTTAGTGCATGGCCTTAGTTCAAACTAAGTTTAAACGCCCGATCTGGCTGGTTTAAACTAAGATCAGCCAATCAAATGTCAGCCAGCTGTTCAATTTAAACGCAGTTTACTTAGTCTGAGTTCAAACTGGCACTGAAAAACTGGCCCTAAGAAAAGTTAAGAAAA
The DNA here is from genome assembly GCF_013731165.1 of Rhagoletis pomonella. Taxonomy (NCBI): domain Eukaryota; kingdom Metazoa; phylum Arthropoda; class Insecta; order Diptera; family Tephritidae; genus Rhagoletis; species Rhagoletis pomonella. The sequence goes on along the minus strand of NW_023458564.1, from coordinate 15,665,312 downwards.
AGCCCTAGCATACAATACATATATGTATATATATCAGTCTTTCTTAGTGTTAAAATTCTCTTACATAAATGCAAAAAAAAAAAAACAAATTAAGCATATACAACTTTTTCATGCCAAGTATGAATAAATTCTAAAAAGGGCTAAAAAAAACGGCTAGGGGCAATTTTTAATTTATGTGGCCAAAAAAAGTATGTGGTAGCTAAATCTAGCCACTAAAGGGCTAAAAGGCAACACTGTTCTGTACATGCATGCAAGTGCAGTGATGCATTTGAAAGTCCACTATAGTTCCAACAACAACTACAAAATGGAACTTACGGCAGTGGAAATGAAAATGTAATTTTTTGCATTTACATTTAGGCAATACCTATGCTTTTTGAATAGAAAACAGAACAGCAACGTGTGTGTTATATTTATACACACATTCATTGTAAGTATTTAAATATGATTTAAATGCGCCCACAGTACGCACTATATGAAACATCCGCTACTAAGCAAAAGTATAATTTACATATCAGTATCACATCTTTAGCTACAAATGGTTGAAAATACAACTAGGAACTAATATAAAATAGGGGGTAATACATAGGACAATCAAATTAAAAACATGAATAGAAGTGCTATATAAAGTACATGACTTTCATAGCAATTATTGTAAATGTGCAGTCGCGCCCGTTACGCAAATAGCAACGTTTTAAAAGTTTGTCCATTCACGTACTTATATGATGTATGTATGTACATTAGACTGCATCACCGGAAAAAGTTGCAGTTTTTCCATCGGGATTACAAAATTTACTATATTTGAAGACGTCCACCAAAATATTTCGGAAAAATATTAAGATTTACGTGAGCTGGACTGATTTGAAAATACCTCCAAAAATGGAGTTTTTTATGAATAAAAATGGTTTCTCAAAGAACTTAAAAAAAACCTCAGATGACGAAACAGGTTAAGCTGAACAAATCTGCTTAAAAATAAATAATGAAATTTTTGATGCTGTTTTTTTTTTTACTTTTTTCAAAGTCTGATTAATGAAAACTTGAATAACTGGGCGGAAACAATTCCGGTTTAGGCTTATGTGGTATCAGTAGAATGTTCTTTTCCCACTCATTTTACTCTGTGCAAAAAAAAACTCATTCATGTCCCAATTTTATTTTTATTTTTTCAAATACACACAAACACATCTTAATTTAATTTGGAATGACACTCGTTCATCCTACCTCTCTCTTTCATCCTTTGAATGAGTTTATTAGAAAAGGAATAGAAAAGGAAGAAAATACCTTTCCAATGATACCTCACGAGTCTAAATCGGAATAGTTTAGATTCAGTTATTCAAGTTTTTCTTATACCAATGTTTGAAAAAAGTTAAAAAAAAAACAGTATCAAAAATCGTTATAATGATTCCGTTGAAATTTTTTTTTAATTTTTTTAGTTCCGAATTCTGCACCGTAATTAAATTTACTAACTGACCTTTTAGATAAAAAAAAAATTGCACAAATAACTGCGGTTGGTTGGCCTTTATTTTCGTTAGCGATTCCACTTCTCACAGTCATTAACCGTAAGCTTCCTCGCATAAAACGTTTTTACAATGATATATCACAAAAAGTAAAAAAAAATAAATGGTTAATGATAGAAAAAGTTACAATGTGTTTAATGTGGACCAATTATTTTCGGTTTCTGATTTTTATACGCTTAACTATGTCTACATATGTTATCTTTTTTTAAATTACTTCCATCATATTTCAATATGGGTTTTTTTTTCTTTTTGCAAACGGTATTTCACTGATACCAAGAGACAGTTGAAAGCATTGTGTTGGGATAGATCGAAAACCAGTACCGCCTCTTAAAGAACTAGTTCTGCGATAGTCCTGAACTAGCGCGATTTACGGCAGGGTATGTACTGTAATGTTTTCGGTCGGCAGTAGCTCTAACTGCCAATATAGGAGTATTACATGTGAGACAGGTTCCCGTAACAACCCCATATAGTATCTGGCAATCCGTTTATGGTCTTGGCATGGTCTTGGCTGTCAATATTAAATACATATGTATTTCTCTTAATGTACGAGTATGACCTAAAAAGTTAAGCCATTATTTGTTTAAACTCCACCAAGTATAAAACACACATTGATCCGCAAGCCATTTGCATATTATGTTTTAAATTAATTAAATACTAATTAAAATAAAATAAATAAAAATTACCAACATAAGTGGTAAAAGAGATGGACCATAAATCATACACAAGGTCTATCCGATGGTGACTTTTTATTATTCAATCAAAAATTTTTTCAGCCAACCTTAAATGTTCGAGTGTATATATAGTATATGTCCATTCTTAAGTACCCGAAAGTATGAGTCCATTTTCTCAATGTATATGAACAGTTATAATTTGCTATACATATATGCATCTTCAAGTCCCAGTATCAGGCATTCATATTACAGTAATTTTTTAATACGAACAAACTTGTATGTAGGACAAAACTATAACCCAAATAACTTTGAATGATTTCTGTGTTCGTATGGAACAGTAGATTATGTCGAAAAGATGACTTTAG
>NW_023458564.1:15600431-15647765 GCF_013731165.1 Rhagoletis pomonella | reverse complement strand
GCCTTCCAATTGAAATTTTTAATCAGATTGTAGCCTCTTTGCATTCGTTTCTACCACTGAGTTTGTCGTTGATGGGTTTATTGTTGTTGGCATTATTATTGCCAAGTGAATGGTGCGCGCTGCGGCAAGTCGCAGTTGCACAGTTGTTGCAAAGGCCGCGCATCCACTTCACATTCATAATAAGCTGCCGCTCGTCTCTCATTGCAATGAATGCAGTGCATTGGTTGAAGTTGTTTTGGCACTTCTCGTTTTTATTTTTATTTTTTTTTCAGATTGTTAAAAATTGTCTTAAATTTTTTTTTGCCGTTTTCATAATTTTCTTGCTGTTTCATTACATTTAACTAAAAGTTGTATTTACATGAATCGGCTGGTGTGCATTCACTTTTTGTTAACGTAATTAGAACGATAATATACATGAACGAGCAAAAAAATAAGATAAAAAAACATTGTTGGAATCTCATCAAGGTGACAGTTAGTGTGGGGGCGGGCGCAGCTCAGACGCACTCATTTGCCAGCTGCCACAATCTATTATTACGTCAGCTATTTATAACAACATTTTTTATATTTTATTACACTAGTCAAGAAGAAATTCGACTTGTGGCATCTGACCATCTTTCCTTAAGTAGAATATTGCGATGAATCCGAATATGAGATAAAGTCGCAATCGTTTGTTTGTGATCTGAAAAAAGTGTGCGGAGATTGTTGCTTTTGGGTGTCCATTGCGAGAATTGCAGTATCGTCTGCAAATGTGCCAACACTTGCTCCTTCGGATGCTGCTAAATTATATGTGTATAGAAGGTAAAGGATGGGGGACCCAGCACACTGCCTTTGTGGTACAGTAGCTGGACTTTCGCAGAGCTCAGACTGTTCCTCGCCTTGCTTAACAAAGAAAAATCGATTTTTGAGACAGGACTCGATAAAGATATAATAGTTTATCGGGAGGGTACTCTTTATTTTGTAAAGTAAGCCGTCATACCATGCTCGATCGAAAGCTTGAGGTATATCGAGGAATGCAGCTGTACAATACTTTTTGTGTTCGAATGCAGTGTGAATGCAGTTTACAAGCCTGTAAAATTTTTCGATTGTGCTGTGTTTTTTCGTGAAACGGAATTGGTAATTAGGGATAATCTTTCTTTGAATTCTTCGAGTTCTCTCGTTACCGTATTAAATCTTGTTTTGACTTCGGAATGTCTAGTCTGCTGCCACTTTTTTCTAGCCTGGCGTTGTTTTGGTCAGTGATCTCCAAGCAGCTTGTTGGATCAAGTTATTGAAGTGTTCAACAGCTGCAATGATATCTACGCTAGATTTCAGCGAGTGTCTCAAACTTAATAGTGAAGGTGTTAATCTTTGGAAGAAATTCCAGTCAGTTACAGTGTTGCCATACGTAGGCTTTTCCTACCAAAACTGGTACGTTTGCTAGGTTGGTAGCCTTGGATTTTGGTAGGTTTCGCGACAATAATATTCATTTGCGAAAAATAGAAAATATGTATCCCCAAACATTTTAGCAAACTTGTTTACACGAATATTTCACCGGTGCATTCGTATAACGGCGACCACAAACATGTAAGTATATCTGATTCGTAAGTACAAACGTATATATACATATATTATTGCCAATATACAATATGAACATTCATAAATACTTGATGTGCCTACAGTTAATTTAAATTGAACTGAACTACAAAGTTGTACCGAAGACTGGTGTGCTGAAAATGGCTTGACAATAAACCCACTGAAATCTACCCGTTTACCAAAAGAATAAGTCAACTTGATTACACCAACCTTTGCAGGCACAGAAATTGAGTTCTCAGAATAGGCAAAATATCAAGGGGTAACTCTGGACAAAGGCTCAATTCAAACTCACATCTCTCGAAAGTAACCAACAAGGCTACAAGGGCATTTTATGCCTGTCAGAGACTTCATGGTAAAACGTATGGAATATCACCACAACTAACGTATTGCTCTTCCAATACGTTAGTAAAACCCGTTTTTATATACGCGGCACTGGTCTGGTGACCCTACGGCTGCCTAATATTATCAGCATGAAAACTGGAGTTCTTCGGGGTCATTTAGAGGTTCTCAAGCTATTCCCATCAAGTTCACGGACGTTATGCTACCGAGGTTATCCTTCTACAAACCCTATAAGGTCAGAATTCCAGAAAGAGAGCCCACAGCATTGTATACCGACGGGCAGTACATACCAGGAGGAAGTCTTCGAAATCGAAATTTGTGTTCGCGAATGTCTTTATAGAAGGATAAATGGGGGCAAAATAAATATTATGTCGACTAGTCAGGCAGCGTTAAAGGCTTTACACTCTTTTCAAATGGCACCAAGGCTTTTGGACAGCTAAAAACTGTTTTGAAGCACCTGGGAGCGTACAATGGCGTAATGCTCTTCTAGTTTCTGGGATATGAAAGCAACGAAAGGCCTGACTGTTTGGGCGTGGAGGCCAAATGCACATGCATGGTTCCGAGCCTGTCTGAGGTGCGTCTAAAAGATACACTGCAGAGCTATGTACTTAAAGGAAATGAGACAATCAAAGAGATCCATAACTCCTTCCAAGAGGAACTCTGAAAAACTCCTTAACTTAGCCGGAGGGCCTTAGAACTCTTGCTGGTTGCCTGACAGGGCACTGCAAGTTAAGATAGCATTTGAATTGGGATGGTGGAAGAAACCCCACGTATCATCAACACCAGACTGATACACCTTGGGGAACAATTGTCTGCTCCATCCAAACTTTGTAACATGGCACCTTCCAAAGTGCTTATCTTTTTAAATATCGTCAGGTTGGAGTGATTACAATTGAGGTATAGCACAAAAGATCTTCTTAGGTCAAACAAATTTTCGGTAGATTTTGGTTGGTTTTGGTAGGACACTTTGGTAGGAAAAAAATTTATCCGTGGCAACACTGGTCTCTTCTGTTGTTGTGAAGACAACATTGAGAAGTTGAGTCAACAAGATCATTGCTTAGAGTAGGGTTGCCAACCGTACTATAATATATAGTATTGTACTATTTTTCCGATCGGCGTTCTATATACTGTTGGAAAAAATATAGTACCCGAAAATACTATATTTCTTCAGCGATAAATATATATATTCCATTACCTAAAAAGCGTTTTTACGATTTCTTTTAAATAAAATACTATATATATTTGAAGTGTACTATATTTTTTCAGTTTTTTTTTTTTTTAAATTTCTATAAATATCTTAGGAAATGTTTGCAACCCTAGCTTAGAGTAACCATTACCGGAGAAAGGTCAGAGGATAGATCGAAACAGGGATTATATATTATTTCTTTATGTTCAATACCTTTAAACATGCAAAAGTCTATCAAGTCTGGAATTTTTTTTGTATCGGTTGGCGTAACGGTTAAAACTTATAACTGTTATTGGAAAATTACTTTTTAATGGTTATTTACTAAGTTTTACCTTTAACTCAGAAAATAATCGTTATTTCTTAAGTTTTATTTTTTGCTCAGAAAATGAACAAAAAAGAAAACTAAATTTTTGGTTTCATATTTTTGGTAAGATTAATGCTAAACCTAGAACAAATTCAAAGACAAAACGAATACGATTACGATTACACATACAAAGGTGATCCCGAATATAAATACTACAATGCTGATTACATAGTTAGCAGTAATATAATAGAGAACTTATAAGAAATATATTATATTATTTATCACGCATGTAACTACTACTACTTTTTCGACTGGGTAGTTATGTAAAAATACTTTTTTAGGCGATTCACTTTGAAAATTTTGACTCTAGCATTCATTAGTTTAAGTAAATATCGCTCATTTACTAAAATACTGTTGCGACTCAACGAAGAGGCTTTTCAGGAGACGCGATTTCAATTTGCTACCAAAAAATTTAATTAGAAGAAATTTGCTGAAGACAAATTGTCCTAAATTTGAGAAATTTTCTGAGCTTTGCTAAACATTTTTCAAGAGAAAATATTGCTGCAATAGGCCACTGCCCGACCATTTTGTAAGCCACTGATATAAACGAATACCACGAACGTCAGAATTATTTATGATTTGGTACCACGAAAATGCTTGCGTTTTTTAAATAATTAAACATATTCTTACATAATTCTTCCATTTATATTATTTGGTACATAAACTAACACTACAATGCTCATTAAGGCATTGTTATACAATTTACTTTAAATACGTCACTAGTCTACTTTTTCTGCCACCACAGCTGTGTTATCCAATGCAAATCCAATACATTTGGACAGTAGAATGCCATTTAAGGGAAGGGCGCAAAAATATTCATAAGATATTTTTAAGTTCAAATAGGCGCATAACCTGTCTATCGAACTCAGTGCTAAATTTTAATGTATTATTTATTATGTAGGGGACGATAACAACACTAGGCACGTACACACATACATATTTACATTCATGCATATAAACGCATAAATAGAAACGTATAGAACATGCAATACAAAACCTGCGTTTATTTGTTGTTATGCACATGCACTTATACACTTCAAAACTGCGGATCTATTCAGCGAAAAGGCATAATTTTCAATGTTACTAGTTACGTAAATGCATAATTTTTGTATTTCTTAGTAATTTTTTTTATAATTTTTTGTTCCCCATCCGCATTTAGTATTCCTGTCGTTTCATAATTTTTGGGTATTTTTCTAATTATACAACATTTATCATCAATTATCGCAACACGCAAACCTGTCCGCTCTATTTCAAATTTAATAATAAGCAAATGACGTGCTGAATTTTTTTAGTTTTCTCTTTGCTTTGCGAGTTTTGTGAAATTTTGTCACTACCCGCTGTTTCTTAGTCATTGCATTTGTTTCTAACGTATTTGTTGAAATGTTCAAATACATTGTTTCTAACTTTGCGTGATGTTATTATTTCCTTCTTTTTTTTAATTCACGGTATGTTTTTTTTTCTGGGAGGGGAGATAAGTGTGGTAACCGCAACATGTTGTTCTTACTTAAACAGCCCAAATGTTGCATGGTAAAAAAACCGTTAAGTAGAAAATCACTCATCACGTGTCACATCGCATGAAAACCCAACTTTAGTTTGGCATGAATCTGGTGGGAGCGGGTGTCGTCTCCGCCACGATGGAACCGGCTTTGAACTTACTGAGGTAAGCTGGTGCGTTTCACGTCAAATGTCCCACTCAGCGGTGCAAACGATCCACTTATCGACTAGCTGGTAAGCAGAAAGAAAATGGAAAGAACATGGATCAGTCCAGCGCCTTCGTCATGACCTGCGGGTTGTGTCGGAGTAACAACCGCTATGATTTGAGAAACTAAAATTCCATTTTTACAATCGTTATTGGCAAACTGGAATTTCATTCCGATAATTGTTACATACATAAAGAAAGTAATATATACAACTTATATGCATAAGGAATACTGTGTAAAAATCTCCCACGCCAATATTTAATTACTTTTAAATGATATGACTTTTAAGTTAAGGCGTGCGAGTTAAAATTTTAGATGACTGCTTATGGTGCTATGGGGCGTATAGCGCGTGGGCTCACACTTTTATTAATATTTACTAGAGAAGACGAATATTATGGTCGCAGATACTTAAAAACTAAAACTCCTTTTTTATCTTCACGTGACGACGTTTTTTCAGAAAACTTTTCTTGACAAAGAAGAAGCAGGAACGGAAATCGAATGTCACATTGCCTTGACAGATGTTGCTGATTTGACATGTAGCGACGCAGCGTTGCCACATCACTCCCCCTCGTACCTTGAAGGGAGCCTAACCTTGCGACCGGAGCGTGTTGTTAATGGTTTTGTTGAGGACCGGTCTGGTTGAGTTGCGTTTTCTTCAACCGTGTATGCTGCTTTCAGTCTATCGATGCTGATGTTGGTTGCTTTCCCGTTTATTTCAAGTTTGTACCATTTGTCGTTGCGCTGCAGGACTTGGTATGGCCCTTCGTATGGCGGCTGCAATGGCCGGCGAACGGCGTCTGTTCTCACGAATACGGCGGAGGCTGTTGATAACCTTTTTTCGATGAAACACGCCGGCCTGGCGTGGTTTGAGGTGATTGTGGGTTTTAACCCTTGCATTCGGGTTCGCAGGCTGCTCACGAATTCATTTTCGTTTGCGATGCCGTTGTGAGAAGGATCGACGAATTCTCCCGGGAGTCTGATACCGCAGCCATACGTCATTTCTGCTGGAGTCGATCCGATATCTTCTTTGTAGCAAGATCGGTATCCCATTAGAATAAGTGGTAATACGTCGACCCACTGCTCGGTTTGGAAACATTTCACCGCGGTTTTCAGTGTTCGGTGGAAACGTTCGACGAGTCCATTTGAAGCTGGGTGATAGGCTGTAGTTTTGAGGTGCTGGATGCCGAGAAGTTTGTTCAGGTCCCGGAAAAGCGACGACTCGAATTGGCGTCCCTGGTCGGTCGTTACTTTCATTGGGACCCCGAATCTCGCTATCCAGTTAGAATAAAATGTGAAAGCGACCTCGTCGGCTGTGATTGTTGCGATAGGATATGCTTCGACCCACCTCGTAAATCTATCTATGCAGGTGAGGCAGTAACGAAATCCTCGATTTGGCGGTAAGGGACCAATGATGTCCATGTTGACGTGGTCAAACCTCCGTTCTGTCAAAGCGTAAGCTGCGATCGGCGATTTGTTGTGCCGTTGAGTTTTCGCCTTTTGGCAGCGTAAACAGCTTCTGGTCCAATCGCGGCAGTTCCGGTTCATGTTGGGCCACACGAACTTCTCTGAAACAAGTTTAGATGTCTTGGCAGCTCCGGCGTGGCATATGTTGTGGATCGATTCAAAGGCCGTTCTACGAAACGGTTCTGTTATAAAAGGGCGTGCTTTACCTGTGCTGATATCGCAGAACAGTTCTGCTGAAGCGCCGGGGATTTTCAATTTGACTAATTGCAGACCTGAGTCTCCGTTGCAAAACGTTTGGAGTTCGTTGTTGTTTAGCTGGTGTTTGGCCAGTTCGTCATAATCGATGGTTTGGTTGACGTGAATGGCTTCAACTCTAGAGAGTGCGTCGGCAGTAACATTTTCCTTTCCGGGTACGTAGCGTATATCTGTTGTGAATTGACTCACGAAATCGAGATGTCTGATTTGCCTGGGCGACGCTTTTTCTAAGTTTTGTTGGAAAGCAAACTGAAGTGGCTTGTGGTCAGTTAGAATGAAAAATTGTTGTCCTTCCAGCATGTGACGGAAATACTTTACGCTTTTATATGCGGCAAGCAGTTCACGATCGTATGTACTGTAGCGTTGTTGAGCCGGGCTGAGCTTCTCTGAATAAAAGCTAAGAGGCTGCCATAAATCGCCGTCGCGTTGTTGTAACACGGCGCCGATTGCAGTACCAGATGCGTCGACTGCCAACGCAAGTTGAGCGTTGGGGTTTGCAAAGGCGAGAAGCGTAGCTGCGCACAGTTCGTCTTTACAACGTTGAAATGCGTCCTTTGCTGTTTGACTCCAGTCTATTATTGAAGTGTCATTTTTTTTATTGCTTTTGATGAGCGCGGTTAGAACGCTTTGATATGCGGCTGCTTTGGGTAGAAATCTTCGAAAAAAATTGATCATCCCCAAAAAGCGCCGCAAGTCGCAAGATCGTTTCGGCAGGTCAAACTCCTGAATAGCTCGCACTCGTTCTTCTGGTGGTTTCACTCCATCCTTCGATACCCTGTAGCCCAAAAAGGTCACTTCTGCTTTTCCGAGATCACATTTCGACGGGTTGATGACAATGCCGTGTTTGCGTAGCTTTTTGAATACGGCCCGCAAATGTTCTTCGTGTTCTTTTTCCGTTTTTGAAGCTACCAAGATGTCGTCCAGGTAAGGCCAAGCGAAGCTGAACTCGAGCAAGATCTGGTCCATAAACCTTTGAAAAGTTTGGCCGGCATTTCGTAAACCAAAACACATATACACGAATTCATACATACCGAATGGGGTGGTTATGGCTGTCTTCGGTATGTCGCTTGGCTCCACTGGTATCTGGTGATAAGCCCGCCGTAAGTCTATTGTCGAGAAAATTTTGCATCCGTGAAGCGCGTGTGTAAAGTCGTGTATATGTGGTAGCGGATACCTGTCGGGCTCTGTGACGTCGTTTAGTCGTCGGAAATCTCCACACGGTCTCCATTCGCCGTTCTTCTTTTTCACCATGTGGAGGGGGCTGGCCCATGGACTTCGTGAGGGTCGGCAGATGCCCGCCTCCAATAGTGATTCGATTTCGGCTTTTGCAGCTTTCAGTGTTTCGGGTGCTAATCGACGGGGCTTTGAATAAACGGGTGGCCCTTTTGTCACTATGCAATGTGTAACATTGTGTGTGGTGTCCTTCGGTACTATTTTTGATGCGCCCATAATGTCTTTGAATTCATTAAGTATTTCTTGGAAGGGCATGTCGTTGTTGACGGTGGAAATGTTTAAAATGTCGTTTGAAACGTTGACGATTGCGCAGCACTTCGCGATATTTGTAATGTCGTCGAATAGTAAACGATGCCGAAGATTTACCGAAATGTTGTATTGAGCGAGGAGGTCCGCGCCTATTATGGGTTGTGCCACGTCGGCGATAATAAAATTCCATCTCAGCGGACGTCGAAGGCCGATGTTGAGCGTAAGAAGTTTCTCTCCGTAGGCTTTGATTTTCGTTTTGTTGGCCGCATACAGATAGAAATTGGTTTCGCCCTTTTGTCGTTGGGTTGGTGTAGCGGGGATTATGCTGACTTCAGCGCCAGTGTCGATTAGGAAATGGAGTTTGGAAACTGTGTCTCTAATTAGTAAGCGGCGGCTTGGTGAATTGAGCCTGTCGCATGCCGCTACGAGCGACGGGCGTTTTAGTTTAAAGCCTTTGCGCAGGGCGGGCGACATTTTGTTGCCGCGTCGCCGAATTTGAGGTGGTACCAACAGGTCTCTGATGGTGTTTGCGATCTATTTCGTGCTGGGCTTTTGCTGCGATGACGAACTTGCGTAGAAACCTTTGACCTTAGCGCTGCCACTTCTTGCGTTAGCTTTTCGATTTGCTGCGCCAGTGTTGAGTTACGCGCCGTATCTTCGCGAGTCGAGATGGCGTGTAGCTGTGGTCCTTCTCTAACCTCTAAGATTTTATCGGCTAGGAGCGCCACTTTCTCCAAAGGTTCTGTGCTGATTGAAATTATGGTCCGAACGTCAGTTGGGAGGCGACTGATCCAGATTGATCGTAGCATAGCGTCGTTCATCGCGTTACCTGCCAGAATTTGCATCTCCCTTAGGAGTTGTGACGGACGCATGTCGCCGAGCTCCAGCTCTTGTAGCAATTTTTTTATTCGTCGTTGTTCGGACTCTCCGAATCGCTCTAAAATGCGTGTTTTCAACGTCTCATACATGTCGGTAGTTGGGGGGTTTAAGATGATATCGCTGATTTGCGCCAGCACGTTGCTCTCGATGGCGGCAATCACGGTGTGGTATTTCGTTGCATCGTGTCTGATGCGTGCGGCTATGAAGCGAGACTCGACTTGAGCTAACCACAAGTTTGGATTTGCGTGCCAGAATGGGGGTAGCTTTACGGAGATGTTGGCAATTTCCTCGTTTGCACCTAATTCGCGGCTGAGTGCGGTTGGAGGTGTGACTGCCATTTGCGGATGTTCTTCTGCCTTGCTATCCTCGTTGTGCGACTCCATCTGCTGCAGTTTTTGGTTCTTTGTCGGGGTCACCAATTATATAGCGCGTGGGCTCACACTTTTATTAATATTTACTAGAGAAGACGAATATTATGGTCGCAGATACTTAAAAACTAAAACTCCTTTTTTTATCTTCACGTGACGACGTTTTTTCAGAAAACTTTTCTTGACAAAGAAGAAGCAGGAACGGAAATCGAATGTCACATTGCCTTGACAGATGTTGCTGATTTGACATGTAGCGACGCAGCGTTGCCACAGGCGTATACGGTGCATACGCAACTACTGGTATGAGTGGTAATATTCACGTTGGAATTTCATTCTTTATACAAAACTGAAGATAATGCTTTTTCTAAGTGAACTGTACCTGTATTTTTGACCAAAAATACGTTTTTGTCGAAAAATGTAACCACGCGTGAGATTTGCTCATATGAAATATGTAATTTTTGTGATTTTTTTCAAAATTGTTGGACACATTCAAAACCAGGCTCATTTAAAACAGTGATCCTTCTGCTATAACAGCGGTATTTTTATTTATTTTACACAACGTTCTGTTACAAGATATAAGACTTTATGTATATGGAAGGACCTCGAGAAAATTACCAAAATTCAGATAAATTTTGCAAATAAATGAACACATGACAACAATTTAAACATATCATTCTTATTACGGGGATGCACCTATATGGTATCGTTTATAAACATTGAAAAACTGTAATTATTCAAACCGTTTCCAGTTTCCGTTTTTGAAAACCTCATAGCCCAAGCAAAGCTAACAAGGACTGTGAAAAATATGGAGCATAACAAAAATTCTTTGTACAACAAAATTGTGGTTTTACGGCACTTTCGGAACACTTTGCTGACCACTCAAACTGCTTTTATTATAAAATCCTTTATAAATCAATTAAACCAGAGTATCAGTTTTATAAAACGGCATGGCCCAGAAAACATAGGACACCCGGCAAATATTTATTTAGTAAAAAGTTTGGATTTTCTCGGTGTGTATGCATTAGGGATGTTAATTTTTCCGATTTTTACGATCCCGAGATTTTCGGCATGTCGTTGGTTCAATCCCGGGATCAGTCCCGGGATTTAGATATTTATTATTTTTCAATGACTTAACATGCAGAAATTGTATCAATATGGTTTTAGAAGCTCTCCTACCATATAATAAATTATAAGTAAATGGGGTTGGAACGTACTTTTTTATTTAAAGTGAAAATTATTTCATAAGTAACAAAACGAAAGACAATAGTTAAATTTATATGCATTTAATAATACTTTAGTGTGTACATATCTGATTAAGTAATTTAGGCATGTCGAAAAAAGCTCGATGCATAAAAAAATTAATATTTCAATTCCATGCTGGTTGTAATGGGGTTTGAACCCTGTCCCTCTGGAAATTAGCAAACTGTAGCAAGCATCTTCGCGCACTTAGCTACTGCCAGACATGTAAATGTGCATTTAAATGTTGAGTTTGAATCAACACCACGCGTGCGTGTTATGAAAGTACTATTTTTAATTACGAACATTTTTAAACGATAATCAAATATAAAATATTTATGTTTACTATGCGTTATTTCCCTCACTGAATTCATAACATTTTTCTGAATATTACAACGCGTTTTTTCTCTTAGTGTAGTGATTTTTCAACTTTTATTCAAATTTGTGCAATCAAATAAAAAACCGGGACACTAAAACGAAACCCGGGACATTTTAAGGTTGGACCGGGACACCGGGACAAATAGTCTAAAACCGGGACATGTCCGGGAAAACCGGGACGTCTGGCAGCCCTACTTAATACGCATGTGTATGTGCTTTTGGATTAGATATGCCCATGCCATTTTCCAATGGTTTCACTGTGAGGGCAATGCACATTATATCCATAAAATTGTACATGTAAAACCGCAAAACGACACACTAAACGAATGTTGACAAACAATTATTATTTTGTTATAACTATGCATGTATGTATGTGCCTGTCTGCTTTTGCCATTCAAGCAAATTCCATCTTCAATAATCATATGCAACCACATTTGGTTTTATATGTACATATGTATGTATATTTGTGCATATCTACCTAGCGGGAAAAGTAGTACTGCGTTTCATGCATGATAAATAATATAATAAATTTTTTATTAGTTATAGATTCTATTACTCATTATTATGTAATCAACATTCTAATGTATCGAAAACACGGTTTAAAAACTGTCAGCACAGCAGCAACAGCACTACTAAATATTTTAGCTTTTTCTTCGCTTTGAAATTTTTGATTTATTTTTTTGTTTGAAAAACATCTTGGATTTTACGTGACAGAGAAAATACGAGATATTCTTTGAGGTTAGAAAAAATCCAGACGTAATGGAGCAAAACGGACTTCATATTCGTGTTCAGCGACTCCAAAACCATATAACGGACTAGGTTTAGTCAAAGGAACCTTTCATCGATTTTTTCTTGTGGACCTGTGTTATCGTGAGTACCAATCACAAAATTTGCGACACCAATTCTTTTGCCTAACGAATTGAACATGGCGATGTCATTGGAGCCTACCGAGCGGTACACGTGGCATAACCTTTCGCTAGCGATTATCTTGTGCAAAATTGGCGATTACCAATCGCCAGCGAATTGCATAACAATCGGTAGTGCATTGAATCGTTAGCTTATGGTCGTTTCTTCTCGACAGTAGAACTACAGGGTAATGCGTTTGTACATGCAGACTTAATTCTGCCAATTTGATGCTTTACAGCAAAGTGAAAGTCAAATTGCTGTTGCTTTGCTGCCGTTGCGCTGTGGTTGTGCTTTCATAAATTGCTTTTTAACATTCTGGTTGCTTTCAAAATTTCACAGCAAAACGACAGCTAAAGCATTTGCTCTTTCTGAGTTGCTTTTGCTTTGCTTTCGTCATCGTACATGCCGAAATCAGAGCACAGCAAAGGCAAATTCAAAAAAAAAATTACATCATTTTCAAACCCTTATCAAAAAAGTAAAAAAAAAAAATCTTTTTAAATCGCATACATCGCTCGGTTACTAGGTAGTCCAAAATTTAATGCCTCACTTTTCTTAAGAAATCGCCGTCGGGAAAAATTTATTTTCGATGTGAAAACGGCTGTGTTACTGATTATTTTTATGATTACCATACATTACACTTTCCGACTGGGTATGTACCTACACTCGACCACGCTTGCATTCAAACACACAAGGAAGTATTTATGTATGTACACAAAAGTATATATAAACCCTGTAGGGAAACCCCGAACTGGTGAACCAAATTTGTAGTTCCGTACTATATCTTTATCGCCAAAAACGAACCAGTCCGATAGTAATTGGATCGCCACCAGTTCAAAAGCAGCGATATGTGGTACTTTTAAAAAACAATATTAGAAATCTATATCCAAAATGACGAATTTAGAACTGGTTCAAAACTATAGAAAAAGGTATGCAGAACGAACTAGATCTCATCTGGCGAATTTTGAACTTGTTCGAAACTACTGAAAAAGGGGTGCAGCGGGGGTCTTGTTTACTTTAAATAGACTTTTGCTTGGCGGGTTTTTCGTTCAAATACGCTTTCAGTCTGCACGTCGCAGATGCTTTTTCATAGTTTGGTAATACAAAACTAATATAACCAATAACTGTCAGCCCCTCTGCAAATTCAGCTACAGCCAAATGTATGTAAACGTGTTTTCAAATGCACAATTTAATTTACATTCATTCAAACAAATTTGATTTCAGATTGAAAATACATTTCTCTGCAAATAATTAAAAATTTATACCATGGTAACCCAAAAAGAAAACATCTTGTTACTTTTTTCGTTTACAACTGGTTCGAAACTATAGAAAATGGGGTGCAAAGCGAACTAGATCCCATATGTCGAATTTAGGACTGGTTCTGAACTATAGAAAAGGTAATGGAGCGGGGGACAATTTCCAATTCCTATGACATCGCTGTGTTAAATTCGCCAGTTGTTTGCATGCAAAAGAGATTTATCGCGAACTACATAGTAGTGGGTCTAAATATACTAGAAGCGCACCAGTTCAAAACTAGAGATTTTCCCCACAGGGAATATATCAATAATCATGTCTCCGGCTAACTGCCTTCTGTTATTTTCGATCAATGTGTCTTTGTCTGGATGTCTGTCTGCCATTTCACTTGTTGCCATTTGCTTTTGGATACGATATGAAATACTCATCCATGGTTGGGCTTAGGTTGGTTTTATGTTTTGTACGTAAGTATGTACATTAGGGTGGTCCAAAAATGTATTTGGAAAAAGTAAAGTCGGAATTTTTATGCTCTCATCCCCTAGGATTGATCTATACTAGGGCTGTGCGATTAATTGATTACTCAAAATTTTAATTAATCATAAAGTAAATAACTCAATTATTCGATTAATTGGAAATTATGATTACCCAAAAGTTCGGTTACTCGAGTAATCAAGATTTTTGATTAACCAAAAACAAAAATATTTGAGTAATTTGCTTTATGATTAATCAACATTTCGAGTAAAATGAGTAATCAACATTTCAACTCTTTACATATGTATAAAGTAGTTAAAGTTCCTTGATACTTTGAAAACAACGTTTCTGTTTTCAAAAATTAAAACAAAAAATTTTTTTCATATACAGAATGTAAAGAAGAAAATAAGCATTTTCCAAAGCAAACTCTTCTAACGAGCAAAATTATTGTTTTTGAGTAATCATATTTCAAGTAACTCGATTAATCATCGTTCTGAGTAATCAAAATCTTGATTACTCGAGTAATTGATTAACCGAATAATTGATTAACCAACTTGCTCGAGTAATCGAATAATCGCACAGCCCTAATCTATACCGAAAAAACATATACCCAAATTTTCTCATTTTGAAATCAAAAATATTTAGAGGTCGCTCAAAGTGTTCCATATATTTAAAAAAAACACTTTTCGTAGAATGGTACAGAATTCTTGAAAATCAATATTTTTCGCTCTGTTTTTCTTCAGGAGATTCCCGATAATAATACCCAGTTATTTATTTAAACATTTTTTCATAGCAACTGTATTTTATATGTTCTCCAAGACCCCCCAGAAAATGCAATGGGGGATAAATAAAAAATCTGTAGTATTAAAAAATTGTTAAATAAACAATTAGATATTGTTACCAAGTCTGCTGAAGAGGACCATAGTTTTCCGATAGAAAAATATATGTATATTTTCAAGAATTCTATACCATTTCTACGAAAAGCTGCTGTTTCCCCATATAAAATACATGGAAAATTTTGAGCGCTTTGAGCGACTCCTAAATATTTTTTTGGTTTCAAAATAAAAAATAGGCGCATATTTTTTTTCAATATAGAACAATCCTACGGGGTGAGAGCATTAAAATTCCGACTTTACTTATTTTGTTTCACCCTAATGTACCTAAATGCATATGTACTTTGACTCGCAATTACAATTGTGGATAATTTTGCTATTACATTTACACACATGTACATACAATATGTATTTCATGGTAAACGTATCCTTGTTGAATATGTAATTTAACTTTCATACTCATTTATTACACATCTGTTTGCATGTGCATATATAGGCATTTGAGGATAATATTAGTTTGAATGTCTAAATGTTGGTTGCATGCATTAAATTGAATTGGCGTTAAAAAGCGCCGAAGCATTTTGAAAGAGACTTTTCCGAATGGTACACATCCCGTTAGAAAGTGCGAGCATTCCGCCATGCATGACGAAAACATTCCGCAGAATGAAAGAACCATACCACTTCCTACTTATGTTTTAGTTTGTATTGTACTAAATGTTAAAGTTTTTTAAAAGCACAAAGAACTAATGAAATAAAAATAAAAGTTCATACATCTTATTTCAATTGGGTTAAATTCACAGGTAAAGTGTGTTGCCCGCTTGAACTCCGGCTCACAACCACAACAGTTTTGGTAATTTTCTACCAAATTTGGTAGGTCGTTTGCCGTTGGCCGGATAGTGGGCCGATTCAAATTTTCATAGGATTCTCAATAAATAAGCTAAATATATTCTCTGAGTTAGATATTGAAATATTTAAAAAAAAATACGTTTAATTAAAAATGGACTTCGTGAGATAAAGCTTTGGCGTTCTTACAAATTTTAATTTCAATTTCAACAGAGGTCAGCTGCAGAAGGATGCAAATTGTATTAGTTGTTTTCAATAAAAATTAAGCTCAGAAACAAATGTGAAAGAAATACTCAATATACTGACGTGTAAAGAACTAATGAACAAAGATGATGACTTGTACTACGTATATATGGTGAAGCAGGAAATTTTTTAATTCAAAAATTTATAACGAAAATTTCCTGCGAAACAATTTCTCTGGTTATGCTTGCTTACCTATAAAAGTACAAATTAAAGTGTATGTAAAATATACTTATGTATATGTAATTATAGTTGTATTTGTCGACATTCGTGAATACCTACCCTACAAGGCATTGCTGAGCACTTTAGGCCAAAATTCTAACATATTTACACTTTTTGCACTAGTCTCTGCTAATCGCCAATCTTTGTAAATTGCGGTTGCGTAAGGCAATGTTTCATAATCTAATCGGCTAATGGTTTACGAACACTGAAAGCACAATATCGAAAAATTCAAATTATTTTCGAAGCAATCGAACAATATTCGCAATAGAAATGTACGCGCCAGATATTCTCATTCAGCCTTGTCGTAAGTTTCGCCCGAAATTTTTTTTTTATATTTAAACCAAATTTCATCATATATTTAATTTGCAACGCACTCTAACCTAACCTATCCAACTTGTTGTAAACACAACAAAAAGTCAGCTCACATAGGACAATCTACTCTAAAAAGAGCTGAGCTCGGTATTAAGTAAGCAACTTAGTTTTATACATACTAGTAATAATCCCCGAAAATCGGGGTGCTCCGTGGTCTAAAAAATCTGCAAATTTCTTTATTCTAAAAACAACACGCATTGCTTTTGGTAGTTAACTTTAACTTGGTATTTGAGCAAGATCGATCGTACTCTACTTAATACGCCATGCGTTAAGCAATCCTTTTGCTAGGGTCTGGCCTTGAGACTTATTTATTGTTATTGCGAATGCTACAATAATTTAGAATTAGCGACGTTAAGTACAAAAACAAGTGTTGATTCGCTGGGCTGTTAATTTATATGGGGTAGTATAATTCGAATCACATGTTTAAAGTCCATTAACTAACCCTTTATATGTACATTTTAGGATGTGGATTAGCATCACAACTGCTCTAACTTCTAGTTTCAAGTCATGAGGTTCAACTCCCCTACTTCTACTTGCTCCTGTGGATATTCAGAAATGAGAGTAGATATCGACGCCATTTCTACTCCGGACAACATATTAACCATTTCTTTATTAACTATCGTACAGTGCTTATTTTGTGGAGGCAAAATTGATCGATCCTTCAAGTGGTTTTGATTAATTACACCAGGCTGAGGTTCAAATACCTAACCGACTCGCAAAATAATCTCTTGTGGCACTAATCTTAATTTTGGGGAGAGTTCTCGCCCTTCTGTAACCCACAAGAGAAAACTGAAATAACCAGATTCTCTGAAACGCATATTTATGGAGAGTGTAAATACGTTACCATTCCCTCAGTTCGCCCGCTGGAATTTGTTTAAGTTTTCCAGCATTTTAAGAACATACAAATGAAAATAAAGGAAATTGAAATGTTCAAAATTGGTGAAATTGGTGAGAATGCGTGTGTGAGATTCAGTTTTACATTTTAAAATTGCTCAATGTAAAATTTTAAAAATTTTTCCGAGCAAAAATGTACATCGAATGATTCTTAAATCTGGAATGTTTGTGCAAAGTTTTATATCCAGAACCTTAACTCATTAAACGCGAAAGCAAAAGAGGAAATTGAGAGGAACCAAATTTTGGAGCACACTAAAAGAGAGGATATGTTCAAAAACCCATAATAAAAAGTTTCGACCTCTATAAAGGGTTGTCTGTACGACCTGAAACATATATGTAACACTCGTGAATCTTTGTTATGTAATACAAATTTTAATAACAACAATATCAGTCCACGAAATTCGAACGTTACATATATGTAACACTAGCGTTTAAAGAGTTAATTTGATAATAAATTATCTCTGTACGATTATATATAGATACATTGTGTATAGATTTCAGGGACCGAACATAACAGTTATTGATGAAAACTGACATGGAAAAATTCGCTATGAAGGAAATGTTCTACAACTAAGTGGTGCATACCAATCGATTTCTTTTTTCACTGAGACTCAAATTTGGAAATAAACTTTTATTTGCAATTGCTATCTAAAATTAAAAAAATAACAATTATTTGTAATTTTTATACTATAAATCCAAAATAACAATTATATTTGATTTCTCTATTATATGTCAGTGATAACAGTTATTGAAGACTTTTATTTACAAAAGGCATCAATAAAAATCAGCCAGTGATTTTTAATTTAAAAATTCATCAAAATATATCAGTCACCGACTTTTACTTTGTAAATACTTCGTATAAAAGTCATTAACATTTTTCGCAGTTAAGAAGGTGTTGGGAAACAAAAGTTTACTACGACTTATTTAAATGACATTTATAAGTATGATTTAAAAAATAAACGTCAGTGACAGATTTTTTTTTCTGACTTTTAAAAATAAAGTCTTCGATAACTGTTATCTAAAACAAATAATTATAAATCAAAAATAACTGTTATTTGCAGACTATTAAGATAAACATCCAAAATAACTCCAACGTCAGGATTTTTTAAAACGGACTTTGAAAATCTAATAATATGAGTAACTCAAAAAATGGTTTAAAAAATTTATTGCAATGTAATTGCTATCAAATTAAAGAGAAAATTCTGTAGAGAAAAAACAGATTAAATTTGTTGACGCATAAGGTATTGAAGATGTCCTTAATAAATTTTACCTTGAATATCCTTGATATTTGTTTTGAAAAACTGATATGTTAAGGACTATTATAATCTCGCCAAAGTTCCAGAATATAGTCCTTCTAACTTTGCTAGCTTAAAAATATAAAATTGATTAAAAGGGCATTTCAATCCCTGTTCGTCCTTGTGAACCCAAAAAATTTTAATTTTTTCAAACCCTACAGAGTTTTCTCTTTCATTTGGTACCCATTTTTATTCTACATTACACTGAATTTTTTAGAATTTATCATATCTTTGAAATTATAAAAATCTAATAAAAACAAACTAAAAACGCAGTTTTACTATATTTGGCCCAAGGCGTCGTGATTATATTGATTGCTTGGTGTGTTGTGAAATTTTTTTGTTTTAAACTGTTTAAATTTTTTTACTCAGAATTCCATACACAGTTTGTTCCACAATTTGTTTGTATGGAAAAAAATGCCCAGCGACGTTTAAAAAATTGCCAAAAATCAACCGTATTTTGTAACTGCATGAAACTTGCATTTTATTCTACTTTAATTTAATGGGCTATAAAACTGCGTACCTCAAATTTTTCTGAAAATGCTGAGTAAAAAGCTTGAAATTTAGGCTATTTTTTTGCATTTTTCTAATTTTTGTACAAATTTTGAAATACGCATTTAAATGCAGTTAATTATATATAGCTTGAGGTAGACTTTTATAAAAAAAATTAAATATTAAATAAAGAAAAGAAATAAGAGTAAACTGGTTGAAATAAGGCATTTATTTTATTTCTGCCACTAGTATTATTTTTTTTGCATCGAGCATTTTTCGACATGCCTTAAGTTGCTTTATCAGATATGTACAGGCTTAAGTATTCTTAATGCGTATAAATTTATTTACTGTCTTTTGTTTTGTTACTAATGAAATATTTTTCAACTTAAATAATAAAGTAAATTTCAAACCCATTTACTTATTATTTTATTATATGGTAGGACAGCTTCTCAAACTATATTGATGCAATTTTTTCATGCTGATTTGTTGGAAAATAATGAATATTAAATCCCGGAACTAATTCCGGGATCCCGGGATTGTATGAACGATAAACCGAAAATCCCGGGATCGCAAAAATCGAAAAATTAACATTCCTATGATAGACATATATGATAATAGAAATGCATGCATACATATACGATGAATGTATGTGAAACAGGGATGTTGCGAATATTTGCATTCGCATTCGATATGCGAAAACTAAACTAAACAAATTGACAGATCTGGCCCGCAAATATTTGAGCGTTCCACCGGCCAGCGTTCCAAGTGAGCAATTGTTCAGTGCAGCCGGTCTTACATACGAGCTTCTAAGTAATCGCCTCATGAGAGAAAAGGCAGAGAAATTACTTTTTTTGAAATATAATATGCCCCTTTTGAACTTTGACTACTAGATTAAAACACTTTATAGGTTAAGCACTCGTTCAATGTTCTAATAATTTACAAAATACTTAAGTAACAAAAAACGACGACTTAAGTTCATTATAGCATTTTTAATGTTATTCCTAACATTCGCATTCCGAAAATTTGCATTCGCTTTCGCGAAAGTGAAAAATATGACATTCGAAACAACCCTAATGTGAATGTACATATTCTACACAACTGGGAATGGCAATTACGAATAACATCAGATAATGACCTAAAATTGACTGCCAGTTGAAATTAACTCTGTTTGAATTGGCGCAGTAATGCGATTGGCCCACAACGAGCATTAAGCCATTTTGGATTTGAGACTTCACCACAAACAAATATGCATACAAAAGCATTCAAAGTGCCTACATACGTACCTATGTACTTATGAATACTTATGTATGAACATGCGACTGCTACAAACTTTGTATATGCTTTTTTTTTGCTAAATTATGCATTGATATAACCAAATCTGATGAAAGGGAAAAGTGAAAATTTTCTACTTTAAGGATATAACCAGCTGATGAAAGCAAATTATTTATACTACCAGCTTCAATTAAGTAGATCAATGTAAATTAAGATCAATTCAAGGACCCGAACGTATGCCACAATAAATTCTAGCCGAACTTCTTGGAGTGGTTTCTTTCGAACTGATATCTCAGTGAAACAATTTAAAAAAAATGCATTAGATAAATAAAAAGATAAAATGTTTATTACGAACATTGTACTATGGTCTAAATGCCTCTCTTTATGGCCAAAACTAACTTTTTATATAAAAATATTAACATCACTTTTTTCTTGTTGCTATATTTTACATAATACAGTACAACATAGGAAAAATAACCTTGTTTTGTAAAAATCCACATTGTAGTAGAAAGTCTACTTATTTGTGTGCAACTGTAAATGCGATTGAGCGTGAGACATACAGTGTAGAGTTAATTGCTGCTTGTGTGGAGACTAGAGCTACGAGCGAGTAAATATTAAAGATGTGCTATAACAACATATTGCAACCTTGTTTTGGTGATAAAATCGCTTTTTTCTTGTTGCCTAAGAAATTATTAGATATTTCTTAAAACTTAACTTTACTAAGCTGAGTAAATTTTAGCTAGGTTGCTACGATACACTTATTAAGCTGAGTGAGCTCATGCCACCATATTTTGTGTTGCGATTTTTTGCAATTTCTGAGAAAACGGTCACATATTTTCTAATGCAATCTTGATACTGTCAGTAGTGAACTATTTACCCTTTGGAGGCGAGTTTTGTTGCTATAAATGTTATTAATTTCAACTTTTCAGCGGACAAATTAAGAAATTCAAACTTTTCAGGCTTTCAATACATATTAGCACAATTTAGCATCATGTTTCAAAAACTGCCACTGTATAAATGGGTTTTAAAACTAAATGGCATTTTTTATTTCATACAAATATTAAAAAAAAAACTGTTTTTAAACTTTTCCTTACAAAAATGTGGGAAATCATATACCGATCAATAAAAAACTGATTTTTTTAAATCATCTACTTATTGAGCCGTATTAATTTTTGCCACAAAAACATGCATTTATACCTTAGTGCCTGGAAGAGGCTGATATCGTAGATCAATTTGAACAATTTTCAAGATGATATTTAAGGATTCCAAGCGTAATGTGTGTATTTATTTTGGTGCAGATTTGTGAAGTGGTTTTCGAGATGTAAGTTTACATATGATATATGTATGTACATAAGTGGTCGGTCCTAAGCCCGTTTTCTAAATATTTTATGAAGCCCCGATTTTTTTTCTTACTAAACAGCTATTGTAAATATTAATTTCAAGTAAATTTTAAAGAATTTATGGGCCACAATGCGCAAAAAATCTGAAAACCCTTGCATTCTTACAAACATACATATGCACAATTTTGATGTGATTTCAATAGAACGATAGCTCATGGTTGACACCTTTTATTGAAATTTATACAATAAAAATAACTAAGTGGGGAGTCTTTCAGATCTGCCAGATGAAAGCTCCCACAATCTGAGTCTAAAAAGAGATTTACATATGTATATGTATATATACATTATTTAAAGGTGTATAAACCTTCTTTTCAACAAAAATTTCAGAAATTCGTTTAAGAAATAAAAAAACTAACGTATAGATTAGTGCATGAAGTATGAATATTACGGTTATTTCTACATAAAAGAAAATTGGAAAATTCAGGGACTATTTTAAATTATCATTTTCATTGTTGATGTTTCCGACAGAGTAGGAGTATCATGTATTGTGGAACGATTTTCTGTCATCCCTGATAGGGCTTTCGCACGCGGCGATTTTTCAGGCAACTTTTAGTTCAAAGCAAAAATCGCCTCGTCCGAACGGCCTTTCAACTAATCGCTTTCAACAAAGTTGGTCGCCAGCCAACTTTGAGCTCGTTCAACTTTTTTTCCTTGCAATCCTGTGTTTGTTTACATTCTGTATACATACCACCATTTTGAAATTGCATTCTGGCGAGTGGATTGGTAAAACATGGTAAAAAAGCACTTTTACCAACGCTTGGCTTACCAAATTTACGCCAATTGATAAAATTTTGCGATTTAAATTCATTTTAAATAATGTAAATAACATTGAATCGAAAATCGCCTCGTCTGAATAGGGATGGCAACTTTTTCACTTTCAACTTCTCATTTAACTTTTGTTGCCTGTAAAATCGCCTCGTGCGAATGCCCTATTAGCAAATTTGGTTTGGAGACAAACCGGTTTCGGCGTTGAGCCATCTTCTGTGTCGGCAGGACGAAAAATGACACTGAAGATGGCACAACGCCGAGACCGGTTTGTCTCCAAACCAAATTTGACAAGGGTTGAAGAAAATCGTTCCATAATACATCAGACTATATGAAACCTATTTTCGAACCTACTTACCGAACCGGCTTATATGGTTTCTTTTTTTGTTTGTAGCTTTGTGTTATATTCAGATGGCTCGTGAAACCCAAAGCACGACCGAAGTCAGATTAGCTTCAAAAATTGGGGTAAGCTTACAACAATTCACATAGAACTGAAGATTGGTACGAAAGTTGGAAACCATAACTTTGTATGGAGACCTCTTCTATATACATACATATATTTACTTAAGTGCTCTTAAATTCCTCGTGCATTATTCAGTTTAGATAAACAGGGTATTATTATATTTATAACGGATCTTGCTTTGACGTTCAGGAATGTGGAAGTTGACAAGAACTTTCATGTTGATGCTTGTACCAAAAGTATTTTTTATACTTTATTTTATGCCGTCGATAAATCAATAATTATCTCCTTAACTACTGATCCAGTTTGCATAGAAATTTGAGACTGGTCAACTATATAAAAAAATTAAATTTTATAACATCTCAACAAAATAATTTGGCTATATCTCAAAAACTATTCAAGTTTCTTGTAGTGTGATTACATATTCGAATTTAGAATGCCTACAATAGTTCACATTATGGAGGACACAAATTCTTAAATCACTATACCCCATAACATTTTTTATAGATAGACTTGTTTTTAAGATAAATCTCAAAATTGCAAATTGCAAATTTATGTGATTGTTGATCTTGAATAAGTTTTTTTTTGCAGATGTGGGATCGAATGGAGTTTTTTAGATTTCATATATGTATATTGGTGTTGGCAGCATTCGTACCAATTATTACCACCTTGAAGTAATGCCTAACTTGACCGCGCAAACGAAGGTGCTGTCTATTGTGCTTGGTTTTCGTAGGAGAGCTTTGTCGCATAATGATTTGTAAAGGCGGTATCCTTCTAGCTTATCGTAGGTGAGGTCATTCTTACGATCCCGAGCTAACCTGTTAGCAGACCATTACAGTTGTTTCATTTCCTATTAGGAGCTGAAAGGTACCTTCTTTAATATGTATGTCCATCTTATTTATCGGATTTGGAAGCGCCTGCCGTCCATTGCCATTGTCATTGTATGACCTAACTATAATTGAACCATAATACCAATGCTATTTGTACCCACCATTTACATATCGAAACAGTTCTTGTATTTTCTTATTGCCTATTACCATAAATGAATCGGCACATGATTCAATAGTACAAGGATAGATAATTATTGACAGCCACGGTTTGACACTCCCTTACAAAAGGTTGCATTTGCGAAGGACGGAGAAAGACGAATAATGAAATCCCTTGGTGCGTAAATGGTAGTAGAAAAGCACGCAAAGTAGGCAATTAGTAGTGAAATTCCTTTTGTAAACTCCAATGTATATGCAGGAAATCTGGAATTTTAAACGAAATATTAAACGTAATATTACAATATCTACGTGAATTACGTAATTTATGTGCTATTTACTTAGCTGCATAAAAACTGCAAAAGATCACAAAATTAATATAAAACTACTGCGACTTTTATGTAAAAATCCAATTTAAAAAAAGTTTATGTTTTCATCTGGTAAATGTGCTTCATATGTAAATCCAAATAAACATATTGCACAAAAGTTTATACTTCTATTTCACACCAAAGCTACACTTTTTCCAAGTAAATTTGCCAAGAAGCAACACGGTGCCACTGCTAAGGGAGCGGTGCGAGAGAGACAACTGTCAGTTTATCCAACCTTGTATTATTGAATCATGGAATCGGCAATTTAATGTTAGCGTTTCTTATTGGTGAGCAAAAGTGTACAATTCTTTCATTGGACAATGGCGACTTCGGTTGGAAAGGCTACTAAAGTATCCTAGGTCTACGCTGGGTATATTGAAATTACGTTATAATCATATTTGCTATGTTTTCACTTGACATTTTCGTAACCTGAAGAAGCAACTCAGTGAAACCTTACAAAGAAATTGGCGACAAAAGGCGGGAGTTTACAACTGAGTACACATTTGGCCATCCTTTTGATCTTTTTTTTACCATTATCGATGTTCCATACAACCGCAACGTTGCCTGCGTGTCACTCAAATATGTCTTGCATCAATGCACTAGTGACAATCACTAATAAAGAATGATAAAAAAAAAACTAAAAAGAAGAACGGCTGAAATTTCAATGCCGAATCTCTACCAACAAACATATTTGTATGTATTTAGATGCTTACATATGAATGTACATTAGGGTGGTCCAAAAACAGTAAAGTCGGAATTGTAATGCTCTCACCTCCTAGGATTGTTCTATATATATCGAAGAAAAGTATTACTCTATTTTTTTTAATTTGAAATCAAAATATATTTAGATTTCGCTCAAAGCGCTCAAAGTTTTCCATGTATTTTTATATGGGGAAAATAAAATTGTTCGTAGAAATGGTATAGAATTCTTGAAAATCAATATTTTTCGATCAAAAGACTCTGGTCGTCTTCAGGAGACTTTCAATAATAATACCCTTTCAATTAATATTTTTGAATACTAACGATTTGTTATTGGTCGCCCCATTGCATTTTTCGGGGTTTTTGGCGGACCTACAAATTATAGTTGCGATAAAAAAGGTTAATTAAACGATTGGGTATTATTATTGGGAATCTCCTGCAGATAAGCAGAGTTCTCTGGTAGCAAAATATTGATTTTTAACTATTCTATACCATTTCTACGAAAAGTAGTTTTTCCCCATATAAAATACATGGACAACTTTGGGCGCTTTGAGCGCCTGATTTCAAAATAAATTTTAAGCATATAGTTTTTTTCGGTATAAAACGATCCTAGGGGGTGAGAGCTTAAAAATGCCGTCTTTACTTTTTCCACACGAATTTTTGGACCACGCTAAGGTACATACCCTGACGGAGGTGATTTTTTTTTAATTTTTTAAACAAATTGAAAAACTACTTTAAAACAAATGCAATGAGTAAATGTTTCGAATTTTTATACTCTTTTTGCCCCAAAAAACAAGTTGTGTCTTGGAAGTATGAAAAATCATCTGTGAAGTCCAGAACGCAAGCGTATTCAAAAGAAACATACTGACTTTGAAGTTGTGTAAACCAAATTCATTTTAAAGTAGTTGAAAATACATGCAGGAAAAGGCAATTGACTGCTTCCTAGGACATCGCCATGTTAAATAAATGAGTCGTTGAGCAGGTAAAATAGTGAGAATTTCAGTTATGTAGTTATCATTGAAAATAAAGTTGTTTATAAATTACTTTCAAACTAATTCAATTTCCTGCAGGGTAACTACTTATGTATTTTATTTACATTACAATGATTAGTGAAACTTGAGAATCTGATTTGGCATTTTATAAGGCTTGGTATATGTAAGTATGTATGTTTACATAAGAGAGTGTATGTATGCATGTATGTTTTTTTTGGTACTTCCTGGTATTGGATTGTAGACCAACCGAAATTCGAGCAAAACCCGCATGAAAATGATGGTAAGCTATTAAATTTCAGACCAATTTGTTGCCTTTCTAATAAGTGGCCCAAAAACTCTTATTTTGAATTTTTGGGAATTTGCGCATACATTGGAGTGTCCCATCATAAAAACTGCCTTGAAAGCTCAATTCAGGGTCATTCAAGAGCTGAAATAACTTTTTACAGAAGGTTCTAAATTAAACATTTGAGTCATTCCATTGAAAAGAGGAAAACGACATTAATTTAAATATGTTCTAACAATCCCTATTTCAGTAGTAACATCTTTTTGAATGACTAAATTTCATTAACCTGTGGGAAAATATTAAAAAAAATCAAAAGAAGTTGTAATTTTTGTCTATGGAAACTTTTATTTCATGCATAATTACTTTACACGAGTCACAAGGAGATGACCAGTCACAACTTTAAACATTTTTTAATATTTCTACAAAGGCTATATAAACCTCATTTTGATTGAAACAATAAGTATTGTTTCAAAAAACATTTACCCATTATAATGCCATGACCTCAGAATAAAATAATTAGCTTGGGTGGGTTAGTTTCCCAAAACTTTTTTCTCCTACAAATGTATTTTCAACGGAACCTTTGAAATTTAAATTGGAACGTATTTACTTACCTATTCAATATTCTGATTAATGTGCTTATGCAATGTGGTATTTTTACACAAAATGTTGGTAATTGCTTAAACCTCACATTGGAAACTGGCTGGCTGTGTTGTCTTACCTAACTCTGGTCACCAATATATGTGAGCAAAGGCAAGCATTATGTTTTTCAAGCAGACTTTGATTTATACAAGAAATCACGGTAATTATCAGATTTGCATTTTTCCGACGTAAAATATTATTATTATAATAATATTTTAAGCAAAAAAATGGCCAAGAAAGACCTTTTCAACATTTTTTATATAGTTTGATCATATTTGCACGCATATGTACATATCGACACAAATTTACATATCTATGTTCATATGTCTGTTCGAATTGGAGAGTTTTCAATCAAACTTACTTACATTTTTTTAATTGAAATAAATGTTTTCTACCCAAATCTAACCGTAATTTCGCTATCTTCACTCAACAGAAGATTAGCATTTCGCGCTCTAATTAGAATCTGGAGTTAGAACAAATAAGCAACATGGCAACAATGCATACCAGTTTTAACAGCCACAAGAGTCAAGTACATTTGTAGTAGCCGTTGTACTCGATCTAGTTGTGGAACAAAGTACAAACGCGATAATTCAATTAACACGACTCATGAAAATATTAGTTTCTTTTTAATTAATGTGCAGATATCATGCAATGCGATTAAGACCACAGCAACAATACACAGAATGATGTAGAATTATTCCATTTCTTTGCCGCTAAGAATCTTACGTTGTTGTCGATAGTGTTTTGCGCATTGCAAGCAATAATTAACTGCACCAACAATCGCCAACTTGCAATGCTCTCGATTCGCTATGCATTTAATTGAGTATGAGGACTACGACGAGCGCCTGCAAGAGTGATGAACAGCAGCAAAAATAAATTACCCTGAGGTGATTTGGAGTAATCTTAGGCTAGTCTTAGATAGTGCATAAGGATACCAGTACGAGATTCTTATAAATCATCTAGCAATGATTTAAACTGTAATTTTTACCACTAGACCCTGGCCGTCATTTGACCGAACCTCATACATGTGCATATATAAAGCCAATAGTTTAAGAATATTTCTTAAAAAGCACAAATGCAATGACAACCGGTACAAAAAAAAACGACCAGACAATGAAAAAAAAATCGAGAAGGAGGTGACTGTATTATTAAAGACCTTATAAATCCCAACATTCTGTGCGTTTGGATTGGTCGAATTAAGAAAAAACAAGTCATGAAATTTTAAATTTTTGATTGCAATTGATTTCTAAACTTTTATTAAAAGAATAATAACAATAAAAACAGGTATAGACAAACAGTGACCAATTAACCCTCACCTCAATTGGTAGGTGTAACGTCGAATAAAAAAACTGTGCGCAGTATAGAAACAATGCGCCAAATTTTGCTTTATCAAATGCAAGTTAAAGGACTATTAATTTCCAAATAAGTTAAAATTCACCATAACGACAGATGCGGGTTAGGGGCTATTTAAATATTATGTCATTGGGGACGGGGCTCATTAGTTTGCATATTTCCCATGACAAGGGTTAGGAGGGGTGGCGGCGGGTTTGGATGATGCTTACGTCAGCAAAAGTTATTTATTTATTTTTCTGATTTGTCTTAAAAATTTTGTGGAATATAATTTGAATAAATATCAAATGTACTTACTTTAAATTAGGCTATAAATTCCTCCCTTCTAGTTTTGATAACTTTTGGAATAATAATATAGAAACATAAACAGATTAAAAGAATACCAATGTAAGCATAGGAGAAGCCGAGGGGCGGTAGGAACTTATTCTTATTTTTGCTGGCAAGGTGTAGGGAGGGGTTAAAAATAACTAACGGCGTTTTCTTTTCTCGAAAAAAAATGCACCTTGTTATATGGCAACATTATCAGAGGGCAACATTTTAAAGAAAGAGCACACGATATGCATGCGAAGATGCTAAGAAGAGAACACGAAATCTTGACAGCCCTGGCGCAGGGCAGAATAAATGCAACATTATTTTGTGAGAAGAAAACGCTATAAAACTCTGCTTACGTAATATTTGAGTGGTACCCCAATAACGAGTTTTGGTGTTATTGAAGTATTCAAAGAATATATTCTATAAATAAATACAACGCCGCACACTGGGGCCAAGCATGCTCAAAACTCAAATAAAAAAATGTTTTTTTTTTTGTAAAAATAAAAACGCAGGTTTATTCCCCATTAAATTATACATTTGCAGGTAAGCTTTCAGCATTCTATCGTTTTTCCAATGGCAGATGTGCGTGTCCAAACTTGTCAAATTTGAACAATATTTTTTTTTTCAAAACTGAGAAATTCAAATGTGCATTTCAAATTGTTACTGTAAGAAAGAAAGAAGCGGTATATATTTATTTTTTGCGTCATATTTCCTGTTAATATTCTTCTATTTGTATAAAAAAAAGTCAATAAAATATAAGTTCAGTACTTCACATATGTATGTATTAACAACGATTCATCAATCAACTATGTAAATTAAAATTTTGAAATAAAATTTTCGAGGGATTTTTTTAAGTGTAACCCTTGATAAAGCTATCCTCGAATCGAAAGGACTTGTTCTTCCTGATTATATTGTAACCTAAACTTGTCTATTTTTAATAAAATTAGCTGGGGAAAGACACAATGAAAAAATTGGTCCCTAATGGGTTAAAATATGGTCATCAATGCGCTAAGTCAAAGTCTTAAATGGGTTAAATTAATCATAATTTGCATAATATTAAAATCAAATCAACCTAACATAAGACATTACAATAAAAGTCGTCAAAAATTTACTCTTAAACCGTAGTTCAAGCGAGTGGAATGGTAAGAAAATGATTTCAGAATTTTGAGCACCAGCTTATCTGGGGCGGCCCCAGTGTGCGCCGATTTCTTTCAAACTATGAATTTTTCTCTCATTCTTAATAATAATAGATTGGCGCTTACACATTTGTTAGTGTTTGGCCGAGCTTCTCCTCCGGCTTGTGGCGTGCGCCTTGATTTGTCACACAAAGCAGAGGGACCTACAGTTTTACGCCGACTCCGAACGGCGATTGTATTTTTATGAGAAGCTGTTTTTCATGGCAGAAATACACTCGGAGGTTTGCCATTGCCTGCCGAGGGACGACCGCTGTTAAGAAAAAAAACCTTTTTCTATATTTTTTTTGCGATGTTGCTTTGACCAGGGCTTGAACCCAGGTGCTGATGAGTGAAAGCGCGCACTGCTTACCACTACACCACAGCGGCCGACATTCATTCTCATTCTTAGTTTCTTTATTTACTGAGCATTTTAGATGCGTTGCAATGATTCAGTGTCTCAGTGATATTTTCAATCATAGAAATTCTTGATTAGGATGGTTGGTGTTGGCCGTGTCACTGCGATTGACACAGATAATTTCCACCCGCTACTGTTGACTCCGCTGCGGTCCTCAATTGTGGCTGATAGAGCTTGCTGCCGCATCAATCAATTAAGTATTTAACTCTTTATTGCCGACAATGGGCAATGATACATTGGCGAGTAAAAATAATAACGGCATGATTTTATGACAACTGCCAACTAAAAATAGATGTGTGATCAGAGCTGCGAAATGCAGCATAAAAACATACATTTGTACATATGTATGTACGTACATCCATTTTATGCATTACGGAAGAAGAATTTTGATAAATTTGGTTAATAGTTATTTAATTCGCTGACGTGATATACCTACGTTCATATGTATATATATATAATCAATAAACATAAGTGGGATATTGTTTGCCACTTATGTTTATTGATTTTTTTTAATTTAATACTAATCCAAGTTTAAAGATTTGTAGAAATTAAAAAAAAATTCAAGAAATTTGCACCCACATTTCAAACATGTTTCCCAGAAGTACCAGCTGTTAAGCAGAATTTGGTCTGAGCCATTCATGCCCGAAGATTAGAATCTCAGCGTACTTTTCCCAATCTAAAAAAAGATATCCCGCCGTTTGCGCCAATTGTCGCGGAATAAGCCTTCATATTATTGCATATGGTCGATCGTATCAATGATACTGTGTAAAACACTGAAGCCCATCATTAACAAACTGATTAGACCTTATCAGTGTGTCTTCAGACCTGGCAAGTCTACTATTGACCAGATTTTCACAGCACGTCAAATCTTGCATAAAACACTAGATTCAAATCGACACACCATCGTCATTGTCGATTTTGATAGCATGAAGAGAAGCTCCGACGACGCCATGTCTAAATTTTGAATACCCGCAAAACTAATACGGCTATGTAAAGTGACGTATAGCACAGCCGGCAGCTTCATTCAAATTGGGAATGACCTCTCCGCGCCGTTTGAGACCAAACGAGGTTTAGATTCGCTTTCGTGTGACTTTTTCAATCTCATGCTGGAAATCGGAATAAAAGCTGTCAATCTGAATGGCCGTGGTACCACATACATCAAAAGGACGATGCTGTTGGCGTATGTAGATGATGTTGACATCGTCGGCCCGAAAGCTACTCTCAGAAAAAGTGAGCTAAATATATTTCTTTCAAGACATGCTAAGTATGACCAAATAATTTAAATGTGTATACATAAACTCTTTTCTCAGTGCAGGTACATCAACGCAGCATATTCCAGTTTAGAAAAAGAAGTCAAAACAGGCTGCTCTTGTGGTGAACGAGGACAAGACGAAGTACCTCCTGGCAACACATAAAGAGTCCACGCATTCTGCTACTGACGCCACTGTTGTTAGTTATAACTTTGAAGTAGTGAATGATCCTCCATAAACACCACCTACAATGTCGGCCAACCTCTTGCCAACAGATCCTACTCTTGGTTCGGTAGGCCATTGAAAAGCGCTGACTTAGGCGTGTTGTACGCATGGATGACTAGGCTCCAATGAAAACAACCGGCAACAAAATGGAAGGACCAAGTGCCGCTACAAAAACAACAACAACAACCAAGTGGGGAAAAACGATTGTTGCACCAATTTAGAAGAAAAAGAAGACGGAGATTTGCGAATCTTTTGCTTAAGAAAATAAAGAATAGTTCGTAACTATTTAAAAGTACGTCATATTTTAATCTTACAAATGATTGTAATATGTACGTATGTATTAGAGCATTCGAATTCCCAAGATTGTTCGAGAAGCAATTTCTCGCGAGGATAGTTTTCTCACGAGATTCTCGTGTATCGAAAAACTCATTATACTCGTGAGCTTCTTGATGATCAATTTAAGGCAGCATATTTAATTTAGGGTATTTAAACCAAGGAATGAAACCGGTTCAAAATAACTTATACCATGTTCTGACCGACATCGGAAACATGTTTTCGTTGCTAAAACTTTTTTTTCGATTATTTATCGAAGTGGAAGTCATATTTTATCATCTTTAATCGCCATTTCGGATTCATTGTTAATTGCCTGGCCAAAGCAAAATAAGAATGAAAGTTAAAGGTTGTAAATGGAAAGAAAATGAAGGAAAAATGTTTTGGTTGTCGGTCAGAACATGGTATTAAATGCAAACACTTGGAAATTGAATTTTGGTTTCACAAATTTGATTTTAAGTACATAGATTGAAAATACATCAACAGGCCATTCACTTTTCCTTAAAAGCACCAAGTAAATGCAGGCAACATGTAAACACAATACAGCTGATATGCACTTTGACACTTTATCCATTTTTACTCGGAGAAAATTTCGGGCTATTTCGGGCAGGAAGAAGAATACACTTACGATCGAATACGCTCGAATTTTCGCTCTCTATTACCCATTTTGTTGAGTACAGGCATGATTTCTGGGCTATTTTGGGCACACGCGGGATCTCGCATTGCGTACGGGAAAGAAACTACTCAAATATAATTAATCGATTATCGATTCACAACAACAAAGTCATCAGCAGATTTTTGCGAAAAGTTACCTTGCCATACTTATTTACTACTTAACAAGAATTTTAGCAAAATGTTGCTGATTTTGGTTAAATAAATCATTTATTGCAAAGAAATTTTTATTTATTATTTTTGTAAATTTCTGGAAACCGATTGAAACCTGTGATTGAAATGGTAGGCCTGTATTGTCCAACCATATGGAGGAGCTTTACAAATACCAGAGTGCCCTGTTTCTCTCCATTTAGTACTTTTTCTCACTTTCTTTGCTGGAGCCATCATGTATGTACATCATGTATGTACATATGTATGTGCATTAGGGTGGTCCAAAAACTCTAAAGTCGGAATTGTAATGCTCTCACCTCCTAGGATCGTTCTATTTCGAAAAAAGTATGCCCCTATTCTTTTATTATGAAATCACAAAAAATATTTAGAGGTCGCTCAAAGCGCTCAAAGTTTTCCACATATTTTTATATGGGAAAAATAGAATTTTTCGTAGAAATGGTATAGAATTCTTGAAAATCAATATTCTTCGATCGGAACTCTGGTTCTCTTCAGGAGGCTTTCAGTAATAATACCCAATTGTTTATTTAACCCTTTTTTAATACTAATGATTTTTTATTGGTCACCCCATTGCATTTTTCGGTTTTTTTTTGTGGGTTTTTGGCGGACCTATAAATTATAGTTGCGATAAAACAATGGCTAAATAAACAATTGGGCATTATTATTGAAAACCTCCTGCAGATAAACAGAGTTTTCCGATCGAAAAATATTGATTTTCCAGAATTCCATACCATTTCTACGAAAAGCATGCACAGCATATCGAACTACATAAATTCTTATTATACGCACAAACGTTTTTTGCTTTATGACAATAGAAATTTTAACCGAGCGACAGTAAATTTTACACACAAAAACATGAAAATACTCGCGAAACTATAGGTAAATTATAATGAAACTGCGTACTTAGTTTTTCTCTCTGACGTCAGGATTTTTTTTAAAAGAACTTTGAAATTTAAATATGATTATTTCAAAACATGATTTAAAAAATTCAATACAATGTAGGAGAATAATAAGGTTGTCATATAAAATAAAAAATTCTGTAGAATTGTAATAGAATAAACGCATAAGGACGCATGGGTATGGAAAATGTAGTTACAAATTTTGTCCTTAAATATCCTGGAAAATTTGCAATATTTTTTTGAGGACTAATATACGAACGACCTCATCATCGAATTTCGTCCTGAAAGCTTTATTAACTTAAAAGATAAAATTTATTCAACGCGTATTTTCAATACCTATTCGTCCTTGTAAACCAAAAAACTTTGTTATGACCAGATTCTACAGAATTTTGTCTCTAATTTGGTACCTATATTGTTATTCTACATTGCACTGATTTTTTGAAATAATTTTTTGAATTAATCATATCTTTAAAATTTCAAATTCCTTTGAAAAAAATCCTGACACCAGAGTGAAAAACTAAAAACGCAGTTTTACTTTATTTGGCCCATAGTTTCGTGGTGACAGGTAATAAGGTCAATGGAAATAAGGTCAATTTCCGTTGATCTTGTTACCTGTCACCAGTTTCGTGAGTATATCGATTCTGGAGTGTGTTTTGAAAGTTTTTTGTTTTTGACGCACGGTGTAATTACATACGTATGTTGATACAAATATTTTATGTAACAAGTCTTAAATCGAGAATTTCAGAAATTATGCATGCACGCACATAAATATACATACATACATACATATGAATGTAGATGCTATTCAAAATTGAATTAAAATTTCTATTTTTAATAATTAATTATTTTTAGGTCGAAAAGTGAAATAAAATTTGAACAAGTATGAGTTTGTATGAAGAGCAGTAGCCGAGTGTTGGTGGCAACAATCTTAGCCAAGAGCAACCAAAAACATTGTACATGTACCACAGCAACGACACTTTGCTGCTGAGTGTTTTTACTGACGCCGATTACGACCATATGGAGGCGGAAGTGGCAGGTGGGGCGCATTTGGCCCGCTCGCCGCGATTGAATATGTTTGATGCCACTTTGGCTGCTCCCCTTCTTTTGCTTTCAATAATAATTTTGCATTTAACGCGTATGGATGTGCATGTGTGTATATATGTACGTAAATGACCCAATGACGCAAAAAGAAAAATACCCTAGGGCCAGTGATGCACCACTTAGCACGGGAGTGAAATGCATATTTGAGCGTAAATAAATTTTCATTTATTTATAGATTATGTATACATGTGATGCTATTATTCATTGGCACGATTGTGAAGCAGCTGAAACACCATAGCGTGGAAGTTATGAACCGCATGGACGTACGTACATGCATACATGTGCAGCTCTTTTGAACATACATATGTACATATCG
The DNA here is from genome assembly GCF_013731165.1 of Rhagoletis pomonella. Classification (NCBI taxonomy): domain Eukaryota; kingdom Metazoa; phylum Arthropoda; class Insecta; order Diptera; family Tephritidae; genus Rhagoletis; species Rhagoletis pomonella. Next base: position 15,612,652 of record NW_023458564.1, on the reverse strand, counting down.
CACGCAAAATTAAAAGCAGTCACAATTCAAAAAATCCGAAATGTTCGGAACAGTTCGTTTGGTCATACAAACGTATCCAGTCAAAAATGTTCAAGCTCCGATAACGGAAAGGCTTGTCTCAGATGCCCTAAAGTTGGACAAATTCATGTAAATGTTTCACAAAATGGTAAAAGTTGCTTTTAAGCCAGTTGAAAATTTATTTCGACGATCGTTTTCACTATTTTTTAGAGTGGACGCATTATCATGTTTAAAAGAAATACTATGTTGCACATTTAATAAATTCAAGTACACGTTCCTTTGAAGTTCTTAGGCTTTTTTAGGATCATTTTCTTTTACTCTCCCGTATTGGCCACGCTTTTTCATGTCATCGAGTTTCAAATCACTTCCGCCGCACAGTGTGGGATTTCACAAATTTGGGGAACTTAAGTTAATTAATTCAGTGATACATAGTATCTCTTCCATGTGTCTTTTTCGTATATACAAACATAAATACACTATAAGCATATTATTTAAGTGTTAATTACGACGATGAGTTTCAACATAAAAAAAATATTCTTAATACCGTTAGTTTTAGTACATACATATTTCTTCGGTTGAGCACTGCATGACTTTGAAACCAATTAAACGTTAGTCGTAATAAGTTATATATTTTAGTAGTCTACTACGAAATTTCCGACAGGATAGTGTATTTACGTAATTAATTTTAAAATGGCGAGCTACTTTCCTGAGTTTGCACACAAGATCCTCGCAGCCTGAACTACTAGCCGCACGTTTTTAAGATTGAACTCACCATTTATGTCTGCCATCTGAGGGCACATCTGAAAATAAAAACAAAAACACACATAAATACATATAAGCAATTGGCTTTTAAATATAAAATAACTAATAATCTAAGTTTAATTTTGGATTGTTATTTAAATGCCATTTAGCTTTCATTGGGTTTCATATCATCTTCATTTAAATATTCCAATCATTATGTTTACATTTTGTGTTGAACAGCTGATTGTTGTTTGGTGCAAACACAGGGTTGCATATTTAATATGTAAATAGCTAATACTGGCCATTTAAGTGCAATGAGCGATCCGAAAATAAATTTTTGAAGTTAATCGGCAATCCGTACTTAAATAGTCCATCTGAAATTGGGCCTAAGTATTACCCTTATGTATATGGTTTTTGTTACTCATTGCTTCTAACATCATGCAAGTCCCTTTTCTAAAAAGATTTGGATTAGAAAAAAACACAGCACAAAACTATCAATAGTCGGACCATCGATAGTACTCGGCATTATTATTAACAAATAAAGAAATATAAGTTTCGGGGGAAACCGAACTTTATATACCCGGTTTATATATCGTTTTTCATCTTTCTAAAAATTAAATTATAAGCAAATGTAGTTTTTCTCGATTTCAAAGAGTTTCGATTATGTGAGAATAAATCTTATTTCTTCTCAAGAGATTGTTGTAAGTTTTAACTCAGAGTAGTTACATGTTTTTTTTTTTGTATTTTCTATTCTCGAATTCTTGAAGAAAAAAAGGGTTTTTTAGGATGCACAGCTGCATGCAAATAATAAAAATGCAATCAAAAATGCATTTCTTAAAATGAAATATTAAAATTTGTTTTCGATTTTTAAACAGTGGAATCGTGTTTCGCGTCTCAAAATCTATAATATTAGTGTAATAAAATATACCAAAAAATTTTTTTTTGAACAGATCCAGCAGATTTTGCATGTTTCTTTCGAAGAGCACTATATTTTTCCAATTTTTTTACGGTCAAGGAGTAGTTGTGGATCAATGTCAGTATTTATCCGTGAAAGGGAATAGCATTAGCTTTAAAAACTATTTTGTTTGATATCAAAATATTGATACTGTCGAAATCGCTACGATTAATTCGCATGGAGCGTTCAAAAAGCACACTGTGCGACGTCTCGCGCCAATTTTCGTGAAGCGATTTGGTAATCCGAATGAGGGAAGTTGCAAATGTCAAAAAAAAATTAATGATAGTGTGGTAAAGAGAAACTCTGTGATATGACGAATAATGAAGAATAGAAAAGTATTTTAAAATACAAACTAAAGATGCTGCTTAAAAAAATATTTAAATATAAAATAATGTATTTACATATCGGAGATGCTTTTCAAAAGCGCCGTAGTGGCAGAAATGCATTTTAACAACCCTCAACTGCAGGCACAAAAGACATAAAGTCGTTATTCCAACAACAGATTTGTAAAATAACGGCTAAATAAATAGTCAACGCCGTTGAAGAAAAACAGTTTTTTCGCACTCCTGTAAAATTTTAGTGCCGTAAGATAGGGGGTTTTACAGTTTATGGCATATATTGGAAATTGAACAAGAACTAGTACTCTTCCAAATCAGACCGGTTCTCCCTAGATCTGAAAGTATTTCGTTCGACGACGGGGCACCTATGGATACCCATAATCCAACTAGTATACCGATTGTCCAGCTAGATGTAACAAACCCCTTGATTTTTTTTTTTTTTTTTGGGTTTACTTCATACTGACAATGCAAAAGCTGCACAAGTCAGTCTGTCCTTCAGGCAATTCTGAAAATTAATTTGAGTTATCGAACCCTTTCTTAATTTGCATAATTATTTTCAACTGCCAAATAGGGATTCAAATGCCGTTTATTTAAGCACAAAAGCTATTTATTGAACTGTAGCAATTGATACCATTATTAAACGTTAATAAAAAGAAATCTAATGATTTCTGCAATCCTCTCAATTTGCCGAATGGCAATTCACACACAATACCAATGAATTTGACTGGGGATGCACATATGTATGTATGTATGTATGTATGTATAATCACGCCAAATCCTTTATGAAATATGTATGCTCGTAGCCTTACCAATAAATAACCGATTACATGCAATAACAGCAACAATGGATATCCGCATATGTATGTAGGTACATACAGATTATAAACACTAAGCCAATATTTAACTTCAAACACTGCGTTGTATTCAGTGGTCTTACCCTGCAGCGGGGTCGGTTACAACTGTCGCTTTCGTACTAGTAACATTACTAGTTTCAATGTAGTCATGCTGCAGGTAGTAAGAAATGGAGCTATTGGTTACATATTACTCCTTCTAAAGGTTATTGGTAGCTTTAATATGATAGTGCTTCCTTATTAAATAAAGTAAATTGTTATTTATCGTTTAAATACAAATAATAAATTTTGAATACTTATCCATGTTATGTTTCCCTCGTTTGACCACCACGCAAATATCGGACTGAAAAGTACCAAAATAAAGCAATACATATGTAGATACCCCTTTTTACATAACTACTACTTTTTAATTTTTTTTTGGTTTCTTTTCAAATACGATTTTATAAATGGGGCAATTCACGTCAAATGACCCAGCGCCCTGAGCGGTGCAAAACAAGCTGCTTTTCGACTAGATGCGAAGCAGACAGAAAATGGGAAAAATAATTTGAAAACTATGATTTTTATAGATTTTTGTACGGGCTATACGATGGTACTTTGCGTTTTCCAAAATTTTCCCAATTTCATGGTGAAAATTCTGAACGAAAAATTATTAGTAATTTTTCTGAATTATGGTAATTTTTAATGTTGTTTTTAGTTATCTCTATCGAAAGATCAAGTCTTTTTACATAAAAATCACTTATAAAAAGGTATTTTTTTACTTTTCCGAGTTATAAAGCCTCTTAGAGCGCAAATAAATTTAAGTTTTTGGCAAATAAAATTAAATTAAAAAATAAACGGTGTTTGAAAAAATAAAAAATACACTAAAAAACTGCTGTTGCTGTGCTAGGAAAGCATTGAGATTTCCAAAAATAATATGTGCGTTTGCACATAAATATATTTTTTTTGTACCTGCGTTTGAAAATATATTAAGGGCGTTCAAGATGTGTAGCATTTTAGATGTTTTTTTATCCCATTTGGCCAGAATGCGTAGTTTGGTTGAAATAAAGTGTGCGTCTAAAGTAAAACAAATGCTTTCCTAGCAACAGCAGTTTTTTAGTGTATTATTAAATTTTTCATATATTGTTTAGTACCACAGTAGAGATTAATTTTATTTGCCAAAAGATTAATTTTATTCGCCAAAAGTTTAACTTAATGTGTCATGCTAAATTGCAAAGACAATAGCAAAGACAATTTTAAATTTGAACAAATCGTCGCCTGGCTTGATTCAAAGCGAACATTTGAAAGCACACTTGCTTACATGTTGTGCCTGTAGCTGAGTGCGCAAAGATGTTGTCTACAATTAGTTGCTGCCGAAAGTGTCCGAGTTCAAATCTCACTATGCAGAACATATAATTTAAAATTTTTGTTTTCGTTTTTTTTTTAATTATGAAAAAGTATCTGTGAAGTGCACAACGAAAAAAAAACTGGTACTTTTACAGACAACAAGTAACGCAGCGGGAGTCAACTGTCACCTCCTAGGACAACTCCATGTTAAATGCGACAGTAGAAAGCATGGGTGGTAGATTTGCGAGTTACCGGTATTCGACTCCCGAATACTGGTGAATTCACTAGCTCTGTACTAGTACTTTCCGCTGCAGGGAATATGTATATGTATGTATGTATGGTCATATGAGAGCGTTGCAGGATTAGATCGTTGAGTGAATGAATTGACATAAAGCAAGGACGAATGTATGTATTTTCCTTTCTACGCAATTGAACAGCGGAGCATTTTTCCAATAGAATTTTCGCAAATCACTGGAATTTATTGACTTGTAAACCGCAGGGGGAACTCTGACAAAGATTTTAGAACTTTGCTGAAAAGGCACAATGACTTTTGATGGCTCACTGCTGCCATTCAACACATTTGATTTTGCATGGTTGATTGGTAGGCTGGTTAGTTTTCTCAAATGTAAACATTTAAAGCATAGTAACATGATAATGGCATGTTAGTTTATAGTATTGGTTGGTTAATTGGAAGGACAACACAGGGAAGTTAACAAATAGAGCAATTATGTACCCAGTGGCGAACTGGTGAATCACCTCAGCTTCGAATATGTATCGGCGAAGGAGCCTACGTGAAATTATACTAACATATAGACTAATAATATAGACTAGAACTTTTGCGTTGACCAATACAAAAATAGTGTTGCTATGCAAAAACGGTTTGCAATGCAAAAAAACTATTAATTTAGGTTGAAAGGACTGAAGAGCAGAACCTTGCTTACTCATAGGCCAAGAATAATGGCGCTGAGATGAGAGGTGCCACGCCCCTTTTTCCAATAGCTTTAATTTTTTTTTTTCATGACTATGCGAATGATTTTATATATCTTGTACATATGTACCAAGCTCCAGTACTCTATCATGAATACATCCAGAGATATGCAATATGAAAAATTCGGGATGTATGGAGGTGCCATGCCCCGTTTTCCAATAACCGCAATTTTTCTCCATGAGTATGCGATTACTTTCATATACCTCCATACCATGTTCGAGTACTCTACCATGAACACTTCCAGAGATATGGATTATTAAAAATTCGATTTATATGGGAGGCGCCACGCCCCGTTTTCCGTATATCTCCATACCATATTCGGGTACTCTACCATGAACACTTCCAGAGATATGCAATATGAAAAATTCTGTTAGTAAGAGAGGTGCCACGCCTCCTTTTCGCACCTAGCGGTATGAAATATTCCTTACATCCGATTTTAATACCTACCATATATACACAAAAAATTTCATAAAGATCGGTCGAGCAGTTTAGGAGGAGTTCGACCACTAACACCGTTACACGAGATTTTTATATATTAGATGATGTTCGGGAGCATAACCATTACCTATTGAATTTTTAAGCTTTTTAACTATAAGCCGATTACCTCTATATAAAGTGCTACTAAAAAAAAAACACTCAATTGTAATGCTTACATATAAGCAAGCTAAACACAAAGAATAAATACTTTGGTGAATGGTACCCGCATGCGTGTGGAAAAATGCATACAAATCTTTTGAGGTGTGAAGTTTTAACTGGAATTACATGTGGCTTGCGAATATTAATCCCTCGCATTCATTTGCCATATGCTGGCATTCTTTTGCCCTTTTCGTCCCAGGGTACACAGTTTCCATTTCATTCCCGATTTTTGTATGACTATAAATAAATCCCAGGGGCAAATATTTCAAAGGGTTAGTTTTTTATTACGAACACCTGCATTTTCTTATGCAAAATGATAAGTTGCTGCCAGCAGAGTTTGTTCATTTTACGGATTGCGGTTCCACATTTCAGATACTTCAGATCAAGGTCATTTGTATGCCGAGGGTTTTTATAAAACCACAGTTTATATTGTTTTCCACTAATCAAATATTCAAAATCAAACAAAAAGATATAAAAATTGCTAGTCACGTTTTACTTAGATCTAAAGCAGAAGATTTTCCGTTCAGTATATTTGTACCTTATAAGTCAGAGGACGTGCTATGTCTGAAAGCATCTCCAGCGCTCTTAAAAAACTAGAAAAACGGTCGAATTTCGACAGTAACTGGCACTCCTGGTCTATATATTAATACGCTAACATAAATTTTGTCCGCCTTCGTTTGGCAATTCTACCGAACCGATTGCAAAACCAAGAACACCATTGGAAAACACTTTTTCTGTAAGTTGAGAATTACGGCCAAAATCGTCGTTTGAAATTTTCCGTATTTTTGTATGTAGCAACCTGTTGAATTAAAATTGTTTTCGCATTTGGTTTACATCGTATTTAAAATTAAACTTTGTAATAAAGATAAATGTGATGATGAATAAATAAATGATAACGATTAAGACAAAATGAGTGAAGGCAAAAATAAAGATTAAAACAAAAATGAAAAAATGAAATGAAACACTTTAAGGTAAAGATGAAGGGGAATATGCAAAAATAAAGATAAATATGAAGAAAAGAAGATGAAGATGAAGATCGATATTGTTATCGATACAATAATCGATATTGTCATCGATATAATAAACGATATTTTTATCAATATAATAATCGAAATTTTTTTCGGTATAATAATCTATTTAGTTATCGGTATAATAATCCCTATTATTATCGATATAATCATCCATATTGTTATCGATATAATATCGATACATTAATCGATTTTGCAATCATATATGATATCACATTTTCCGGTAAGTAATTTTTTACTATATATGTAACGATTAGCTGATTAAAGTCTACATCAAGTTCACAAAATTAATTGAAAACTAGTATCAACCAAAGCATTGTTTATATTTGCTCAACAATGATTTTATAGAACTAATAATGTTGTCCAATCAACAGTCAACTAGAAGTCTCAAGTAAATTGCAGACTTTCGCGAACTAGATATTTATTTCGCCATATCCAACTAGGCCACTTGGTCACTATAATCAAATTTTGGTTATTATAACTAAACCTTTTTCTGGGTGTGCGTATCACAATATGGGTGTCAGTCGAGATAGGTTTAATAAGGTTGCAGTTTGAAAATAATTTTTAACAGGGTTCCCACCTTTATGAAAAGTTGCATTTAATTAAATTTACCCGACTGGCGTGCTTTGTTGAACTCGGCAAAAATCGCTTAGGCGTTTACAGCGCCAAATAAGAAGAGAATACACAAGTTACAGTATCAAATGCTAGACTGTTTAGAAATCCTTGGATTGAACATGTAGAATTTTGTGAGGCGTTTGAAGAAGAAGTTAAATTAAAATTATTTAATAAGTTGAAGTTTTTCTGTAGCATTAAAATACGTAATTTTCTTTTTTTTATTGTTTTTCACGAGCCATTTCCAAATAAATATATGTACATATATGTATATATGTATATTCCTAAACATTTTTCTAAACGAATTACGACGGCTTATAGTTGATGGTGTGCCCTTATTACATAGTGCTGCGCAAATAAAATGCGAGGCGTTCGTAGTATGTGATTGGTTTCAAAATCACAAATGCAAATAAACAAAAAATAAACGACCGAGTTCAGTTTAATGCGCCATTCATACCTGTAGAATTTAACAGAAAACCACGAAGCTTTCACTATGTTCATTTTCGGAAGACCACTGAATGCAGGTTTTTTTTTGTTGTACACGTCTATTAATTTGTTAAAAGATCTCATACCTGATTATTATTTTTATAATTTTAAATGTTGCAATGTCGATATAGGATTTAATCAGCAATCCTATATGTCGTAAAGTCAATGGGCATGTTCAGAAGGCGCAACAGCCCAGTAACTGTTGCGATTGAACCATCTGAAAATTAAATTCGTGTAATATAAACATAAGGCCAAAGCAGACCAGACATACGGAGTTTCTAAATATTTCAAATGGAGCACAATTTTTTTCGGAAGCATTTCTTATCACGAAATGAATACCCATTATGTGTGTGCAGGTGTGCTACGGCCCTGCATACATATATATTAATTAAAGTGTGTTTACTATGGTGTATACATAACTACAAGGTGTATGTAAATATGTATGTAGTGTGAACTGTAACGCAGCTAATGTGGAAGACCAAAGAATATATTTGAACCATATATATCAACGGTGGGCAATCGCGGCTTTTTGCTTAGCAAAGTGCGGCTCTTTTTATTTTCTTTTTGCTTAGAACATTTTGGCTCTTTTCACTTTTTAACATAACCCGCAATTGGAGAATGAAAATTGGCTTTCTGACTTAGGGGCAGTGTCTCAGTGCACGGCCATGGTTTAAACTAAGTTTAAACGCCAGACCTGGCTAGTTTTAACCAAGATCAGCCAATCAAATGGCAGCCAGCTGTTCAATTTAAACTTAGTTTACTTAATCTAAGTTTAAGTGACTTGTCGCAAATTATTTTAAGTTTTAAGCTAAACTAATATTTTTACTCATGATCCAAGAAAAAAATAATATTTCATCATTTTCCATTTTGCAAAAAGATTTGCCGATTTGAAATTATTTAAATGTATGTTTGCATACCCATAAAAACCCTTTTTTATGTAACACAATTGAAGATATTGTAAATATCCGGAATACTCCTTTTTAAGAAAAGCGAAGAAAAGTTGGAGTTTTTGGAATTAGAAGAAGATAAGGCACTGGAAATGCAACACCAAACTTTGCCATTGCTTGAGTTCCGACAACAAGTACCAGATTTAAAATATCCGCTGTTGAAAACAGCAGCGTGCTGTATATTTTAAATTTTTGGTACAACGTATAACTTTGACTCTTTGTACTCTACAATGAAATTTGTAAAACCAAAATACTGCTCACAATCAATCAATTGCAATTGCATTCACGTGCCTGTTAAATATTGAAAGTTATCAAAAACTATCAGCTTTTTCTTCCAATTTAGCGGAAATTGAGAGAGAAAAGTGACATTTCATTTTGAGGGGAAACTGTCAGTTTCTGCTAGAAAAATTTATGCCAACAGCAATTTGCCTACAAGAAAACAGCTGATCAAAAACAGCTGGTTGGAATTTATGCAAATCCCTGAATTGAATTTGATGGTTTGGAAGTCTAAATAGTAAAATGCGACTAATTAGACTTGTAAGAAGTAAGTAATTATTCGTTTAGTCAGAGAATTGAAGAGAATAAGACTTCGGGATTTGTTTTCTTACGTTTTCAATTTTAAACTTTTGAATGCAAACAAAACTTCTTTAAGCTGTTCGTCTAACTTGCAAGTGTCTGCAGAGTTTCTGTTCGCGTGCTGTTTTGGATATTTATTCCTGTGAGAGAACAGATGACATTTCGCTGGAATTTTGCTGTTGGACATTTTTTACTGGAGGTTTTAAACGAACGTACCTATTGACTAACCAACATTTAACAGAACTGTTACGAACGGCTTTAACTGACGTAAAACAAGTTTGCAAAATTTGGTGGAAGAGATCTTTTGAATTTTCTTTAACATCTATATTACGTAGATTCGAATAATATTAAATTAATGTTTTTCATGTCTAATAATAACTTTATTTAAAAATTAAACTTTTGTTATTGTTTTTTTTGTGGCTCTTTGTAGCATTTAGAATTTACATGTGGCTCTTTTCGGCCTCGGCCTTGCCCACACCTGATATATGTATATGGTATATAGAGTGACATTAAACACATTACTACCTGATACAACTAGAGTTAAATTGTATTTTTTAACCACCCTATTGTGCAAAGAACAGTATTGCCTACGCAAAGTAAAAATAAATTTATTAACTCAAAATTTTACATTATGGAGCTAAAAAGCAAAGGATTTTTTTTAGCTCTCTGCTCCAGCTCCTTTGCTCCTTGGCTTCTTGCTCCGCTCCGCTCCAAAGCCCTGTCCCAGTATAAATTGAAAATGCCCTGTCGAAATCGTTTATTTAGAAGCGCCTATAGTTTTGCCTACTGGGTCCTTACTACATATGTATGTATATTGTACAATAGGATAAATCCCGTTAGAAAGTACCAAGCCCCACGCTACCAGTCAATGGCCGTGGGCACAAAACCCGCAACTAACAGTAGCCAAAAACGATTAATTTAACAAGCTGTTGGCAAGATACAATTAAAAAAACCGGCTAAAATATGTATAACAACACGAGAACACCAAATTTACAAAACTGAATAATGCAATCGATAAACCGGCTATATAATTGTTTCCCAACACGAAAGACATATGTAAGCGCATACAGGGTGTCCCAGAAGTAACGTGCCAAACTTTAGGGCAAGGTAGGTGGGGGGGTGAGCTCACTGATAAACAAAAAATTTTCAGGTAAAAGTGTCACCGTTTTTGAAATATTTACATTTTTTCGAATTTAAAAAAAATCGTGCCTTTTCATGTGTTTTCTTTAACTGCAACTACAAACCGGGCAATACTTAGTAAATTTTTTATGTAAAATACTTCCAGATAGTTGCCTCTCCATACTCAAATGCAATGTAGTTAAAATAAATTAAGGAACCATCATAAAATTAGGACTATTTCTGGATTTTTAACTTTTTGATATTTTCTTCCCCAACTTTGACTATCTCGGGTGAAAAAAAAATGTACTGAGCTATAACTTTACATTACATAAAAAAATTGCTCATTTAATAAATATTTCAGAAAGGTGCCACACTTACTGTTTTGAATAGAAAAAATAAAGTTATAGCCGCTTTTGTGGGTAAAGGACTGAGACACGCTAGAATGTATTTAATAGATTTAAATTGAATTTGCTCTTGTTACCGTCAAATGACATGCTAAATAGTACAAAGGTACATTATTACCTGCTCCTGACATTATTTTGTGTTACTTACCGGAATTCGGACTAGAGTCTATAACAAGGGCTATATCTATCAATATTTTGTGTGAAGGATGGGTACACGTGAAATAAGATATACATGAGTTGTTTGAAGAAAAATTTATTCATTTATTGATACAATATGCTCAAATTGGCGACCTTCTGCTCTAATACAAGCTCGGCAACTTTTAAGAAAAGATGCTTTTAGATGCCCGGTTTGTAGTTGCAGTTAAAGAAAACACATGAAAAGGCACGATTTTTTTTAAATTCGAAAAAATGTAAATATTTCAAAAACGGTGACACTTTTACCTGAAAATTGTTTGTTTATCAGTGAGCTCACAACCCCCCCCCCCCCTTCCTTGCCCTAAAGTTTGGCACGTTACTTCAGGGACACCCTGTATATGCAAGTATATACATACGCTAGTGCATACATAACATACATATGTGTATACATATTATTATACAAATCTTAATTAAAGCGCGAAATCATAAAAAGAAAAGCTGTAGAATAAATCCGAAAGCAAGCAAACATTTGGAAAGTAATATGTACATACATACATATCTATGTATGTAGAAGAATAATAAATACTTATGTATGTATGTATATTAACTATAGTTAATGCCAGTCAAAATGGCTCACTCCAATATACATATACATATACTCGTAGAATTTTTATAAATATAAAACAGGCACAGATGTACATACATACATATGTATGTACATGGGCGTAGCCAGGTAGGGGCAGGGGGGTGCTCGAGCCGGCCCCCCTAACTTTAAAATTTTCCTTATATATATATAAAATAGTACCCTGAAATACCAGCTTAATAGGATCGAGATCCCCCTTAAAATTTCAACCTGGCTACGCCGATGTGTATGTATGTTTGCACCACCAATGTATAGCCATCGTCCGCTTGACATTAAGTTCAATAAAAATTGTTTGTTTATTTGCTGCTTGAAGATTCTAAACTTTTATAGTTTTCAATTTTATGGTCACAACTCAAACACACACTCACAAGCACACGTACAAAACGTTCACTTTAAAATAGCAACTGGATTAGAGAAATCA
>NW_023458564.1:15571013-15600331 GCF_013731165.1 Rhagoletis pomonella | reverse complement strand
AAATGCCCTAGGAGAAAACCCTTTTGCTGACCTTTGCAACCTAGTTTTTAGTTTTCTTGTTTTGCCTATAAGTAATGCAGAAGTAGAGCGAATATTTAGTTCAATGAATATAATAAAAACTAAGCAAAGAAATCCAATGTGCGTTAAAACGTTAAACGCTATTTTATATATAAGATACGGTTTAAAACGTGAAGAAAAATGTTGCCATAATTTTACTGTAGATGACGATCTCTTAAAATTAATGAATTCAGGTGATATATACAATAGTGATTCATTTGATGATGGGGAATATACACTCGATATAAATTAATGGTGTTAACTAGTCTTTCGTTTCTTGCGATTTATTTAAATAAAGCATGTGAATTTTCACTAAAACATTTTAGCCGTTTTTTGCCAGAGTCTATGTGAAATTTCACTAAAACATTTTAGACGTTTTTAGCCGCTTTTTTTTTGCCAATCTAGCCGGTCGGCCCAAAAGGTTCTGGCAACACTGTTTGGCAGTTGAAAATAATTATGCAAATTAAGAAAGGGTTCGATAACTCAAATTAATATTCAGAATCGCCTCAAGGACAGACTGACTTGTGCAGCTTTTGCATTGTCAGTATGGGGTATGTCAATGGGTGTCCATAGGTGCCCCGTCGTCGAACGGAGTACTTTCTTCTTGGAAGAGTACTAGTTCTAGTTCAATTTCCAATATATGCCATAAACTGTAAAACCTCCTATCTTAGGTCACTAAAATTTAAAAGGAGCGCGAAAAAACTGATTTTCTTCAATGACGTTGACTATTTATTTAGCCGTTATTTTACAAATCTGTTGTTGGAGTAACGACTTTACGTCTTTTGTGCCTGCAGTTGAGGGTTATTGAAACGCATTTCTGCCACTACGGCGGTCTTGAAAAGCATCTCCGATATGTAAATACATTATTTTATAGCTGTGCATCCTTCTCACAATTATATATCACTTCAATAATAAGTACGCTGTAGTGCTGTTCAAGATCTTTAATTTGAGTCATGGTGGAATTCTTTAAGTCCTCTGAGAGCCAAGTTATAGTAATTTTAAACCAAACTTCGAATCTGTTGTACGAGTTTTTACTCCGAAATTAGAAGAAAAAATCGCAAAAATGTCGAATGAAATTTTCGAAGTTCAACTTCAGAATCGTTAAAATTTGTGAGAAGGTTGCTGCATGCAAATAAAAAAAATGCAATCAAAAATGCATTTCTTAAATTAAAATTTTAAAATTTGTTTTCGATTTAAAAACAGTGGAATCGTGTTTCTCGCCTCAATATCTATAATATTAGTGTAATAAAAAATACAACAGATGTTTTTTTAATATATTCGTTGGATTTGGCATGTTTTTTCGAACAACACTATTTTTGACAAATGTTTTTTCAAGCTCAAAGAGTAGTTGTGGGTCAATGGCAGTATTTTTCCGTGAAAGGGAATAAAATTAGCTTTCAAAACCATTTTGTTTCATGTGAAAATATTGACTCTGTCGAAGGCGCTACGATTAATTCGCATGGAATGTTCAAAAGGCACACTGTGTGTTCAAAAATAGTGTTCTTCGAGAAAAACATGCAAAATCCACCAGATTTGTACCAAAAAAAATGTTTAATGTTTTATAACACAAATATTATACATTTTGAGACGAGAAACACGACCCCACTGTTTAAAAATCGAACAAAAATTTGAACACCTCAATTTAAGAAACGCATTTTTGATTGCATTTTTTTTATTTGCATGCAGCTGTGCATCCTTCTTACAATTTTATATCCCTCGAATAACAATTACGCTGTAGTGCTATTCAACACCTTTAATTTAAGCCAAGGCAGAAGTGTTTAGGCAATCTGACAGCCAAATTATATACAATTCTTGCCTCTGTCGAATGCGCTACGATTAATTCGGTTCAAATGCCCTCTAAGGAGAACCGGGAATTTGAACCGATTCTGGTACTCAAAAAGTACCAAAAGCATAGGAAAGATTTTAAATGTTTCTACAAAAAATCAAGTTTTATTTAAAATTTTTTTTATAAAGTAAAAAATAAATAAATATATTACATTCATTTCTTAGTTGACATTTGTGCGACAAAAATTTTATAAAAATAATATCCATGAAATAAAATTTAAATACGTGTTTCCCACGTTAAGGTTTAAATTAAAACAAAGTAATGTTTCCATTTAAAACCATGATTTTTCAGATGTTGTTGGTGTTCTTTTGATGCATTCAAATTGCACAGTGCAATGTGCGCTTCGGGCAGATCTTCTGTTCTTCCGGAACCGTTTTGGGTCCTTTTGAAATGGTTTTTCAGTTATTTGAACTGAATCCGGAATCGTTTTTTGGGTCGTTTGGAATCGAGTTTTGGTTCTTCTCGAACCATTTGTGAAGTCTTTCGGCAACCGTAGTTCGGTTTTTTGCGGTCGAGTTTCGGTTCCTTAGACCCATTTTTTAGAAATTGAATAATGTCAATAATCACCTGTTCTGTTTTGTGTGTTATTTTTGCTTTTAGATAGTAGGAGTTATTTTGTGGGCTTTCAAAGTGGAGTAGGTTTTTGCGATATCTGGTAAATAACGAAGCTAGTTTACTCAAAATCGATTTTTGCAATAATATCTTACAATAACTGAGATTATATTTTTTTTTTTTGAAGTGGTACTACCTTCATATGACTTGATAGACACTTATAAAATTTTTTTTTTTAAAGAAATCGAGAATAGAAAATACAAAAAAAAAACAAGTAACTACTTCGAGTTAATACCTACAACAATATCTTGAGAAGAAATAAGATTATTATTTATTCGCACATCATCGAAACTTTTGGAAATCTAGAAAAACTACATTTGCTTATAATTTAATTTTTAGAAAGATGAAAAACGATATATAAACCGGGTATATAAAGTTCGGTTTCCCCCGAAACTTATATTTCTTTATTTTTTAATAATAATGCCGAGTACTATCGACGATCCGACTATTGATAGCTTTGTGCTGTGTCTTTTTCTAATCCAAATCTTTTTAGAAAAGGGACTTGCATGATGTTAGAAGCAATGAATAACAAAAACCATATACATAAGCGTAATACTTAGGCCCAATTTCAGATGGACTATTAAGTACGGATTGCCGATTAACTTCAAACATTTATTTTCGGATCGCTCATTGCACTTAAATGGCCAGTATTAGCTATTTACATATTAAATATGCAACCCTGTGTTTGCACCAAACAACAATCAGCTGTTCAACACAAAATGTAAACATAATGATTGGAATATTTAAATAAAGATGATATGAAACCCAATGAAAGCTAAATGGCATTTAAATATCAATCCAAAATTAAACTTAGATTATTAGTTATTTTATATTTAAAAGCCAATTGCTTATATGTATTTATGTGTGTTTTTGTTTTTATTTTCAGATGTGCCCTCAGATGGCAGACATAAATGGTGAGTTCAATCTTAAAAACGTGCGGCTAGTAGTTCAGGCTGCGAGGATCTTGTGTGCAAACTCAGAAAAGTAGCTCGCCATTTTAAAATTAATTACATAAATACACTATCCTGTCGGAAATTTCGTAGTAGACTACTAAAATATATAACTTATTACGACTTACGTTTATTTGGTTTCAAAGTCATGCAGTGCTCAACCGAAGAAATATGTATGTACTAAAACTAACGGTATGAAGAATAGTTTTTTTTTTTATGTTGAAACTCATCGTAGTAATTAACACATAAATAATATTCTTATAGTGTATTTATGTTTGTATATACGAAAAAGACACATGGAAGAGATATTATGTATCACTGAATTAACCCTGCAGTGAAAACCCAAACCAGTTAGAAAAAATACTAGTTTATAAACTAGTATGTGCCTACCAGTTCGACATTTTCGAAGAACTTAAGCGTTCAGCGACATCTGCCTTTGAATTGCCAAAGCCAAAAATAAAACGCAATTAATTGCTTTTCTTACAAATGTCGGCTGTGGCGTCACGTGAAGACTACTGGTTCTGGTTCTGGGATCGCAAGTTCGAGGCCACTTGGAGGTGGTTAAGATTTTTAAAGTTAGATCAATGTAAGTAGGAATAGTTATTTCAATTTAAATATAAATAACAAACTAAAAAATCTATTTGTATTACAAAAATAAAAAAATAAACAAATATATGGGAAGAAATACTTGTGCCATAAAAAAATAGATAAAAGAAATATTTTTTTTATTAAATCTAAGAATAACCAAAAAAAATCTAATAAAAAATATAAATAAATAAAATATTATAAAAAAATAAGATACAAAAATTTTCCCTGCACCAGGGCTTGAACCTGGTACCTCAGGCACACCACGCGAATGCTTTGCTCTGTCGGCCATTGCGACTGTTGGAGCGCCGCGAGCAAAAAGGCATACTAATGCTTTTCATGGCGGATGAATTGGCAGACTATCTCATCAATTGGTATGATGCTACTAGTATTTCTACTGGTAGATGCTGATGCATAGTCTGACAATTGACATCTCGTAGGACATCGCAATGTTAAAAATACCAGTCGCTAACATTGAAAAAGGATAGAACGTGAACTAGTTGGGCTGAAACGCAAACTGGTAGAATTCTGGTTCACAACTAGTAGCAGGGAAGTTCCCTAAATTTGTGAAATCCCACACTGCGCGGCGGAAGTGATTTGAAACTCGATGACATGAAAAAGCGTGGTCAATACGGGAGAGTAAAATGATCCTAATGATCCTAAAAAAGTCTAAGAACTTCAAAGGAACGTGAACTTGAATTTACTAAATGTGCAACATAGTATTTCTTTTAAACATGATAATGCGTCCACTCTAAAAAATAAAAACTTTTCCCATTTTGTTAAACATTTAGATGAATTTGTCCAACTTTAGGGCATCTGAGACAAGCCTTGCCGTTATCGGAGCTTGAGCATTTTTGACTACGTACGTTTGTATGACCAAACGAACTGTTCTGAACATTTCGGATTTTTTGAATTGTGGCTGTTTTTAATTTTGGGTGCGATATGTACATACATATGTATGTTCAAAAGAGCTGCATATGTATGCATGTACGTACGTCCATGCGGTTCGGTTCATAACTTCCACACTATGGTGTTTCAGCTGCTTTCCAATCGTGCCAATGAATAATAGCATCACATGTATACATAATCTATAAATAAATGAAAATTTATTTACGCTCAAATATGCATTTCACTCCGGTGCTAAGTGGTGCATCACTGGCCCTAGGGTATTTTTCTTTTTGCGTCACTGGGTCATTTACGTACATACATATATACACTCATGCACACCCATACGCCTAAAATGCAAAATTATTATTGAAAGCAAAAGAAGGGGAGCAGCCAAAGTTGCATCAAACATATTCAATCGCGGCGAACGGGCCAAATGTGCCCCACCTGCCACTTCCGCCTCCATATCCATATGGTCGTAATCGGCGTCAGTAAAAACACTCAGCAGCTAAGTGTCGTTGCTGTGGTACATGTACACTGTTTTTGGTTGCTCTTGGCTAAGATTGTTGCCACCAACAGTCGGCTACTGCTCTTCATACATACTCATATTTGTTCAAATTTTATTTCACTTTTCGACCTAAAAATAATTAATTATTAAAAATAGAAATTTTAATTCAAATTTGAATAGCATCTACATACATATGTATGTATGTATGTATATTTATGTGCGTGCATGCATAATTTCTGAAATTCTCGATTTAAGACTTGTTACATAATATCTATATTTGTATCAACATACGTATGTAATTACACCGTGCGACAAAAACAAAAAACTTTCAAAACACACTCAAGAATCGATATACTCACGAAACTGGTGACAGGTAACAAGATCAACGGAAATTGACCTTATTTCCATTGACCTTATTACCTGTCACCACGAAACTATGGGCCAAATAAAGTAAAACTGCGTTTTTAGTTTTTCACTCTGGTGTCAGGATTTTTTTCAAAGGAATTTGAAATTTTAAAGATATGATTAATTCAAAAAATTATTTCAAAAAATCAGTGCAATGTAGAATAACAATATAGGTACCAAATTAGAGACAAAATTCTGTAGAATCTGGTCATAACAAAGTTTTTTGGTTTACAAGGACGAATAGGTATTGAAAATACGCTTTTAATAAATTTTATCTTTTAAGTTAATAAAGCTTTCAGGACGAAATTCGATGATGAGGTCGTTCGTACATATATTAGTCCTCAAAAAAAATTTTGCAAATTTTCCAGGATATTTAAAGACAAAATTTGTAAGCGACATTTTCCATACCCATGCGTCCTTATGCACCAAAAACTTTATTCTGTTATAATTCTAGAGAATTTTTTCTTTTACATGACACCCTTATTGTTATCCTACATTGTATTGAATTTTTTAAATAATGTTTTGAAATAATCATATATAAATTTCAAAGTTTAAAAAAAAATCCTGACGTCATAGAGAAAAACTAATACGCTGTTTCTATATATTTTACCTATAGTTTCGCGAGTATTTTCATGTTTTTGTGTGTAAAATTTACTGACGCTCGGTTAAATATTCTTTTGCCAAAAAACAAAAAACGTTTGTGCGTATAATAAGAATTTATGTAGTTCGATATGCTGTGCATGTATGGTCCAAAAATGCACGTGAAAAAGTATAGTCGCAATTTTTATACTCTCACCCACTAGGATTGTTCTATACCGAAAAAAACGATACCCTTATTTTTTATTTTGAAATCAAAATATATTTAGAGGTCGCTCAAAGCGCCCAAAGTTTTCCATGTATTTTACACGGGGAAAAAACAGCTTTTCGTAGAAATGGTATAGAATAGTTAAAAATCAATATTTTTCTACCAGGAAACTCTGTTTATCTGCAGGAGATTCCCAATAATAATACCCAACCATTTATAGATAGATATTTATAGGTCCGCCAAAAACCCACAAAAAACCCGAAAAATGCAATGGGGTGACAAATGAAAAATCGTTAGTATTAAAAAAGGGTTAAATAAACAATTTAATATTATTACTGGAAGCCTCCTAAAGAGATCCGATCGAAAAATATTGATTTTCAAGAATTCTATACCATTTCTATTTTTCAGGATCATTCACTACTTCAAAGTTATAACTGATAACAGTGGCGTCAGTAGCAGAATGCGTGGACTTTTTATGTGTTGCCAGGAGGTACTTCGTCTTGTCCTCGTTGACCACAAGACCAGCCTGTTTTGACTTCTTTTTCTAAACTGGAATATGCTGCGTTGATGTACCTGCACTGAGAAAAGAGTTTATGTATACACATTTAAATTATTTGGTCATACTTAGCATGTCTTGAAAGCAATATATTTAGCTCACTTTTTCAGAGAGTAGCTTTCGGGTCGACGATGTCAACATCATCTACATACGCCAACAGCATCGTTCTTTTGATGTATGTGGTACCACAGCCATTCAGATTGACAGCTTTTATTCCGCTTTCCAGCATGAGATTGAAAAAAACCACACGGCAGCGAATCTAAACCTCGTTTGGTCTCAAACGGCGCGGAGAGGTCCTTCCCAATTTGAATGAAGCTGCCGGCTGTGCTATACGTCACACGACATATCGTCGTAGGAGCTTCTCTTCATGCTATCAAAATCGACAATCACGATGGTATGTCGAATTGAATCTAGTGTGTTATCGAAGATTTGACGTGCTGTGAAAATCTGGTCAATAGTAGACTTGGCAGGTCTGAAGCCACACTGATAAGGTCTAATCAGTTTGTTAATGATGGGCTTCAGTGTTTTACACAGTATCATTGATATGACCTTATAAGCCATAATAAGAAGGCTTATTCCGCGCCAATTGGCGCAAACGGCGGCATATCTTTTTTTTTTTAGATTGGGGAAAGTACGCTGAGATTGCAATCTTCGGGCATGAATGGCTCAGACCAAATTCTGCTTAACAGCTGGTACTTCTGGGAAAAAAGTTTGAAATGTGGGTGCAAATTTCTTGCATTATTTAAAGTTTCTACAAATCTTTAAACTTGGATTAATGTGGGTTTTGTTAGAGGATGAACTGTTTTTTAATTGAAAAAAAAAAAAAAATCAACAAACATAATTGGCAAATAATATCACTTTGAAAAGGCGTGCTATAGATATGACGATACCGCATATATATATTTATATATAAGTATACATATGTACGTATGTATGTATATCACATCAGCGAATTTAATAACTATTAACCAAATTTATCAAAATTCTTCTTCCGTAATGCATAAAATTGATGTACGTACATACATATGTACAAATGTATGTTTTTATGCTGCATTTCGCAGCTCTGATCACACATCTATTTTTAGTTGGCAGTTGTCATAAAATCATGCCGTTATTCTTTTTACTCGCCAATGTATCATTGCCCATTGTCGGCAATAAAGAGTTAAATACTTAATTGATTGATGCGGCAGCAAGCTCTATCAGCCGCAATTGGAGACCGCAGCGGAGTCAACAGTAGCGGGTGGAAATTATCTGTGTCAATCGCAGTGACACGGCCAACACCAACCATTCTAATCAAGAATTTCTATGATTGAAAATATCACTGAGACACTGAATCATTGCAACGCATCTAAAATGCCCAATAAATAAAGAAACTAAGAATGAGAGAAAAATTTCCTAGTTTGAAAGAAATCGGCGCACACTGGGGCCGCCCCCGAATAGCGGGTGCTTAAAATTCTGAAATCATTTTCTTACCATTCCACTCGCTTGAACTACGGTTTAAGAGTAAAATTTTGACGAGTTTTTTGTAGTGTCTTATGTTAAGTTAATTTGATTTTAATATTATGCAAATTATGATTAATTTAACCCATTTAAGACTTTGACTTAACGCATTGATTACCATATTTTAACCCCTTAGGGGCCAATTTTTTCAATGAGTCTTTCCCCAGCTAATTTTATTAAAAATAGGCAAGTTTAGGTTACCATATAATCAGAAAGAACAAGTCCTTTCGATTCGAGGATAGCTTTATCAAGGGTTGCACTTAAAAAAATCCCTCGAAAATTTTATTTCAAAATTTTAATTTATTTGATTAATTAATCCTTGTTAATAAATATATCTGAGTAAAGTTAATAATTTCATTTGAAAAGGCAATCTTAACTAATAGCAAAATATTAATTTAGTTTAGTAAGTCGAGTGAAGTACTAAACTTACATTTTATTGACTTCTTTTTATACAAATAGAAGAATATTAACAGGAAATATGACGCAAAATAGAAATATAATACCGCTTCTGTCTTTCTTGGAGTAACAATTTGAAATGCACGTTTGAATTTCTCAGTTTTGAAAAAAAAAATTGTTCAAATTTGACAAGTTTGGACACGCATATCTGCCATTCGAAAAACGATAGAATGCTGAAAACTTACCCGCAAATGTATAATTTAATGGGAAATAAACCTGCGTTTTTATTTTTTACAAAAAAAAACGTTTTTTATTTTGGTTTTGAGCATGCTTAGCCCCAGTGTGCGGCGCTGTATTTGTTTACAGAATATATTCTTTGAGCAGAATTTTATAGCGTTTTCTTCTCTCAAAATAATGTTGCATTTATTCTGCCCTGCGCCAGGGCTGTCAAGTTTTCGTGTTCTCTTCTTAGTATCTTCGCATGCATATCGTGTGCTCTTTTTTTTAAATGTTGCACTCTGATAATGTTACCATATAACAAGGTGACATTTTTTTTTTCTAGAAAAGAAAACGCCGTTAGTTATTTTTAACCCCTCCCTACACCGTGCCAGCAAAAATAAGAATAAGTTCCTACCGCCCCTCGGCTTCTCCTATGCTTACATTGGTATTCTTTTAATCTGTTTATGTTTCTATATTTTTATTCCAAAAGTTATTAAAACTAGAAGGGAGGAATTTATAGCCGAATTTAAAGTAAGTACATTTGATATTTATTCAAATTATATTTCACTAAATTTTTAAGACAAGTCAGAAAAATAAATAAATAAATTTTGCTGACGTAAGCATCATCCAAACCCGCCGCCACCCCTCCTAACCCTTGCCATGGGAAATATGCAAACTAATGAGCCCCGTCCCCAATGACATAATATATAAATAGCCCCTAACCCGCATCTGTCGTTATGGTGAATTTTAACTTATTTGGAAATTAATAATCCTTTAACTTGCATTTGATAAAGTAAAATTTGGCGCATTGTTTCTATACTGCGCACAATTTTTTTAATCGATGTTACACCTACCAATTGAGGTGAGGGTTAATGGTCACTGTTTTTCTATACCTGTTTTTATTGTTATTATTCTTTTAATAGAAGTTTAGAAATCAATTGCAATCAAAAAAATTAAAATTTCACAACTTGTTTTTTCTTAATTCGACCTTTCCAAAAGCCAAGAATGTTGCGATTTTATAAGGTCTTTAATAACACAGTCACCTCCCTCTCGATTTTTTTCATAGTCTGGTAATTTTTTTTGTGTTTTTTATGAAATGTTCTTAAACTATTGGCTTTATATATGCACATGTATGAGGTTCGGTCAAATGACGGCCAGGGTCTAGTGGTAAAAATTACAGTTGAAATCATTGCCAGATGATTTATAAGAAACTCGTACTGGTATCCTTGCGCACTATCTAAGACTAGCCTAAGATTACTCCAAATCACCTCAGGGTAAAATATTTTTGCTGCTATTCATCACTCTTGCAAGCGCTCGTCGTAGTCCTCATACCCAATTAAATGCATAGCAAATCGAGAGCATTGCAAGTTGGCGATTGTTGGTGCAGTTAATTATTGCTTGCAATGCGCAAAACACTATCGACAACAACGTAAGATTCTTAGCGGCGAAGAAATGGAATAATTCTACATCATTCTGTGTATTGTTGCTGTGGTCTTAATCGCATTGCATGATATCTGCACATTAATTAAAAAGAAACTAATATTTTCATGAGTCGTGTTAATTGAATTATCGCGTTTGTACTTTGTTCCACAACTAGATCGAGTACAACGGCTACTACAAATGTACTTGACTCTTGTCGCTGTTAAAACTGGTATGCATTGTTGCCATGTTGCTTATTTGTTCTAACTCCAGATTCTAATTAGAGCGCGAAATGCTAATCTTTTGTTGAGTGAAGATAGCGAAATAGCGGTTAGATTTGAGTAGAATTTAATTTATTTCAATAGACAAAATGTAAGTACGTTTGAGATTCAATCCTCTCCAATTCGAACAGACATATGAACATAGATATGTAAATTTGTATAAATATGTACATATGCGTGCAAATATGATCAAACTATATAAAAAATGTAGAAAAGGTCTTTCTTGGCCATTTTTTTTTTTGCTTAAAATATTATTATAATAATAATATTTTACGTCGGAAAAATTCAAATCTGATAATTACCGTAATTTCTTGTATAAATGAAGTCAAAGTCAGCTTGAAAAACATAATGCTTGCCTTTGCTCACATATATTGGTGACCAGTGTTAGATAAGACAACACTGCCAGCCAGTTTCCAATGTGAGGTTTAAGCAATTACCAACATTTTGTGTAAAAATACCACATTGAATAAGCACATTAATCAGAATATTGAATAGGTAAGTAAGTACGTTCCAATTTAAATTTCGAAGGTGTCGTTGAAAATACATATAAAGGAGCTAAACGTTTTGGGAAACTAACCCACCCAAGCTAATTATTTTATTCTGAGGTCATGGCATTATAATGGGTAAATGTTTTTTGAAACAATACTTATTGTTTCAATCAAAATGAGGTTTATATAGCCTTTGTAGAAATATTAAAAACTGTTTAAAGTTGTGACTGGTGGGTCATCTCCTTGTGACTCGTGTAAGGTAATTATGCATGAAATAAAAGTTTCCATAGACAAAAATTACCACTTCTTTTGATTTTTTATAATATTTTCCCACAGGTTAATGAAATTTAGTCATTCAAAAAGATGTTACTACTGAAATAGGGATTGTTAGAACATATTTAAATTTATGTCGTTTTCCTCTTTTCAGTGGAATGACTGAAATGTTTAATTTAGAACCTTCTGTAAAAAGTTATTTCAGCTCTTGAATGACCCTGAATTGAGCTTTCAATGCAGTTTTTTATGGGGGGACACTCCAATGTATGCGCAAATTCACAAAAATTGAAAATAAGAGTTTTTGGGGCACTTATTAGAAAGGCAACAAATTGGTCTGAAATTTAATAGCTTAACATCATTTTCATGCGGGTTTTGCTCGAATTTCGGCTGGTCTACAATCCAATACCAGGAAATACCAAAAAAAAACACACATGCATACATACACTCTCTTATGTAAACATACATACTTACATATACCAAGCCTTATAAAATGCCAAATCAGATTCTCAAATTTCACTAATCATTGTAATGTAAAAGAAATACATAAGTAGTTACCCTGCAGGAAATTGAATTAGTTTGAAAGTAATTTATAAACTACTTTATTTTCAATGATAACTACATAATTAAGATTCTCACTATTTTACCTGCAACGAACTCATTTATTTAACATGGCGATGTCCTAGGAAGCAGTCAATTGCCTTTTCCTGCATATATTTTCAACTGCTCTAAAATGAATTTGGTTTGCACAACTTCAAAGTCAGTATGTTTCTTTTGAATACACTTGCGTTCTGGACTTCACAGATGCTTTTTCATACTTCCAAGACACAAATTGTTTTTTGGGGCATAAAGAGTATAAAAATTCGAAACATTTACTCATTGCATTTGTTTTAAAGTAGTTTTTCAATTTGTTTAAAAAATTTAAAAAATCACTTCCGTCAGGGTATGTACCTTAGGGTGGTCCAAAAATTCATGTGGAAAAAGTAAAGACGGAATTTTTAAGCTCTCACCCCGTAGGATCGTTTTATACCGAAAAAAAACTATATGATTAAAATTTATTTTGTAATCCAAAAATATTTAGAGGTCGCTCAAAGCGCCCAAAGTTGTCCATGTATTTTATATGGGGAAAAACTACTTTTCGTAGAAATGGTATAGAATAGTTAAAAATCAATATTTTGCTACCAGAAAACTCTGCTTATCTGCAGGAGATTCCCAATAATAATACCCAATCGTTTTTTTAACCTTTTTTTTATTGCAACTATAATTTGTAGGTCCGCCAAAAACCCCGAAAAATGCAATGGGGCGACCCCATATAACAAATCGTTAGTATTCAAAAATATTAATTGAAAGGGTAATATTATTGAAAGTCTCCTGAAGACGACCAGAGTCTTTTGATCGAAAAATATTGATTTTCAAGAATTCTATACCATTTCTACGAAGAATTTTATTTTCCCCATATAAAAATACATGGAAAACTTTGAGCGCTTTGAGCGAAATCTAAATGTATTTTGATTTCAAATTAAAAAAATAGAGTAATACTTTTCTTCGATATATGCATATAGAACAATCCTAGGAGGTGAGAGCATTACAATTCCGACTTTACTGTTTTTGGACCACCCTAATGTACATTCATATGTAAGCATCTAAATACATACAAATATGTTTGTTGGTAGAGATTCGGCATTGCAATTTCAGCCGTTCTTCCTTTTTAGTTTTTGTTTTTTTATCATTCTTTATTAGTGATTGTCACTAGTGCATTGATGCAAGACATATTTGAGTGACACGCAGGCAACGTTGCGGTTGTATGGAACATCGATAATGGTAAAAAAAAGATCAAAAGGATGGCCAAATGTGTACTCAGTTGTAAACTCCCGCCTTTTGTCGCCAATTTCTTTGTAAGGTTTCACTGAGTTGCTTCTTCAGGTTACGAAAATGTCAAGTGAAAACATAGCAAATATGATTATTACGTAATTTCAATATACCCAGCGTAGACCTAGGATACTTTAGTAGCCTTTCCAACCGAAGTCGCCATTGTCCAATGAAAGAATTGTACACTTTTGCTCACCAATAAGAAACGCTAACATTAAATTGCCGATTCCATGATTCAATAATACAAGGTTCGATTAACTGACAGTTGTCTCTCTCGCACCGCTCCCTTAGCAGCGGCACCGTGTTGCTTCTTTGCGAATTTATTTGGAAAAGGTGTAGCTTTGGTGTGAAATAGAAGTATAAGCTTTTGTGAAATATGTTTATTTGGATATACATATGAAGCACATTTAACTCATGAAAACATAAACTTTTTTTAAATTGGATTTTTACATAAAAGTCGCAGTAGTTTTGTATTAATTTTGGGAATCTTTTGCAGTTTTTATGCAGCTAAATAGCACATAAATTACGTAATTCACGTAGATATTGTAATATTACGTTCAATATTTCGTTTAAAATTCCAGATTTCCTGCAAATACATTGGAGTTTACAAAAGGAATTTCATTACTAATTGCCTACTTTGCTTGCATTCTGTTTATTCCTGCTGTGAAATGGGATTATCGCGATTTACAGTTGCACACAAATAAGTAGACTTTGACTACTGATTGTTTACTACAATATGGATTTTTACAAAACAAGGTTATTTTTCCTATGTTGTACTGTATTATGTAAAATATAGCAACAAGAAAAAAGTGATGTTAATATTTACATGTAAAAAGTTAGTTTTGGCCATAAAAAGAGGCTTTTAGACCATAGTACAATGTTCGTAATAAATATTTTATCTTTTTACTTATCTAATGCATTTTTTTTTAAATAGTTTCCCTGTGTTATCAGTTCGAAAGAAACCACTCCAAGAAGTTCAGCTAGAATTTATTGTGGCATACGTTAGGGTCCTTGAATTGGTCTTAAATTACATTGATCTACTTAATTGAAGCTGGTAGTCTAAATAATATGCTAGTTATTTCCTTAAAGTAGAAAATTTTCACTTTTCCCTTTCATCATATTTGGTTATATCAATGCATAATTTAGCAAAAACAAGCATACATATACAAAGTTTGTATCAATCGCATGTTCATATGTATTCATAAGTACATATGTTAGTACATATGTCGGCACTTTGAATGCTTTTGTTTGCATATTTGTTTGTGGTGAAATCTCAAATCCAAAATGGCTCAATGCTCGTTGTGGGCCAATCGCATTATTGCGCCAATTCACACAGAGTTAATTTCAACTGGCAGTCAATTTTAGGTCATTATCTGATGTTATTCGTAATTGCCATTCCCAGTTGTATTGTATATATATGTACATTCACATTGGGGTTGTTTCGAATGTCATCCTTTTACAAATGCAAATTTTCGGAATGCGAATGTTAGGAATAACATTAAAAATGCTATCACCAACTTAAGTCATCGTTTTTATTACTTAAATATTTTGTAAATTATTAGAACGAGTGCTTAACCTATACAGTGTTTTAATCTAGTAGTCAAAGTTCAAAAGGGGCATATTATATTTAAAACAAAAGTAATTTCGCTGCCTTTTCTCCCATGAGGCGATTACTTAGAAGCTCGTATGTAAGACCGGCTGCACTGAACAATTGCTCACTTGGAACGCAGGCTGGTGGATCGCTCAAATATTTGCGGGCCAGATCTGTCAATTTGTTTAGTTTAGTTTTCGCATATCGAATGCGAATGCAAATATTTGCAACATCCCTGTTTCACATACATTCATCGTATATGTATGCATGCATTTCTATTATCATATATGTATATCATAGGGATGTTTACTTCTTCGATTTTTGCGATCCCAGGATTGTAGGGATATCGTTTATACAATCCCGGGATCCCGCAATTAGTTCCGGGATTTAGATATTCATTATTTTCCAACAAACTAGCATGAAAAAATTGCATCAATATATTTTGAGAAGCTGTCCAACCATATAATAAAATAATAAATAAATGGGTTTTGAAATTTACTTTATTATTTCAGTTGAGAAATATTTCATTAGTAACAAAACAAAAGACAGGAAATAAATTTATACGCATTAAGAATACTTTAGCGTATACATAACTGATAAAGTAACTCTTAAGGCATGTCGAAAAATGCTCGATGCAAAAAAATAATACTAGTGGCAGAAATAAAATAAATGCCTTATTTCAACCAGTTTACTCTTATTTCTTTTCTTTATTTAATATTTAATTTTTTTTATAAAAGTCTACCGCAAGCTATATATAATTAACTGCATTTAAATGCGCATTTCAAAAAAATTCAAAACACACCAAGCAATCAATATAATCACGACGCCTTGGGCCAAATAGGGTAAAACTGCGTTTTTAGTTTTTTAATTTGTTTTTATTACATCTTTATAATTTCAAAGATATGATAAATTCTAAAAAATTCACTGTAATGTAGAATAAAAATGAGTACCAAATGAAAGAGAAAATTCTGTAGGATTTAAAAAAATTAAAATTTTTTGGGTTCACAAGGACGAACAGGGATTGAAATGCCCTTTTAATCAATTTTATAATTTTAAGCTAGTATATTCGGGATCTTTGACGAGTTTATATTAGTGCTTAACATATCTTTTTTTCAAAATAAATATTGTACAATTTCAAGGATATTCAAGGTACAATTTTTAAGGACGTCTTCAATACCTTATGCACCAACAAATTTAATCTGTTTTTTCTCTACAGAATTTTCTCTTTAATTTGGTACCCATACTGTTTTCCTAAGTACATTGCATTAAATTTTTTAAACCATTTTCTGAGTTACTCATATTATTAAATTTTCAAAGTCCTTTTAAAAAATCCTGACGTCAGAGAGAAATATAAAAACTCAATTTAATGCATATATTTGGCCCATGGCTTCGCGAATATTTTGATTTTTTTGTGTGTCAAATTGCCTGTCGCACGGAGTTATGTGTATGTAGCTAGACATAAACATAAATATAAAGCAAAACAAAAATGTTACTTTTGCCTCTGTACAGATACCCACATATCGCTAGCTTAGAAAGAAAAGTTGCTAAGTCCCATTTTAAAAATTTTACAGGAGAGGAAAAAATCTTCCTATAGCCATTTTCTTTAACTATTTCGCAAGACTTTGAATCAAACATTTTGTGCGTTTAAATCAAAGCAAAACTCCATAAGAATCGGAAGGATTCGATATTTATTAAAAGATGCCGTATTATTTTCGCCTTATCGGATTTGTGGTGCTTCGTTTGGACTTAGCAAATTTTCCTTTTATTGCTTATGAAGAGGAAAAAATAAAACAAGTACCTTTATAATTTTCGAAACGATGCCTTTTCAATTTCTCTAGCCTCCTATATCAAAATATGAGTTTTCATAAAAAGTGGACTTAGCAACTTTTCACTCTAAGCTAGCGATATAAATCTTACATGCTTTATTTCGACGTTTTTTTCTGAGGCAAATATGGTTCTATTTGTATTATAATTTTATCAGGGACCGTAACAGTTGCAACTTTTATTAAAAAAATCGCTCTTTAATAATTATTTTTTTACTTTTATTTAATTACTCATTAAATAACCGTTATTTCTGACTTTTATTTTACAAATCTAAAATAACAGTTATTTTTGATTTTTATCTAAATAGTCCGCAAATAACAGTTATTTTTGATTAATAATTATTTGTTTTAGATAACAGTTATCGAAGACTTTTTTTTTTAAAAGTCAAAAATAAAAATCAGTCACTGACGTTTATTTTTTAAATCATACCTATAAAAGTTATTTAAATAAGTCGTAGTAAACACCTTCTTAAATGCGAAAAATGTTAATGACTTTTATACGAAGTATTTACAAAGTAAAAGTCGGGGACTGATATATATTGATAACTTTTTAAATTAAAAATCACTGGCTGATTTTTATTGATGACTTTTGTAGATAAAAGCCTTCAATAACTGTTATCACTGACATATAATAGAGAAATCAAATATAATTATTATTTTGGATTTATAGTATAAAAATTACAAATAATTCTTATTTTTTTAATTTTGGATAGCAATTGCAAATAAAAGTTTATTTCCAAATTTGAGTCTCAAGGAAAAAAGAAATCGATTGCTATGTACCACTTAGTTGTAGAACATTTCCTTCATAGCGAATTTTTCCATGACAGTTTTCATCAATATCTGTTATGTTCGGTCTGTGAAATCTATATATGTATCTATATATAATCGTACAGAGACAACTTACTTTGAAATTAAGGTTCTGGATATACAACTTTGCACAAACATTTCAGATTTAAGAATCATTCGATGTACATTTTTGCTCGGAAAAATGTTTTAAATTTTACATTGAGCAATTTTAAAATGTAAAACTGAATCTCACACACGCATTCTCACCAATTTTGAACAATTTCATTTGTATGTTTTTAAAATGCTGCAAAACTTAAAAAAAATTCCAGCGGGCGAACTGAGGGAACGGTAAAGTATTTTATACTCTCCATAAATATGCGTTTCAGAGAATCTCCTCAGACTCAAAAATTAAGATTAGTGCCACAAGAGATTATTTTGCGAGATTTAGCCGATTTCGCATTTGAACCTCAGCCTGGTGTAATTAATCAAAACCACTTGACGGATCGATCAATTTCGCGTCCACAAAATAAGCACTGTACGATAGTTAATAAAGAAATGGTTAATGTGTGGTCCGGAGTAGAAATGGCGTCGATATCTACTGTCGTTTCTGAATATCCACAGGAGCAAGTAGAAGTAGGGGAGTTGCACCTTATGACTTGAAACTAGAAGTTAAAGCAGTTGTGATGCTAATCCACAACCTAAAATGTACATATGAGGGGTTAGTTAATGGTCTCGCCTAATAGTTAAAGAATAACAATGTAATTGTGTGGATGTCGCAATACAAATATGTACATATAAAGGGTTAGTTAATGGACTTTAAACATGTGATTCGAATTATACTATCCCATATAAATTAACAGCCCAGCGAATCAACACTTGTTTTTGTACTTAAACGTCGCTAATTCAAAATTATTGTAGCGTTCGCAATAACAATAAATAAGTCTCAAGGTCAGACCCTAGCAAAAGGATTGCTTAACGCATGGCGTATTAAGTAGAGTACGATCGATCTTGCCCAAATACCAAGTTAAAGTTAACTACCAAAAGCAATGCGTGTTGTTTTTAGAATAAAGAAATTTGCAGATTTTTTAGACCATGGAGCACCCCGATTTTCGGAGATTATTACTAGTATGTATAAAACTAAGTTGCTTACTTAATACCGAGCTCAGCTCTATTTAGAGTAGATTGTCCTATGTGAGCTGACTATTTGTTGTGCTTACAACAAGTTGGATAGGTTAGGTTAGAGTGCGTTGCAAATTATTACTGGTTCCATTTAAAGATAGCTGCCAGATTTAAAAAAATGTATGATGGAATTTGGTTTAAATATACAAACAAATTTCGGGCGAAACTTACGACAAGGTTCGATTGCTTCGAAAATAATTTGAATTTTTCGATATCGTACTTTCAGTGTTCGTAAACCATTAGCCGATTAGATTATAAAACACGCAACCGCAATTTACAAAGATTGGCGATTAGCAGAGACTAGTGAAAAAAGTGTAAATGTGTTAGAATTTTTGCCTAAAGTGCTCAGCAATGCCCTGTAGGGTAGGTATTCACGAATGCCGACAAATACAACTACAATTCGGCATTTAAGGAAATTTCGTCTGTTTGGCCGTTGCGAATACCCCATATACATAAGTATATTTTACATACACTTTAAGTTGTACTTTTATAGGTAAGCAAGCATAACCAGAGAAATTGTTTCGCAGGAAATTTTCGTTATAAATTTTTTAATTAAAAAATTTCCTGCTTCACCATACATACGTAGTACATGTCATCATCTTTGTTCATTAGTTCTTTACACGTCAGTATATTGAGTATTTATTTCACATTTGTTTCTGAGCTTAATTTTTATTGAAAACAACTAATACAATTTACATCCTTCTGCAGCTTACCTCGGTTGAAATTGAAATTAAATTTTGTAAGATGGCCAAAGCTTTATCTCACGAAGTCCATTTTTAATTAAACGTATTTTTTTAAAAATATTTCAATATCTAACTCAGAGAATATATTTAGCTTATTTCTTAAGAATCCTATGAAAATTTGAATCGGCCCACTATCCGGCCAATGGCAAAACGAAAACTGTTGTGGTTGTGAGCCGGAGTTCAAGCGGGCAACACACTTTACCTGTGAATTTAACCCAATTGAAATAAGATGTATGAACTTTTATTTTTATTTCATTCGTTTTTTGTGCTTTTAAAAAACTTTAACATTTAGTACAATAAAAACTAAAACATAAGTAGGAAGTGGTATGGTTCTTTCATTCTGCGGAATGTTTTCGTCATGCATGGCGGAATGCTCGCACTTTCTAACGGGATGTGTACCATTCGGAAAAGTCTCTTTCAAAATGCTTCGGCGCTTTTTAACGCCAATTCAATTTAATGCATGCAACCAACAGTTAGACATTCAAACTAATATTATCCTCAAATGCCTATATATGTACATGCAAACAGATGTGTAATAAATGAGTATGAAAGTTAAATTACATATTCTACAAGGATACGTTTACCATCAAATACATATTGTTGTATGTACATGTGTGTAAATGTAATAGCAAAATTATCCACAATTGTAATTGCGAGTCAAAGAACATATGCATTTAGGTACATTAGGGTGAAACAAAATAAGTAAAGTCGAAATTTTAATGCTCTCACCCCGTAGGATTGTTCTATATTGAAAAAAATATGCGCCTATTTTTTATTTTGAAACCAAAAAAATATTTAGGAGTCGCTCAAAGCGCTCAAAATTTTCCTTGTATTTTATATGGGGAAAAAGCAGCTTTTCGTAGAAATGGTGTAGAATTCTTGAAAATATACATATCGTTGCCTTAATATAGAAAGGCCCTATCTCACATCGTCGCTGAAATGCACAAAGCCGTAACTAACTAAAATCTTTTAATAATCTTTTAATTAATCTTAATAAAACGATGTGAGGCCACATAGTTCGATCAAATGCATCATAATCAACTAAAACGTAAATTTTCGATTTTTAGTTAGTTACGACTTTTTTTAAATCAGCGACGATGTCAGATAGGGCCTTTCTATATTAAGGTAGCGATATATTTTTACTATGGTCCTCTTCAGCAGACTTCGTAACAATATCCAATTGTTTATTTAACAATTTTTTAATACTACAGATTTTTTATTTATCCCCCATTGCATTTTCTGGGGGGTCTTGGGGAACATATAAAATATAGTTGCTGTGAAAAAATCTTTAAATAAAAAACTGGGTATTATTATCGGGAATCTCCTGAAGAAAAACAGAGCGAAAAATATTGATTTTCAAGAATTCTGTACCTTTTCTACGAAAAGTGGTTTTTTAAAATATATGGAAAACTTTGAGCGACCTCTAAATATTTTTGATTTCAAAATGAGAAAATTGGGGTATATGTTTTTTCGGTATAGATCAATCCTAGGGCATGAGAGCATAAAAATTCCGACTTTACTTTTTCCCCCCCAAATGCATTTTTGGACCACCCTAATGTACATACCGTACAAAACATAAAACCAACCTAAGCCCAACCATGGATGAGTATTTCATATCGTACCCAAAAGCAAATGGCAACAAGTGAAATGGCAGACAGACATCCAGACAAAGACACATTGATCGAAAATAACAGAAGGCAGTTAGCCGGAGACATGATTATTGATATATTTATATATACGTTTGTGTACATACATAAATACTTCCTTGTGGGTTTGAATGCAAGCATGGTCGAGTGTAGGTATGTACATACCCAGTCGGAAAGTGTAATGTATGGTAATCATAAAAATAATCAGTAATACACAGCCGTTTTCACATCGAAAATAAATTTTTCCCGACGGCGATTTCTTAAGAAAAGTGAGGCATTAAATTTTGGATTACCTAGTAACCGAGCGATGTATGCGATTTAAAAAGATTTTTTTGGGACTTTTTCGATAAGGGTTTGAAAATGATGTAATTTTTTTTTAAATTTGCCTTTGCTGTGCTCTTATTTCGGCATGTACGATGACGAAAGCAAAGCAAAAGCAACTCAGAAAGAGCAAATGCTTTGGCTGTCATTTTGCTGTGAAATTTTGAAAGCAACCAGATTGTTAAAAAGCAATTTATGAAAGCACAACGACAGCGCAGCGGCAGCAAAGCAACAGCAATTTGATTTTCACTTGGCTGTGAAGCATTAAATTGACAGAATTAAGTCTGCATGTACAAACGCATTACCCTGTAGTTCTACTGTCGACAAGAGACGACCATAATACAAGACAAGAGACGACGATAATAATAGAATCTATAACTAATAAAAAATGTATTATATTATTTATCATGCATGAAACGCAGTACTAATTTCCCCGCTAGGTAGATATGCACAAACATACATACATACATACATATGTACATATAAAACCAAATGTGGTTGCATATGATTATTGAAGATGGAATTTGCTTGAATGGCAAAAGCAGACAGGCACATACATACATGCATAGTTATAACAAAATAATAATTGTTTGTCAACATTCGTTTAGTGTGTCGTTTTGCGGTTTTACATGTACAATTTTATGGATATAATGTGCATTGCCCTCACAGTGAAACCATTGGAAAATGGCATGGGCATGTCTAATCCAAAAGCACATAAACATGCATATTAAGTAGGGCTGCCAGACGTCCCGGTTTTCCGGGACATGTCCCGGTGTCCCGGTCCAACCTTAAAATGTCCCGGGTATCGTTTTAGTGTCCCGGTTTTTTATTTGATTGCACAAATTTGAATAAAAGTTCAAAAATCGCTACACTAGGAGAAAAAACGCGTTGTAATATTCAGAAAAATGTTATGAATTCAATGAGGGAAATAACGCATAGTAAACATGAATATTTTATATTTGATTATCGTTGAAAAATGTACGTAATTAAAAATAATACTTTCATAACACGCACGCGTGGTGTTGATTCAAACTCAACATTTAAATGCACATTTACATGTCTGGCTGTAGCTGAGTGCGCGAAGATGCTTGCTACAATTTGCTAATTTCCAGAGGGTCAGGGTTCAATTCCCATTACAACCAGCATGGAATTTAAATATTAATTTTTTTTTGCATTGAGCTTTTTTCGACATGCCTAAATTACTTAATCAGATATGTACACACTAAAGTATTATTAAATGCATATAAATTTAATAACTTTCTTTCGTTTTGTTACTTATGAAGTAATTTTCACTTTAAATAAAAAAGTACGCTCCAACCCCATTTACTTATTATTTATTATATGGTAGGAGAGCTTCTAAAACCATATTGATGCAATTTTTTCATGTTAAGCCATTGAATAATAAATATCTAAAACTATGTTCACATATCAATATTATCTCGATCAAAGCTCGTTTTTTAATCACCCCGTTTACACAGGCAAATCTCAGATTATTAGCCGTCAAATTTGTTGTTGCTTGTTATTCTCACATTTCAAGGAAAAGTTATGTTTCTTCTCTGTGCCACCGTGATCACGTTTTTCTGCTATAATAAGCAATATAAATATATTTTAACTTAACATTTTATTAAAAATACCTCTACAAACCTCTTTTACTTGCTAGCGTACATTTTTGTTTACTTTTACATTTGGCATTTCTTCTCTCTTTCGCAAGAACAATCGATAAAACTAGGATGGACACCGAAAAGTTATCGGTTAAATCTGAGATTATTTTATAATTACAGATTACCAAAGGACGAATTTTATATGGCTAATCTCTTGTTATAATTACAGATTTTGGTGTTAAGCTCGAAAATGAGGATAATCTACTTATATGTGAACCTAGTATTAATCCCGGGACTGATCCTGGGATACCGGGATTGAACCAACGATATACCGAAAATCTCGGGAACGTAAAAATCGGGAAAATTAACATCCCTAATGCATACACACCGAGAAAATCCAAGCTTTTTACTAAATAAATATTTGCCGGGTGTCCTATGTTTTCTGGGCCATGCCGTTTTATAAAACTGATACTCTGGTTTAATTGATTTATAAAGGATTTTATAATCAAAGCAGTTTGAGTGGTCGGCAAAGTGTTCCGAATGTGCCGTAAAACCACAATT
The DNA here is from genome assembly GCF_013731165.1 of Rhagoletis pomonella. Taxonomy (NCBI): domain Eukaryota; kingdom Metazoa; phylum Arthropoda; class Insecta; order Diptera; family Tephritidae; genus Rhagoletis; species Rhagoletis pomonella. The sequence continues at coordinate 15,576,429 of NW_023458564.1, read as the reverse complement.
TTATTGTACGAAGAATTTTCGTTATGCTCCATATTTTTCACAGCCTTTGTTAGCTGTGCTTGGGCTATGAGGTTTTCAAAAACGGAAACTGGAAACGGTTTGAATAATTACAGTTTTTCAATGTTTATAAACGATACCATATAGGTGCATCCCCGTAATAAGAATGATGTGTGTTAATTATTGTCATGTGTTCATTTATTTGCAAAATATATCTGAATTTGGGAAATTTTCTCGAGGTCCTTCCATATACATAAAGTCTTATATCTTGTAACAGAACGTTGTGTAAAATAAATAAAAATACCACTGCTATAGCAGAAGGATCACTGTTTTAAATGAGCCTGGTTTTGAATGTGTACAATTTTGAAAACAATCACAAAAATTACATATTGCATATGAGCAAATCTCACGCGTGGTTGCATTTTTCGACAAAAACGTGTTTTTGTTCGAAAGTACAGGTACAGTTCTCTTAGAAAAAGCATTATCTTCAGTTTTGTATAAAGAATAAAATTCCAACGCGAAATTGCATTTAAATGAAAGATAATAAAAATTACCACTCATACTCATATACCCGTAGTTGCGTATGTACCGTATACACCCTGTAGCACCGTACGCAGTCATCTAAAATGTTTACCCGCACGCTTTAACTTAAAAGTCATATTATTTAAAAGTAATTAAATATTGGCGTGGGTGATTTTTACACAGTATTCCTTATGCATATAAGTTGTATATATTACTTTCTTCATGTATATAAAAATTTTTGGAATGAAATTCGAGTTTGCCAATAACAATTGTAAAAATGGAATTTTAGTTTCTCAAATCATAGCGGTTAATACTGCGACACAACCCGCAGGTCATGACGAAGGCGCTGGACTGATCCATGTTCTTTCCATTTTCTTTCTGCTTACCAGCTAGTCGAAAAGTGGATCGTTTGCACCGCTGAGTGGGACATTTGACGTGAAACGCACCAGCTTACCTCAGTAAGTTCAAAGCCGGTTCCATCGTGGCGGAGACGACACCCGCTCCCACCAGATTCATGCCGAACTAAAGTTGGGTTTTCATGCGATGTGACACGTGATGAGTGATTTTCTACTTAACGGTTTTTTTACCATGCAACATTTGGGCTGTTTAAGTAAGAACAACATGTTGCGGTTACCACACTTATCTCCCCCACAAGAAAAAAAAAACATATTAAAGCCCATACCGTGAATTAAAAAAAAAAAATGAAATAATAACAACACGCAAAGTTAGAAACAATGTATTTGAACATTTCAACAAATACGTTAGAAACAAATGCAATGACTAAGAAACAGCGGGTAGTGACAAAATTTCACAAAACTCGCAAAGCAAAGAGAAAAATAAAAAAAAAATTCAGCACGTCATTTGCTTATTATTAAATTTGAAATAGAGCGGACAGGTTTGCGTGTTGCGATAATTGATGATAAATGTTGTATAATTAGAAAAATACCCAAAAATTTTTAAACGACAGGAATACTAAATGCGGATGGGGAACAAAAAATTATAAAAAAAAAATTACTAAGAAATACAAAAATTATGCATTTACGTAACTAGTAACATTGAAAATTATGCCTTCTCGCTGAATAGATCCGCAGTTTTGGAGTGTATAAGTGCATGTGCATAACAACAAATAAACGCAGGTTTTGTATTACATGTTCTATACGTTTCTATTTATGCGTTCATATGCATGAATGTGCATACATATGTATGTATGTACGAGCCTGGTGTTGTTATCGTCCCCTACATAATAAATAATACATTAAAATTTAGCATTGATATCGATAGACAGGTTATGCGCCTATTTGAACTTAAAAATATCTTATGAATATTTTTGCGCCCTTCCCTTAAATGGCATTCTACTGTCAAAATGTATTGGATTTGCATTGGATAACACAGCTGTGGTGGCAGAAAGAGTAGACTAGTGACGTATTTAAAGTAAATTGTATAACAATGCCTTAATGAGCATTGCAGTGTTAGTTTATGTACCAAATAATATAAATGAAAGAATTATGTAAGAATATGTTTAATTATTTAAAAAACGCAAGCATTTTCGTGGTACCAAATCATAAATAATTCTGACGTTCGTGGTATTCGTTTAAATCAGTGGCTTACAAAATTGTCGGGCAGTGGCCTATTGCAGCAATATTTTCTTTTGAAAAAATTTTAGCAAAGCTCAGAAAATTTCACAAATTTAGTACAATTTGTCTTCAGTAAATTTGTTCTATTTAAATTTTTTGGTAGCAAATTGAAATCGCGTATTCTGAAAAGCCTCTTCCTTGAATCACAACCGTATTTTAGTAAACGAGTGATATTTACTTAAACTAATGAATGCTATGAGTCAAAATTTTCAAAGGGAGTCGCCTAAATAAGTATTTTTACATAACTACCCAGTCGGAAAAGCAGTAGTAGTTACATGCGTGATAAATAATATAATCTATTTCTTATGAGTTCTCGATTATATTACCGCTAACTATGTAATGAGCATTGTGGTAGTTATATTCGGGATCGCCTTTGTATGTGGAATCGTAATCGTATTCGTTTTGTCTTTGAATTTGTTCTAGGTTTAGCATTAATCTTACCAAAACTATGAAACCAAAAATTTAGTTTTCTTTTGTGTTCATTTTCTGGGCAAAAAATAAAACTTAAGAAATAACGATTTTTTTCTGAGGATGCTTTCCATTTCCAGACAACCGGTCAGGTACGAGCATGATTTTTAATTTCGACCAAACTCAAATACATTGTTTGTTGGTCCAAATAATGAGACACGTATTTTTTCTTTTGGCTCGGAAAAATTTTTCGGCCGAATTAAACGCGATTTTGTTTTTCAGGCAAAAATCGATTATTCGAATTGACAGTGGGAATTTTTTTACTCAAATGTCAGTAATTCTTGTCACTTCAAGATAGAATGATATCATTATTGATTTTCATTATTTAAATTTTTTTATTTAACAATAAACAAAAAGAGCAATTTTTTTTTTTTTAATTTAATTTCTCAAAAAGTGTATTTTTTTTCTCTCAAACTTTTTTACCGGGAAAGAGACACATTTAACTACAATCAACCCAATTTTTTTTTTCTGAGTTATGATTTTTTATAGAAAATATACGTTTTTGTGGTACATACTACAATATTCTTATATTGTTTAACTAAATGGAACATATGTATGTTATATAACAGCAAAAAGTACAGCCGTGATAATTTTTTGTGTATCAAATAGATATTAGAACACACTTTCCACCATATAGTTTCGATTATAAAAAGCTGGAAAATGTGCAGCCGTAGGGTGCCGCGTATATAAAGACGGGTTTTACTAACGTATTGGAAGAGCAATACGTTAGTTTGGGTGATATTCCACAAATTTTACCATGAAGTCTCTGGCAGGCATAAAATGCCCTTGAAGCCATGTTGGTTACATTCGAGAGATGTGAGTTTGAATTGAGCCTTTGTCCAGAGTTACCCCTAGATATTTTGCCTATTCCAAGTTGACTTCTTCTTTTGGTAATTGGGACAATGGTAGATTTCAGTGGGTTTATTGTCAAGCCCTTTTCAGCACACCAGTCTTCGGTACAATTTGTAGTTCAGTTCAATTTAAATTAACTGTAGGCACATAAAGTATTTATGAATGTTCATATTGTATATTGGCAATAATATACACTGAGGGAAGTAATGCATAGTAAAAATTAATACTTTATATTTGATTACCGTTTAAAAATGTTCGTATTTAAAAATAATATTTTCATACAAAATATATTACGCACGTATTTGACTGTTCACATCGGAGTATGTATGTATATGTAAGTGTAGATACGCACCCCAAGCATGCAGAGCGCTGCTCTGAGAGCGGTGACAACACACCCATATGTACAAACATAGTACAAATCGCGTGATGTGGTGTTGATGGATATTCAACATTTGAAACCAAATTTATATGCCTGGGTGTTACTGAGTGCGCAAAGATGCTTGCCACAAGTTGTTGATATCGGGAGATGGTCGGGTTCGAATTCCACTGCAGGCAACGTGCAAATAATTTTTTTTTTTTTAGTTTTTGTCTTGATTATTCACTTTACGGATGCTCTTTCAGTACAAACGCGGTCATTTTGAATTGAATATTTACCAATATACAGTACTTTCGTTGACGTTTATAATATCAATTACGTTTCTATTTAATTTTAATATTTTTTCCCTCAGTGTATGTAGATATACGTTTGTACTTACGAATCAGATATACTTACATATTTGTGGTCGCCGTTATATGAATGCACCAGTGAAATATTCGTGTAAACAAGTTTGCTAAAATGTTTGGGGATACATATTTTCTATTTTTAGAAAATTAATATTATTGTCGCGAAACGTACCAAAATCCAAGGCTACCTAGCAAACGTACCAGTTTTGGTAGGAAAAGCCCATGGATGGCAACACTTGAACTGACTGAAATCTCTTCCAAAGCTTAACACCAGTGTTGCCAGAACTTTTTGGGCCGACCGGCTAGATTGGCAAAAAAAAAGCGGCTAAAAACGGCTAAAATGTTTTAGTGAAAATTCACATGCTTTATTTAAATAAATCGCAAGAAACGAAAGTCTAGTTAACACCATTAATTTATATCGAGTGTATATTCCTCATCATCAAATGAATCACATTCATCACTATTCACATATCACCTGAATTCATTAATTTTAAGAGATCGTCATCTACAGTAAAATTATGGCAGCATTTTTCTTCACGTTTTAAACCGTATCTTACATATAAAATAGCGTTTAACGTTTTAACGCGCATTGGATTTCTTTGCTTAGTTTTTATTATATTCATTGAACTAAATATTCGCTCTACTTATGCATTACTTATACTAGGTTCACATATAAGTAGATTATCCTCATTTTCGAGCTTAACACCCTAATCTGTAATTATAACAAGAGATTAGCCATATAAAATTCCTCCCTTGTTAATCTGTAATTATAAAATAATCTCAGATTTAACCGATATCTTTTCGGTGTCCATCCTAGTTTTATCGATTGTTTTTGCGAAAGAGAGGAGAAATGCCAAATGTAAAAGTAAACAAAAATGTACGCTAGAAAGTAAAAGAGGTTTGTAAAGGTATTTTTAATAAAATGTTAAGTTAAAATATATTTATATTGCTTATTATGGCAGAAAAACGTGATCACGGTGGCACAGAAAAGAAACATAAATTTTCCTTGAGATGTGAGAATAACAAGCACAACAAATTTGACGGCTAATAATCTGAGATTTGCCTGTGTAAACGGGGTGATTAAAAAACGAGCTTTGGTTGAGATAATATTGATATGTGAACATAGTTTTATAGGCAAAACAAGAAAACTAAAAACTAGGTTGCTGACGCAAGAGGGTTTTCTCCTAGGGCATTTCGAAATTGATAAACTTCGGCCCAAA
>NW_023458564.1:15562987-15570913 GCF_013731165.1 Rhagoletis pomonella | reverse complement strand
AAAATTAGGCAAATAGTAAAATCGGCTAAAAACGGCTAACTTTTTTTTACAAACCGGCTAACAAATCGGCTGCCGGCTAGATCGAATTTTCTCCGGCTAGTTGCTATCAAAACCGGCTAAATCTAGCCGGAAAACGGCTAAAATGGCAACGCTGCTGCCAAATAGGGATTCAAATGCCCGTTTATTTAACCACAAAAGCTATTTATTGAACTGTAGCAATTGATACCATTATTAAACGTTAATAAAAAGAAATCTAATGATTTCTGCAATCCCTTCAATTTGCCGAATGGCAATTCACACACAATACCAATGAATTTGACTGGGGATGCACATATGTATGTATGTATGTATGTATAATCACGCCAAATCCTTTATGAAATACATATGTATGCTCGTAGCCTTACCAATAAATAACCGATTACATGCAATAACAGCAACAATAGATATCCGCATATGTATGTAGGTACATACAGATTATAAACACTAAGCCAATATTTAACTTCAAACACTGCGTTGTATTCAGTGGTCCTACCCTGCAGCTAGGTCGGTTACAATTGTCGCTTTCGTACTAGTTACATTACTAGTTCCAATAGCATATTATGCTCCAGGTAGTAAGAAATCGAGCCATTGGTTACATATTGCATCTTCTAATGGTTATTGGTAGTTTTAATATGATAGTGCTCCCTTATTACATAAAGTAATTTGTTATTTATCATTTAAATACAAATAATAAACTTCGAATACTTATCCATGTTCTGTTTCCCTCGTGTGACCACCACTCAAATATCGGACTGAAAAGTACCAAAATAAAGCAATACATATGTAGATACCCCTTTTTACATAACTACTACTTTTTTATTTTTTTTGGTTTCTTTTCAAATACGATTTTATAAATGGGGCAATTCACGTCAAATGACCCAGCGCCCTGAGCGGTGCAAAACAAGGTGCTTTTCGACTAGATGCGAAGCAGACAGAAAATGGGAAAAATAATTTGAAAACTATGATTTTTATAGATTTTTGTACGGGCTATACGATGGTACTTTGCGTTTTCCAAAATTTTCCCATTTTCATGGTGAAAATTCTGAACGAAAATTTATTTGTAATTTTTCTGAATTATGGTCATTTTTAATGTTGTTTTTAGTTAAACTTTTCCGAGTTATAAAGCCTCTTAGAGCACAAATAAATTAAATTTTTTGGCAAATAAAATTAAATTAAAAATTAAACGGTGTTTGAAAAAATAAAAAATACACTAAAAAACTGCTGTTGCTGTGCTAGGAAAGCATTGAGATTTCCAAAAATAATATGTGCGTTTGCACATAAATACATTTTTTTTTGTACCTGCGTTTGAAAATATATTAAGGGAGTTCAAGATTTGTAGCATTTTAGATGTTTTTTTATCCCATTTGGCCTGAATGCGTAGTTTGGTTGAAATAAGGTGTGCCAGAGTTTGACGAATATTTGAAACTATGCTGTGACTGAACTGTTTGAAAGTGAGCAGCGAAATCAACAGAACAGAAAAACCAAAAAACACGTTTCAGCTATCCTGCAGGTTAAAGGTTTAGTACCACAGTAGAGATTAATTTCAATTCAGACTAAATTTATTTGCCTAAAGATTAATTTTATTTACCAAAGGGTTAAATTTATTTGCCAAAAGATTAAATTTATTTGCCAAAAGATTAATTTTATTTGCCAAAAGTTTAACTTAATGTGTCATGCTAAATAGCAAAGCCAAATTTATATTTTAACCTGGCTTGATTCAAAGCGAACATTTGAAAGCACACTTACATGTTGTGCCTGTGGTCGAGTGCGCAAAGGTGTTGTCTACAATTAGTTGCGGCCGAAAGTGTCCGAGTTCAAATCTCACTATGCAGAATTTTTGTTTTCGTTTTTTTTTTTTTTAATCATGAAAAAGTATCTGTGAAGTGCACAACGAAAAAAAACTGGTACTTTTACAGGCAACAAGTTACGCAGCGGGAGTCAACTGTCACCTCCTAGGACAACTCCATGTTTAATGCGACTGTAGAAAGCATGGGTGGTAGATTTGCGAGGTACCGGTATTCGACTTCCGAAAACTGGTGAATTCACTAGCTCTGTACTAGTACTTTCCGCTGCTGGGTAGGTATATAAACATACATATGTACACAGTAATATGTATGTGTATGTATGTAGTATGGTCATATGAGAGCGTTGCAGGATTAGATCGTTGATTGAATGAATTGACATAAAGCAAGGACGAGTGTATGTATTTTCCCTTCCACACAATTGAACAGCGGTGCATTTTTCCAATAGAATTTTCGCAAATCACTGGAATTTATTGACTTGTAAACCGCAGGGGGAACTCTGACAAAGATTTTAGAACTTTGCTGAAACTGCACAATGACTTTTGATGGCTCACTGCTGCCATTCAACACATTTGATTTTGCATGGTTGATTGGTAGGCTGGTTAGTTTTCTCAAATGTAAACATTTAAAGCATAGTAACATGATAATGGCATGTTAATTGATAGTATTGGTTGGTTAATTGAAAGGACAACACAGGGAAGTTAACAAGTAGGGTAATTATGTACCTAGCGGCGAACTGGTGAATCACCTCAGCTTAGAATATGTATCGGTGAAGGAGCCTACGTAAAATTATACTAATATTATAGACTAATAATATAGACTAGAACGTTTGCGTTGACCCATACAAAAACAGCGTTGCTATGCAAATACGGTTTGCAATGAAAAACTTATTTATTTAGGTTGAAAGGACTGAAGAGCAGAACCTTGCTTACCCATAGGCCAATAATAATAGCGCTGAGATAACATATGGGATAGGTACTAATCTCCTTCGATGCTATGTGCTCTTATTTCCATCTGTGAGATATCTTCAAGTAGTACAAGGTTTGCCGAGAGTTTTCCCGTTCAAACAGGGTCGTTGATATTCCTACCGTGTTCTCTCTAATTCAGCACACTTTTTCTTGATATACCGATGACCCGTTGATGTGCCTAGGATATCTGTGGAGCTTAAACGATTTTGCACTTTGGGGTTTTATTAATCTAAATATGATGATTTCAGCGCCATCTATGTCTTTATTTTCCAGAAGCACTTCTTATCATAAAATTAATACCCGTTAATCCAGGTCATACGACAAAAACGCGTTCTCTAAATATCTCAACTCCGGCGCCATACCACAATTTGGTTTGAGAGCGGAACGTATTCATGCTTGTGAGCCACACCTAAAAAATGCTGAGCGCTCTCTGAGCACATGTGTGTTTCACATACGAAGAGCGCCAGCTGAGCAATGCATACAGTCCCACTTATTGAATCGTTTGAATGGGCTAGTATGCCGACCATTATGCGCTATGACATGCCCAGACTTGTTTGTCTCAGTTTCAGTTTTGCTATCGCCGCGAGTTGTTTCGGTGCGCCCATAGTTATTTAAAATCATAAAGTTTGATGCCAACCGGGGATTCTCAGAAGATATACATATATTTCATGTGAATTATAATTTGAAAGTGTCTATTTAGCTCTTGGCTAAAAGCAAAGCAGTATACTTAAACCAGAACTTCCAGCAGACATTGACCTTTTTGGGTTTTAGCACGACAGTTCCTGTTTCATTGATTCTTTTTATTTGTGTCAAACTGAAACTTTTTGTTCCAGTAATAAACGGTTAGTTGATTGACGTCTACAGCAAGTTCACAAAATTAATTGAAAACTTGTATCAACCAAATCATTGCTTATATTTGCTCAACAATGATTTTATTCAACTTATAATATTGTCCACTCAAGGTAGTCGTTTTGTAATTATTAACAGATATACATTGGTCCCAACTAGAAGTCTCAAGTAAATTGCAGACTTTCGAGAACTAGATATTTCTTTCGCCATATCCAACTATGCCACTTGGTCACTATAACCAAATCTTGATAATTATAACTAAACCTTTTTCTGAGTGTGTGTATCACAATATGGGTGCCAGACGAGAGAGGTTTAATTAGGTTGCAGTTTGAAAATATTTTTAACAGGGGATTTAGTTAAATTTTACCCGACTGGCGTGCTTTGTTGAACTCGGCAAAAATCGCTTAGGCGGTTACAGCGCCAAATAAGAAGAGAATACACAAGTTACAGTGTCAAACGCTAGACTGTTTAGAAATCCTTGGATTGAACATGTAGAATATTTTGAGGCGTTTGAAGAGGATTGCCACCTGTTTGAAAATGAAGTTAAATTAAAATTATTCATTAAGTTCAAATTTTTCTGTAACATTCAAATACGGAAAAACTTGCAAAGTAATAAAATGACATTTCATTTTGAGGAGAAACTGTCAGTTTCTGCTAGAAAATTTTTGCCAACAGCAATTTGCCTACAAGAAAACAGCTGATCAAAAACAGCTGGTTGGAATTTACGCAAATCCTTGAATTGAATTTGATGGTTTGGAAGTTAAAATAGTAAAATGCGACTAATTAGACTTGTAAGAAGTAAGTAATTATTCCTTTAGTCAGAGAACTGAAGAGAATAAGACTTCGGGATTTGTTTTCTTACGTTTTCAATTTTAAACTTTTGAATGCAAACAAAACTTCTTTAAGCTGTTCGTCTAACTTGCAAGTGTCTGCAGAGTTTCTGTTCGCGTGCTATTTTGGATATTTATTCCTGTGAGAGAACAGATGACATTTCGCTGGAATTTTGCTGTTGGACATTTTTTACTGGAGATTTCAAACGAACGTACCTATTGACTAACCAACATTTAACAGAACTGTTACGAACGGATTTAACTGACGTAAAACAAGTTTGCAAAATTTGGTGGAAGAGATCTTTTGAATTTTCTTTAACATCTATCTTACATACATTCGAATAATATTAAATTAATGTTTCTCATTTCTAATAATAATTTTATTTAAAAATTAAACTTTTGTTATTGTTATTTTTTTGTGGCTCTTTGTAGCATTTAGAATTTACATGTGGCTCTTTTCGGCCTCGGCCTTGCCCACCCCTGTATATGGTATACAGAGTGACATTAAACACATTACTACCTGATACAACTAGAGTTAAATTGTATTTTTTGACCACCCTATTGTGCAAAGAATAGTATTGCCTACGCAAAGTAAAAAATAAATTTATTAACTGAAAATTTTACATTAAGGAGCTAAGAAGCAAAGGAAGTTTTTTAGCTCTCTGCTCCAGCTAAAATCCTTTGCTCCTCAGCTTCTTGCTCCGCTCCGCTCCAAAGCCCTGTCCCAGTATAAATTGAAAATGCCCGGTCGAAGTCGTTTATTTAGAAGCGCCTATAGTTTTGCCTACTGGGTCCTTACTACATATGTATATTCTACAATAGGATAAATCCCGTTAGAAAGTACCAAGCCCCACGCTACCAGTCAATGGCCGTGGGCACAAAACCGGCAACTAACAGTAGCCAAAAACGATTAATTTAACAAGCTGTTGGCAAGATACAATTAAAAAAACCGGCTAAAATATGTATAACAACACGAGAACACCAAATTTACAAAACTGAATAATGCAATCGATAAACCGGCTATATAATTGTTTCCCAACACGAAAGACATATGTAAGTGCAAGTATATACATACGCTAGTGCATACATAACATACATATGTGTATACATATTATTATACAAATCTTAATTAAAGCGCGAAATCATAAAAAGAAAAGCTGTAGAATAAATCCGAAAGCAAGCGAAAAACATTTGGAAAGTAATATGTACATACATATCTACGTATGTAGAAGAATAATAAATACTTATGTATGTACAGTATCGGTCATATCAAGAGCACGCCATTTCAAAGTGATATTGTGTGCCACTTATGTTTATTTATTTATTTTTAAGAATTTTCAATTAAAATTTAGTTCATTCTCAGACAAACCCCATATATACCCAAGTTTAACAATTTGTAGGAAACTTCAAAAAAGTGCAACAAAATTTCACCTAAATTTCAAACTTTTTTCTCGGAAGTGTTAGAATTTTTTTGAGTACACTGTTTTTTAGCCCCTGCAATTTTAGTCTGATAATGTGCAAATTTCAAGTGGCTACGAATTACCGTTAATTTTTTAGAATTTTTTTTGTCGCATTGGCGTCCATATAATGAATAAACTCAATTCATTTGTATATGGAAGAAAACCGCAACACCTTTGGCGAAAAAAATTCTAAAAAATCAACGGTAACCTTTAGCCACTTGAAACTTGCACATTATCAGTCTAAAATTGATTGGACTATAAAACTGTGTATTTAGAAAAATTCTAACACTTCCGAGAAAAAAGTTTGAAATTTATATGAAAGTTTGTTGCACTTTTTTTGTAGTATTCTACAAATTGTTAAACTTGGGTTTATATGGGTTTTGTTAGAGAAAGAGCTATATTTTAATTGAAAATTCTTAAAAATAAATAAATAAACATAAGTGGCACACAATATCACTTTGAAATGGCGTGGTATAGATATGACCGATACTGTATGTAGTTAATGCCAGTCAAAATGGCTCACATACATATGTATACTCGTATAATTTTTATAAATACCCTGCAGTGAAACCCCAAACTAGTCAGGAAAAATTCTAGTTTACAACTAGAATTTCCTGACAGAAACCGAACTAGTTCGAAAATGATCAGACTTGTGCCAAGTACAAAACGATTTAGACATGCCATGTTTTATTTGACTTCGGCAGTTTAATACAATAAAGTACACAAAATATTATAACTTTTATTTGGGTATATTTTGTAAACCAATAAATCGAGTACGTATTCAATTATACCAGACCTGTTAAATAATGATAACTATTCATAATGATTATTGATTAAAGCATTTTTTTTGGATAACCTTTTAATAATTACATACCGATATTACCACCTTTTTAATGATTAATAATTAATTACTTAAAAAAAATGTTAATTAAATCATTAATTTTAATTACATCATTATTTTGTTATTTTTGATAATTATAATTTATTTTTTAATTTTTTTGATTACACGATTAACATAATTATTTGTTAATTTCTATTATCAATCAACAAGCCAAACAATGGATAAGAATTAAGAACTATTTATTTATTTTATTCTTATCCAAATCTCAAATTTTAAACATTAATTATTACCTTTATAAATTTTCAAAACGAATATACTAAAATGTGCAAGTTAATGAATTTAATTTATTTTAATGAACCCTTTTATTTCTATTTTAGTTCACTAAAATGTTTTCTTTTGCGTATTCAATATTATTATAAAAGATAAAAATATAGTATTTATTGTACCTGAAACCTTTTACTTTTAATAACATTTAATGAAAAAGGCATTTAAATTTATGTTCGAAAATCTGGAATATTTATGTTTATTTTTGCTTTTAATTAATACTCAAAAAATTTAACACTAATTTATTGCAAATCTAAGGCTGCTAAATAAAAATGTGTAATATATTAAAGTGCACTTAATCAAAAGTTTTTTATTGTATATTCATGAATTAATTTCATTTTTTGACTGCCAAAGGAGTGGTTTTGGTCCATAATTGGACTAGCATTTTTCTGCCTATTTTGAACTAGTATGAGACTGGTATATTTCTGACCGAAATCTGACAATTGCCATCTCGTAGGACATCCCCATGTTAAAAATACCAGTTGATTGCATGGAAAAAAGATAGTTGGCTGACTAGTTGGGCATGCGGTTCATACTAGTTGTGAGGTAGTTTACAACTAGAACATTTGACTACAGGGTATAAAACAGGCACAGATGTACATACACATGTATTTATGTATGTATGTTTGTACCACCAATGTATAGTCATCGTCCGCTTGACATCAAGTTCAATAAAAATTGTTTGTTTATTTGCTGCTTGAAGATTCTAAACTTTTATAGTTTTCAATTTTATGGTCACAACTCAAACACTCACACTCACAAGCATACGTACAAAACGTTCACTTTAAAATAGCAACTGGATTAGAGAAATCA